>NC_063452.1:11555043-11870235 GCF_020379485.1 Brassica napus
TTCCTTAGACCATCTCCAACGATAAATATGGTCTTAGAGTTCTAAATCAATTTTTTAATTGAAAATAATCAAATTAAAATTTTAGATACTTGTTTAGTTTTAACCCCCCCCCCCAAATGGTAGAATCAATTAAAGGTTATAAGTTTCAAAATACTAACCAATTAGAAATGAGAGAGAGAGAGAGAGAAATTGGGTGTAATTTTTTGTTTCTTAAAAATACTAACAAATCAGAAAGTGACACGTATTAACTTAGAGTTGGTTCCAAATTTCCATTTTTAGAACTATATCTATCTATTTTTCTTTTTTTTTGATTTAATTTTGAGCATATAATTAGATAGAACCTTCCTAGATACCCCAATGGAGATGGTTTTAATATCGTTATCTTTTACTTGAACTTTATCAACTACAAGAGTGAATCCATATTTATAATTAAAATTTAGTTATTTTTTAATATTTTCAAAAACTATATTTTATTCATAGAATATTTTTTTGTCAAAACATAATTATATACACTTTTTTACTTATATTTGTTTATAGAAATTTACCATTAAAAATAATTACTATATGGATATTATTTTTTATTATAAATTATGTTTCTATTATTTATAAAATATAAATTTTACTTATAAAATATTATATAGATTACTCAATACATATAAAATGCTATATATGATACTAGTATAAATGTTTTTATTATATATTTGCTGTCGTTTTATTTGAATAACATGAATGGTTAATCTTTATATAATATGGGAAAATAGCATAAGAAACTTTGAAAGTGTCATTTCCTAACACTTTAAATATTGAATTTTTTTCGCTAACACTTTTGACCTTCAAAGTGACATTTGTATCATAAAAACCTCCAAAATAAAAAGTTGACATGTTGAACAGGTAAAAAAATATGTGTCAGTTTTTTTTCAAAAATAATTATTTAATTAATAAAATAGATAAACAAAAAAATAAATAAAAATTCAGAAAATTAAATAAAAATCGAAAATTTTAATACAAATTCAGAAAACCAAAACAAAACTCAGATTAAATAAAATTTCAGAAAATTAAAAAAAATATTAAAAACTAACTAAAAATAAATAAAAATTCAATAATAAATAAGATTTAATTAAAATACAGAAAACTAAATAAAAATTAATAAATTTCAAAAATTTAGAAAATTCAAAATATTTTTATTAATTACAAAATTTTTTAAAAAATATATATCATATCATCGTTGACAATAATAATATCAAATATATCACTAGTGACGATGATGGTTTCTCACATAACCATTAAAATGATGATTTTTGGCATATCTCCAATGATAGTTTCCGACATCATCATGGAAAATGGAAAAAAAAAACTTTTTTGAACTTCTGAATTATCAAAAACTATTAAAATTTATGATTATTTTTTATTTATCTGTATTTTAACTTGTTCTCATTTATTTTTTGAATTTTCTAGTATTTAATTAATTTTCTAATGTTTTTAATTTTTCTAAATTTTCATTTAATTTATGAGTTTTTATTTAATTTTCTGATTTTATTTAATTTTCTGATTTTTATTTAATTGTTTTGTTTATTTTATTAATTAATTAATTATTTTTGAAAAAAATGCAACATCATTTTTTACCTGTTTAACAGGTCAATTTTTTTTTGGAGGGTTTTTATGATATAAATGTCACTTTGAAGATTAAAAGTGTTAGTGAAAAATTTCAAAGTTTAAAGTTTTAGCAAGTGACAATTTCAAGGTTTTTTATGCGATTTTCCTATATTGTTTTGTATTTAGAAAATTTTACAAAGAATGTGTGATCGGTTGATCGTGTAACTAAATCAGATTACTATGATTTAATTTATGTTCATTGCAAGATTATATTATATAGAGCATGCAAAGAAATATATTGTCTCTAGGTGTTGGAGAAAGTATGTAGTATGCTTTTTTTAAGAACATTATTGATAATTTATGTGATGAGAAAAACTTGACGATGATAATTATGATAATTGGTATCAAAATGTTCAGCATGTCCTTGAGCAGGAAGAGATAAAAGAGACATCTTTTCTATTTCATGGAAGAGGTTTAGCAGACTAATACAACTCAATATGAGAGAGATCAAGAGGCATATGTTTCCTAAACACATATACATATATAGCATAGCTCTCATCAGATTGTTGAGTTGTATGCATGATGATCTTATGAGTTTGGAGAATATGAAACTACAAAAGGCATGTGGAAAGTTTTGAAAGAGAAATTTAGTACTATGTTGGTGACTAAACTTTGGATACTTAATCAAAAGTTTAATAACTACAAGAAGCTCCAAATCATTTGATGAGACTGCATCTTAGAATCATGTCAAACATAATTAGAGAGATCAAAAATGTTGGTCAGATTATCCAAGTATTTCTCTGCTTGTTACATGAAAGTTGGGATCGTATGAAGGTTTAGATGATGTCGAATATATCAATATTAAAACATTTGAAGATATATCATGTCATTTTGAGTTAGAGACCAACTTTGCAAATTCAGACTTGGGTTTGAAATGCAAGAATGGTAACAATGGATATAATGCTCCCGATCAAACTTATCTTCAGAAGCAAAAGAAAAGTTCCAAATGTAAAGCGTTGAGGCAAGAAGGATAAGACCAATATGAAATACTACAACTGTAGCTTACTAGGTCACTTTGTTCATGAATGCACTCAAGAAAGCACAAAATATTCTTAGTCTCTTTGATAATAATAATGATGAAAAATAGTATTTAAGTTTATCTATTAATAATAGCAATCTTGATTAATTCGAATGGATATGTCTTTTCATTATAATATTACTTATTATATATTTTTGTTCATAACCATTTGTGATACTTTTTTGTTTATAAATTACTTTGATCTTTTCAATCCCAATTAATTCTTATGGATTTTTCTTTTCATTATAATTATTACAGGTACTTTTTTGTTTACAACTGTTTTTCATTTTTAAATTACATTTTTTTTTAATTTATGTCTTTTCATTTTATTTATTATGATTTGTGTGTTTCATAACTGTATTTCATATTTTTAGTTTATTACCACTTTTGATTTGGAAAATTGCATCTTTTCCATTTACATATTTTCAACTCTATAAATACAATATTTTTTGCCTATCAAACTGTTTCTTCAAAAATATTAATGTCTCCGGCGACTAAGGCCGACTAAGGCAGTCGGATTGTCTTCTTCATCTTTTTCTTATTGCATTGTCTACACAAGTTCTACGTAATTTAGTATCTATGCTGAAAAGATAGTTACAACATAAATAATATATGGTTTAAAAGGAGAAGAAAGAATAGTTGCGACTCGCATCTGCAAAATATGTATCCTCCCTCAAAAAACGTTATGCATGCGTGACTTTTCATGTCTTTAAACTAGTCTTCATTCTCGGCAATCTATCAACAAAGACAGGCTTGCGAGTTCTGTTTCTTCAAGTGGTAATATAATCTGGTTTCCTCTTGTTGGCTATACCCATTTGGTTCATCACTATCAAGTAATCTAATATATATATATATATATATATATCTAAATGAGAGTGTTTTCATGGGTAGAGGAGAAGTTCATAGTTAATGTAATGATTCATGTCTTTTTGTAAAAGACATAAGAGTTTTTTTAAAAGTTGTTAATATATGTCAGAAGTGTTTTTTTATAGTTATGGTGTTTTGATGCGTCTTTTCAAAATATATTGTAAAGATATTATTTTAGAATAACTACTTATAATTTGAAAAGTCATATGACTATTCATATATAACTTTGAAAAGGTATCTATGAGTTTTTATTAAAAATCTTCAACAATGTTTTTTAGAAATGATGAAGAAAAAAGGTCGTGTGTAGTTATTTGATTACAATTACTCAAAAAGTATTCAAATGAAACGTTGCCAACAAAGAATAATAGGAAGGGTCATTCGTATTTGGCTAGCAATCCTAAACGAAATAATGAAGTTATTAATCTTAATTTTCTTCTACTAGATAAAAAGTGTATTTTTTTCTTCAATTTTTTTCATAAACACATGATTTGTGCTCCATATATTCATGCACTTTGGTTATATAAGAGTGTTTGATCATGCCACAAAAGCCGGTTTTAAGCATGTGCATCACACAATAACAACGGGCTTCTCTTGGTTTGTTTCATATTAGTGCATTAACAACCATCATTTCTAATAACATATTATTTATTTTTCACATGTTGCTTGATAGTGTGTGACATATCTGTATGCCTTTAATATTAAGAGTTGTGTTTTTTATTAAAAAAATGACATTAGTTTTTTTCCCAACATTTAACTATTGGAAATTTTGTTGAAAGTAGTTGAAATATTCTAATAAGTGTTTCTATAATTATTAGTTTTAAGAGTTATACCTTTTCATTGTAAAAGACAAATTATTTTTAAACATAATATTAAGAGTTGTGTCTTTTCATTAAAAACTGACATTAGTTTTTCTTTCCAACATGCAACTATTGATAATTTTTTAAGTAGTTAAAATCTCTCAATAAGTGGATTTCTATAATTTTTAGTTATAAGAGTTGTAAATTCTCATTATAAAAGAAAAATTATTTTTAAACATAATGTTAAGAGTTGTATCCTTTAATTAAAAACTTTAATTAGTTTTGTTTATCCAACAAGCAACTATTGAGACTTGTTTTAAAGTAGTTAAAATATTCCAATAAGTGTATTTCTACAATTATTAGTTTTAAGAGTTGCGTCTTCTTATTATAAAAGATAAATTATTTTAAATCCCATTTAGTGTTAAAAGTGTATCCTTTATAGAAAAATAATAATATGAATCCCATTTAATGTTAAGAGTTGTGACTTTTATTAAAAAACTGAAATTGTTTTTTTTTTCAAATATCTAACTATTGGAAAAAAAGTAGTTCAAATATTTCAATAAGTGTATTTCTACAATTATTAATTTTAAGAGTTATATATTCTCATTAAGAAAGGTAATTTTTTTTTTAAAATATAATGTTAAGAGTTGTGTTTTTTCATTAAAATTAATAATGTGAATCTAATTTAATGTTAAGAATTGTAACTTTTCATAAAAGAAAAACTAATATTAATTTTTTTTACAACCTTTAACTATTGAATTTTTTTTCAGAAAGTAGTTAAAATATCTCAATAAGTGTTTTTTCTTACAATTCTTAGTTTTAAGAGTTTTATTTTCTCAAAATATAAGGTATTTTTAAACATAATGTTTAGAATTGCTATTTTTCGTAAAAACTGACATTAGTTTTGTTTTCCAACATGCAACTATTGGGATTTTTTTTAAGTAGTTAAAATATTCCAATAAGTGTTTTCTACAATTATTAGTTTTAAGAGTCATATCTTCTCATAATAAAAAAAATTATCTTAAAAAAATTGTTAAGTTGTGTATTTTCATTAAAAACTGACATTAGTTTTATTTTTCCAACATGCAACTATTGAGAATATTTTTTTAAGTTGTTAAAATATTCCAATAAGTGTATTTCTACAATTATTAGTTTTTAGAGTTGTGTCTTTTCATTATGAAAGAAAGATTATGTTAAATCCTATTTAATGTTAAAAGTTGTGTCTTTTCATAGAAAAATAATAATATGAATCTTATTATTAAAAAGAATCTTATTTAATGTTAAGAGTTATTTCCAACATGTAACCATTGGATTTTTTGAGAAAGTAGTTAAAATATCCCAGTAAGTGTTTTTACAATTATTAGTTTTAAGAGTTGTATTTTCTCACAATAAAAGACAAATTAGTTTTAAATATAATGTCAAGAGTTGTGTCTTATCATAAAAACTGACATTAGTTTTTTTTTTCAACATGCAACTTTTGAGAATTTTTTAAAGTAGTTAAAATATTTGGGTATTTCTACAATTATTAATTTTAGGAGTTGTATCTTCTCATTTTAAAGGACAAGTTATTTTTACTCTCATTTGATATTAAAAGTTATATCTTCATTAAAAATTGAGATTAATTTTGTTCTTCCAACATGCAACTATTATAAATATTTCTGAAAGTAGTTAAAATATCTTCAATAAATGTCTTTTTACAATTATTAGTTTCACTAGTTGTGTCTTCTCATAATAAAAAAAAATATATTTTTAATATTTTTAAAAATATTTCAATAAGTGTATCTTCTATAATTGTTTTGATAAAATTTCAAATTTATTGATCTATCAAATAAGAATGAAATTTACATTGTCACAAACAATTTAAGATTCTTTCAATTTGTGTATTGTTATACCAAAATCTCTTTTTTAATTTGTAAGGATATAATTCTTTGAAAACACTTTACTTTATAGAAGATACACAAAAAAGAAGAATGTATGTGTAATTTGCTTAGAAAAATATACTAATGAATAAGATCTCTTAAAATTACCATCAAATCATGTTTTTTACCACACATATCTTATATGGTTTCAAATAAATTATGAATATTCGATTCGTCGTTATAAGTTATCTTATTAGTAAATGGTAAAAATGAAATGTGTTTACTTTTTATTAGTTTCAAATATTCAGTTTTCTTCGATATTTTTAAATAACTTAGCTAAACAAATAATAAGAAAAATATCTTATTTGGTATTGACATATTTATAATTTTATTACAGCCAAACCTATAAACAAAATATAGATTTTTAGTATTATCAATAAAAAAAATATAGCTGCATGCAAGATAACTTTGTAACACTTGTATTTTTCAAAAGTAGTTATATAAAATGTTGCATATTTTTTTATATAAAATGAGTTCTCGTGCGATATCGCACGGGTTCCTTACCTAGTTATATTAACAAAATAATCGTACAAAAAAAGGAAAAGCAAGACAGTCAGACTGAACAAGACTTCTGTGTATCTTTTTGCTATTTTGTTTGCTTTGGAGATAGCTAATAGAAAGGTAATGTTGGTACTTTTCCTTTTCCTTAAAGAAAAATGTACATACATGAACACTTCGTGATTGTCAACCGATACTGATTCTTTTCATTCTGTTCTTATTCAGGGTTCTCATCTCTTTTCACAGAGAGGATCATGAGTTCTTCGGTGATAAATCAAGACATGATCCTAGAGATTCTCTCTCGTTTTCCGGTTCGGATGTTGGAAAATCCAGGCTTCTTAACAAAGAGTGCAACAAGAGAAGCTACGAGTCTTGGTTTCTCAACCTCAATCACGACAGAACCAATTCTATTTCCGGCTACTTTGCGCAATACAATGGAGGAGAATACAACTATCATACCAGATTTATCCATGAGAAGACAGTTTCTGAAAACAACGGAGTCTCAATCGATTTTCTACCGCCGGGAAAAGTAAAGATTGAAGCTTGCGATGCAAGTCATAGGATTTTGCTCTGTGTTAATGAAACAAGACCAAGTGTAACGGAGTACATAGTCTGCAAACCAACCACAAAACAGTATCAGATCATACCGAACCCAACAATGCAGACTTGCGCTGTCTCATTCGGTTTAGCGGTAAACCGACTGAACCCTTTCCGGTATAAAATACTCAGGCTTTCTAGGTTACCGGGTATACTGAATCGGAGTCATAGAACTTTCGTCAGTGAAGTTTTCGATTCTTATTCGTTTACGTGGAAGAGGATAAATAATTTGGGTCTACCAAGAAAAGACGGTCTTATTCCTTCAAACCCGGTTCATGCTTCTAGATTCTTGCACTGGTTATCACCGGACGACAATGTGATTCGGTTCTGTCTCAAAACTGAAACTTGGTCTTTCTTTAAAACTCCAAACTTTGGCGTTTCTCCAACATTGGTCAGATACGAAGGGAAGCTAGGTGTTAGCCGTTGGTGGATGACGGGTTCCGGAGAGGAATTAAACCGGTTATGGGTTTTAAAGAGCAGTTTTGAAAAGTCGTGGGTAAAAGTGAAAGATATTAAACGGATGGGGATAGGAGAAAACGTGTTGTGGACTCCAAGCAACGACATGGTAACGCTTTCAAGCTGGGATCGTCTTTGGTTGTACAACGTAAACACACAGAAACTGAACATGATTCACGTAAAAAAGGAACGCACCAATTACGTTTTGTTCCCGTTTCGTTCTGACTACGAGAGGGTTGATATGGATGAAAGCAGAGAACTGCAACTGAGTCAAAGGCCAATAGGGTCAAGGTGAAGGGAAAATTTCAGTGTATGGTTGATTATCTAAAGAATATTCAAACCTCGCTTGGAAGAAGACCATATTACATTATATGCTATGGTTTCAGAAATAAAGATCAGAGGAATTAGGCCTTTAAAACCATTAACTATCTATCTAAATACCCTAACTCACTGATACACCGCTTCTCTTTTATAAATAATAGTTATATTGTCCTCGTGAATAGCCAGAGAAACCTACAAACAAAAAACAAAATTTAATAATAATTAATGTGGCAAAGTTACTTGTGTCCCTTTGTTAGTCATACCTTTTGATAATCTTTAAATGTTATTTATATTAGTAAATATTAGAAAGATTAATCAATTTTGTTAGATGTGTAGCGCCTCCGACAAACTCTATTGTGTTTATGGCGAAGGATTACAATGAGCACATACAAAACTATTTCATTTCTTTTTCTTTTTTTCTTAAATCATTGATTACTTACAATCATGCTTTTACTTTAATACTTTGTTTTTGTTTCTGGTTTTGTTTTCCAGATACAGTGGTGAAGAATAACGACGACGGATTGGTAAAAATGTCGCATTGTCGGAAAAAGAAAGGAGATGAAGACGAGCTCTATATGGTGATGAAGAATAATGATTGTGAGCCTAGTAAATGTGTATCACCATCAACATGTCTAAAAAAAGAAATGAAGAATATGAACTCTACGTCCATACTATATTCGGTGAAAGGAATATTATAGTATATATATTTTAGTGTACCTATTTATGTAAGAGTACCATACTATTTGAGACATATTTCTATACTATTTCTTAAGGATATAATAATATGTCTTTTTTAACACAATAATAATAATAATATGTCATATTTTCAAATTTGATAGTTCTCTTCTCTGTAATTTTTTGTGATTGATTGTAATATAAAATTCAGTTTTTTCGAATGTTGGACAAATTTGATTATTTGTAAGATTTGCTTAATATACTACTTAGACTATATGGAATAGAAGATATACAACATGTTAACCAAGTAAATGGCATCCAAGTGTCAAATATTGGAAAACAATTTATAGATTGTATTTGGGTTTATAGGTTCTTTCTTAGGGTTTAGATTTACTAAGTCGATGTTTGGGTATAGTAAACCATATTATATACATTATATTTGGGTTTATATTTCCTTTATTAGGGTTTAGTTTTACTAATTAGTGGCGTGTCTTGTATTGTTTGTATTTTTTCGAGTGGGGAGAGCTTATTGTTTGCATTTCATACTATGGATACATCACTGGACAAATTTGATTATTTGGAACATTAGTTTACTATATTATTTAGACTATATGGAATATAAGATATGCAACATGCTAACCAAATAAGTGTGCCTTCAAGTGTTCAATATTGGAAAATAATTTATAGATTGTATTTGAGTTTATATGTTCCTGCCTAGGGTTTAGATTTATTAAGTAGAGGTTTGTGTATAGTAAACCATATTATATACATTCTATTTGGGTTTATGATTTCTTGATTAGGGTTTAGTTTTACTAATCGGTGGCGTGTCTTGTATTGTTGTATTTTTTCGGGTGGGGAGAGCTTATTGTTTGCATTTCATACTATGGATACATCACTGGATAAATTTGATTATTTGGAACATTCGTTTACTATACTATTTAGACTATAGAAATAGAAGATATGCAACATGCTAACTAAGTAAGTGTGTCTTCAAATGTCCAATATTAGAAAACAATTTATAGATTGTATTTGAGTTTATAGGTTCATGCCTAGGGTTTAGATTTACTAAGTAGAGGTTTGTGTATAGTAAACCATATTATATACATTCTATTTGGGTTTATGATTCCTTGATTAAGGTTTAGCTTTATTAATCACTGGTGTGTCTTATATAGTTTCCAGTAGAGGTTTGAGTGATATACAATAGTACATGCGTGTAACCGAGATAGAATAGTATACACGCAATCTGGTAAGCGTTAACTTCTTCATGCATTCATCTTCTTTTATCTATATTTATTTATGTGGTAAAAAATTAAAGTGATGTGGTTCTTTTTTTCTTTCGTAAGTTATGCAAGGGTCACGTAAATTGTAGGCCACATAAGTTGGTGTCAACGTCACTCTTTATCATTTGTCACCGGTAAATACACATATTTCACATGGACGACGTGAACTTACCTTCTTCTCTTCACCTGCTATTTGTAGGACAGAGAGTTATAACCAAATGAAAGGAAACATAATTGTTATTTCTCTAATTATGTCAAAATCAATCATTTGCACTTAATTAAACTACCAAACTTACATATCTCCTAAATTCTCCCTAAAGATTATGCGATCTTAGTCCAAAAAACACTCATAAAAGTTAAAGTTCAAAAAACAAAACAGAGGACCATGTGGAAGACTTCCATATTATTATTTTCCCTCCTTTTTGGTTCAAACTCTAATTAATTACAATATATTTTTCTTGTTAAAAATTACATTTATTTAATAAATAGTTACGACGAAGTCGCGGGAACATAAATGGCTCCCAGAGAGTGCGGACAACGGGCAAACACAAACCAAATCAAACCTGTTCCAATGTTATTTTTTTGGCAATTAATAAAAAGATTTTCTGGAGAAAACATTTTTCTGCTTTCTCTTCAAAACCGTTACATTGAGACAGCGAAAACCTTCGAGGAGATTTTTTTTCTAGGGACTTTCAGAAGCAAGCAGCAAACCCTAAAGAGATAAAAGGGAAACTAATTTACTTTTTTTTTTCTTTTCTTTTTGAAACTTCTTCTGATTCAAAGTTATATAGGTAAGATCTAGGTTTCATCTCGAATTTCTAGTTTTGAACCTAATTTTATAGGTAAGATCTAGGTTGGAGATCGTTTATGTTTTGCTCGGAATCGATTACTATAGTATGTGATTTCAAATAATCCAAACAGAACTCAACGATCCTTGAAGAACAAGGATCTTCATTACAGGTCTTTCTCTTGATTCTGTTTTGTTTTTTATTTTCTTTTTCTTTTTCCTCCATTGTAAAATCATTCAACAGTTTTAATATAATTGAATTTTCCTCTGCTTTTGAATTGATATTTCTTTTCCTTTCTTTGGCAGACAACCTTAGTTCTACCATTTACAAGCCTTTGATGGAGCAATTCAGGCAAATCGGCGAGGTTCTTGGAAGCTTAAACGCGCTTATGGTGTTACAAGACGATATCTTGATCAACCAAAGACAATGCTGTTTGTTGTTAGAGATTTTCAGTTTGGCGTTCAACACCGTAGCGGAAGATATCAGACAAAACTTGAAGCTCGAAGAGAAGCATTCCAAATGGAGAGCCCTTGAACAGCCTTTGAGAGAGCTCTACAGAGTGTTTAAAGAAGGTGAAACCTATGTTCGAAGCTGCATGTCTAATAAAGATTGGTGGGGAAAAGTAATCAACTTTCATCAGAACAAAGATTGTGTTGAGTTTCACATACACAACTTGTTCTGTTACTTTCCCGCCGTGATCGAGGCGATAGAGACAGCTGGAGAGATTTCTGGTCTCGACCCTTCAGAGATGGATAGAAGGAGAGTTGTCTTCTCTAGAAAGTACGATAGAGAGTGGAATGATCCTAAGCTGTTTCAGTGGAGGTTTGGGAAACAGTATCTGGTTCCCAAGGATATTTGTAGCCGCTTTGAGCATTCATGGAGAGAAGACAGATGGAATCTAGTTGAGGCGTTACAAGAGAAGAGAAAGTCCAAGAGCGATGAGATTGGGAAAACCGAGAAGCGTTTAGCTGACTTTCTGTTGAAGAAACTAACCGGTTTGGAACAGTTTAACGGTAGGCTCTTCCCGAGTTCGATACTCGTTGGCTCTAAAGATTACCAAGTGAGGAGGAGACTAGGCCGTGGTGGTCAGTACAAGGAGATTCAATGGTTAGGTGATTCTTTTGTCCTGAGACATTTTTTCGGAGATCTTGAGCCGTTGGATGCAGAGATATCTTCTCTGTTATCGCTATGTCACTCGAATATACTTCAGTACCTATGTGGATTCTATGACGAAGAGAAGAAAGAATGTTCTCTGGTAATGGAGTTAATGCACAAAGACTTGAAAAGCTACATGAAGGAGAACTGTGGACCTCGAAGAAGATATCTCTTCTCTGTTCCCGTTGTAATTGATATAATGCTTCAGATCGCGCGAGGCATGGAGTATCTTCATTCAAACGAGATCTTCCATGGAGACTTGAATCCAATGAATATTCTTTTGAAAGAGAGAAGTCACACCGAAGGTTACTTCCACGCCAAGATATCCGGTTTCGGTTTGAACTCAGTCAAAACTTTTACTCGAGCTTCCTCTAGACCAACCACTCCTGCTCCTGTGATTTGGTATGCACCTGAGGTTCTAACAGAGATGGAACAAGATCTCAAAGGTATAACAGTTCCGAGATCAAAGTTTACTCATAAAGCTGATGTGTATAGCTTTGCTATGGTGTGTTTTGAGCTTATAACCGGTAAGGTACCATTTGAAGATAGTCATCTACAAGGAGATGAGATGGGTAAGAACATAAGAAGGGGAGATAGACCTCTCTTCCCATTCCCTTCTCCTAAATACCTCGTTAGTCTTATCAGACGGTGTTGGCACTCAGAACCTAGCCAGCGTCCGACTTTCTCTTCCATTTGCCGGATACTCCGCTACGTAAAGAAGTTCTTAGTTGTGAATCCGGATCAGGGTCACATCCAAATCCAAACTCCGCTTGTTGATTGCTGGGACCTGGAAACAAGATTCTTGAAAAAGTTCTCAATCGAGACAGGGTCTCACGCGGAGTCCGTGATGCAAATACCGTTCCAGCTTTACTCTTACAGGGTCGCAGAGAAAGAGAAGATGTCTCCAAACTTGAACAAAGAAGAGAGTTCGGACACAGGAGGTGAGTCTGCTTCAGAAAGCGTTTCAGATCCACCAACAACGCCGAAGTATACAAAGTCATTGTGCTTAGATGCAATATCTGAATACTCAGAGTCGGATACAAGATCAGTGTACTCAGAGGCTCCCACGAAAAAGATCTCATCAGCTCTAAAGAAAAGTGGTGACATGGCCAAACTCAGAAGAAACTCAAGTACAGGTTAGATACATTTTATAAAAGTAAAACTGATATTAGTTATCTGATCATAATTATTTTTATTTTTTTTCTAAATGTTGTATAGGTTTACGGTCAACAGGATCATCGCCAGTAAAGCCAAGACCAGCACCAAAAGTGACATTGCCGTTAAGTCCGTTTGGAAGAAACAGTAAAGCAAGGAAGGATACAAGATTGCCTTTGAGTCCTATGAGTCCTTTAGGCCATGGAAGACGCAGACATCTCTCTGGTCCTGCTTCGGACTCTGAGCTAACTTAGCCTTTGAAACCCACACTTGTTGTCATATTTGTGTGTGAAAAATTAACTAGTTTCAATTCGTTCGTTAGATACTTCCCCTTGTTGATTTTCTAGTTTCTGATATTTGATTTTTTTCCGACTGTATGTCATCGAAGACGCAATTACGTTTGATTATCAATGAGCTTTGCGCGTGATCCTTATTTCGTGACGCAGCTTGTAAGATTCTATGCGTTAGACGCTTTGTATCTGTTTAGTGAGCTGAGAATAAGTAGTAGGAAGCCAGATTTTGTTCTTGTTGCCATTGCATTAGGGTCTTGTGCTGGTTTATTGAATTCTCTCTACCGACAAGAAATGCATAGTTATGTTATTCGACTAGGACTTGAACTGGATATAAGGGTTTGCTCTGCCCTTTATAGACATGCACTCAAAATGTGGGGAGCATTATTGTCATGTTGTGAAGTTGTAGCGGAGTGTTGGGTAATATCGCACATGCAAACTATTACGAGCTAATTCTTATGATACCATTCTGTTGGGAACATGCCCAATGGAATGTATGTTTGCGTTCTCCTGACCTTGGTTAATCTGTGAGGAAAGACTTTGATGATATCAGGATATACAATGAGCAATAATTAAATCAGATAAGCACATTCACTACAAGAAAACAGCAAGGATTCTGAGGGAAAAAATCGTCGGAATTTCGTCGGAATATCGTTATTCCGACGACATACTGATATCTTGCATATTTGCATTGTTTTATCTATTCATCCATGTGCATTTTCATCATAGAGATTAGGATTTAGACATGTTTAGGTTGCATTTTGCATACATGAGTCTCTATTAGGTACTGGAGTGCCACATGGAGTTCTTAGGGACATTTGGATGCATTTGGAGCTCGAAGGAGGTGAAATAGGTGATCATTAAACGAGCAGAGCATGGGAGCGACCTCCCGGAGCGACATCACGAAGTCGCTGTGTCCCACCTCTCAGAGCGACCTTCCTAAAGCGACGCCATGAAGTCGCTCGCGTTCTCGTTACTCCGAACCGTCTTAGATGACTCTGGAGCGACCTCTCAGAGCGACCTACCAAGGTCGCTCCCGATCCAGAGCGACCCGTTGGAGCGACACACCAAAGTCGCTCGCGACCTCTCACCCGGAGACACCAAAAATCGGCCTTGGAGCGACTTCCCGGAGCGACACCTGCAAGTCGCTCCGCGTTACTTTGCTGCCGAAAATCATGATTTTCCGAGGACCTTTTTGCAATTTATTTTGGACGTTTTGCACTTGGAAAAACCTATGTTTTAAACATCTTTTGTAGCCACCAGGAAGACTATCTTTGGATCTATTGAGAAATACACAAAAACTCTCTTGAGAAGTTCATCTCTTGGATTTTGATTGTTATGTTCTTGTGTTCTTGTTGATTTCTTACCTATTTCTCTACATGATTAATCTGAAATCCAGTATGGGTTTAAGAGGAATCATGGAGATTAGTGAGTAATCACCTTTTGAATTCATGGGTTAGGGAGATCAAGGGTGATTAGGTTAGTTCTAGGATGTTTTAGTATAGATCATTCTTGTTCCTTGCTAGTAGAGTATTGATAATGCATCTTCTGAGTTGGCCACTCAAAAGTTGATCAATAGACATTTCCCACCCAAAAGGTGTTTGATGAAATGCCTGAGACAACTCTCCTAGGCTTTTAGTATACTTTGCCAAAGACATTTGTTGTTAAAGATGCTAAGATAGCTAATAGACTTGTTAGTAATGATTGCTTTCATATTATTCAACCAAAGACATTTGATGTTTGAGATATGTTAGCAAATGAGCATTCATCTAGACATAGAACTTGCTTAGAATTGTATCTAGGCTTAAGGTTGATAGTTTGATTGATCATTTGCCATCCTTAGTTCGATACTTGATCACCCAAGGTCTAATCCCTATGCCCATGAGTTCTCTTTTCCCTTAGTCAAGAAAGTGTCATTCTGTTATTGCTTTCTAGTTTTAGTCATAGCTTAAAACCCATCTAAATCATTGGTTGCACTTAGATTAAGTGAGTACTTGCATTCTCAGTGCTTTGATATCCCTCAGAACTGGTTCGACAATCTTTTATACTACAACATTTGTCTTAGGAGCCTTGAAAACTCTTAACACCAAATTGGCGCCGTTGCCAAATTCTGAGTAGATTTGAACATTAAGATTTAGTCACTTACTTGAGACTAAGTCATTTTTATTTTCTTTTGTTACTGATTCTTCTTCTTCACCTACCTTTAACTTTCAGGTGTATGAACTTGAGGAGCAGGGGTCCATCAAACCTAGTTCCAATAGTAGCAGACATCAGAGCTTTCGAGAGGGAGTGTGCTAGAGCTAGAAGAGAAGAAGAACAACAAGCCCACTTGCAGAGATTGGATATTGATATGGCAGATCCACCGCAAGGGGCAGAAAACCAACCACGGGCAGCTCTACCCATTGGTACTTATGACCGGCCCAACATTCATGGTCACAGACTGGGAATCCGAGCACCGGCTGTGGCAGCCAACAACTTTGAGGTCAAGTCCGCACTCCTCAATGTGATCGAGAACAACAAATATCATGGCTTGGCTTTAGAGGACCCATTCGATCACTTGGACAGGTTCGACAGCTACTGTGGGTTGTCAAAAACCAATGGTGTGTCAGAGGATGCCTTAAAGCTGAAGTTATTCCCTTTCTCTTTGGGGGATAAGGCACGTCAGTGGGAGAAGTCTCTACCCAGCCACTCTGTCACCACTTGGGATGAGTGCAAGAGAGCATTCTTAGAGAAATTCTTCTCATCCTCAAGAACTGCTAAGCTGAGAAATGAGATCTCCAGTTTCCAACAGAAGAACTTGGAAGGATTCAGTGAAGCCTGGGAGAGATTCAAGGGCTACCAAGCTCAATGCCCACACCATGGTTTCTCTAAGGAGAGCTTGCTGAGCACATTCTACTGTGGTGCTCTTCCTAAGTACAGGGCCAGACTGGATACAGCTAGCAATGGGTTCTTCTTGGGGAGAACTGAGGAAGATGCAGAGGAGCTGGTTGACAACATGGTCAAGAGTGATGCAGTCTACAGTGGAGACCACGACAGAAGCAGTCGAATAGATGATAAGCAGACGAGGAAGGAGTTGAAAGCTCTACAGGATAAGATAGACATCCTCCTTGCTGATAAAGCCACACAAGAGCAACTGCACTTTGTTGGTAACCTAAGCCAAGATACACCACCTGTTGTCCATGAGGTTGAGGGTTTGGAAGGTCAGGAAGAGCTGTGTTTCATCAACAACAATGGTAGCTGGTACAAAAAAGAGCCCAACTTTCAGTACAACAACTACCAACAGAAATCCTATCCCAACAACCAACAGAGTGGTTATCCACCTCGAAACAACCAGCAAGGCAGCTATCAACCTCATCAAAACCCCTCATCTGGTTCCTCTGCTCCTCAAGAGAGCAGCACTGACACCCTGCTGAAACAAATCTTGGAGTCTCAGACTAGAAGTGAGAAGCATGTTGGTTATGAGTTGAAGAACCTTCATTCCAAGATTGATGGGAGCTACAATGAGCTCAACAACAAGTTCTCACATCTTGCTTCTACAGTCAAGAATTTAGAGAATCAGTTTGCTTCCATGAACACTCACCAGACTCGCCAGCAAGGATCTCTACCTGGAAAATCTGACCAAAACCCCAAGGAGGCCAAAGCTATCACCCTTAGGAGTGGTAAGCAGTTACCTCCTACAACCCTCACCAGGGATGCTGAGAAACTAGGTGAGGAGGTGGCCATCAACTTAGATGATGAAGTGGTGATTGTTGATGAGAAATTCAATGATGAAATCTTGGAGAAGATTGTGGAAGCCAAGGGTAAAGGAAAGGTTGGGGAAGAGAAGAAAACAGTGAAGGATGGTGAAGTTCTTGCTCCAGCAAGTGAGAATTCTTTTGTTCCTCCTCCCTATGAACCCAAACTACCATTCCCTGGTAGATTCAAGAGGCAGCTGCTAGAGAAGTACAAGGCTTTGTTTGACAAGCAAATGAGTGAAGCTCAGGTTGCAATGCCCATCATCGATGCTTTCATGTTGATTCCTCAATACAACAAGTTCCTGAAAGATGTTGTAGCTGCAAAGAAGAAGGAAATGGAAAGCATGATGATTCTTACCCATGAGTGCAGTGCCATCATCCAAAGGCTTGATGTTCCAGAGAAGTTAGAGGATCCAGGATGCTTCACACTACCTTGTGCTCTTGGACCTATGGTATTTGAGAAATGTCTCTGCGATTTGGGAGCTAGTGTCAGCGTGATGCCTTTGTCTGTTGCAAAGAAGCTTGGATTCACTCAGTACAAGAAGTGTAAACTCTCTCTGGTGTTAGCTGATCGTTCAGTGAAGTACCCTGTGGGCATCTTAGAGGAACTACCTGTGAAGATTGGAAGGTATGAGATACCTACAGATTTTGTGGTGCTTGAGATGGGTGAGGAGGCTCAGGACCCATTGATTCTTGGAAGGCCATTCTTAGCTACAGCAGGAGCAATTGTTAAGGTGAAAGAGGGCACGATTGATCTCCATTTGGGTAAAGGGCATGTTCTCCACTTTGACATCAAGGAGAAAATGAAGAAACCAACTGTGTTCGGGCAAGCCTTCAACATTGAAGAGATGGGCACTCTTACTGATGAGCACCTTGAAGAGTTACCACCTGAGGACGACAAGGAGGGAGCATCTCCCTCTACTCATTCTCCATAGAAGGTAACCCACTACTTTCCCTTGTATATACCATTTCGTTTTTTGCATATTAGTTTTCTCTTTTTGGGTATCTCTCTCTCCTTGACAACACATAGACTGTGTCATTTAAGTTTGGGGGAGGTACCAAGTATTTGATCACGTTTGCTTTGATGATTTTGAGTCTCATTGCATTATACATATATATTTGCATTAAAAAAAATTCATTTAGTTTGCATCATTGGCATTTCTAGGAGAGTCTAGAGCATATATGTTGCATTTACTTGCATTAGGAGCAATGATTTGAAATGCCTTGTAAAGGACATTACTTTGCCCCTGAATAGCTTATGCACCTCTCAAAAACACTTGTATGCTTCGAGCCTTGAAGACTCTTCCTGAAACTTGTTGATTGCTGAAACTCAGTCTTTGAAGTCAACTACAACCTTATTTGAACTGAACGAACTTAATGCTTCTTGCTCATGGTCCCTTGTATACTGAGTCATGGCTATACACACCTGAGTTGTCACATCCTTTATGCCAATCTTATTCTGACAAACTCTAGTGGTAGACCACTCCCAAAACCTTTCCCTCCTTTTAAGCTTTCATTGTTTGATGAGTGAGGCCTTCTTCGGAAAGTCTTACATGTGCATAATGTTGAGAGTATCGGGAACGACAATGCTTGATCTTCATTCTTGCTAGATTGGGCACTCTATTGTCTAGCTATAGGTGGGGGGGGGGGTGAGAGTTGTGATTATGATTTGGGAGCAATGAAAAAGGAAAAGAAATAACTCTTTGTGTTTAAGTGAATTGTCTTACTGGGATAAGTAAAAAAAAAAAAACCTCTAGCTCAAGTTATGAAAAGTCTTGGCCCCCATTTAAAAAAAAAAATGAAAAGAAAAGAAAAAGAAAGAAAAAGGGGGCTAGCAAAGTTGTTAGGAGCTAAGTAATGTTTTGAGGTTGTGAAAAATCCCTTGTAGATTTCAAAGAGAAGGAGTTAATGTTCTTAGGATCTTTTGGTGAGAGATGTGAGTTGGGTTTGACATTTGAGAATGATTGTGTAATTGTATGTTTGGGAAAAGGGTAGAACAATGGAGATTGAGCATTGTATGCATGAGTTGATCCCTTTCTTAGATATATTATGTGCAATGTCAAGGCTACTTGTTTCGAGAGTAAACCACCTTAAAGATTTTATGTTTCGAACCTCTTGAATCACTTGAATAAAAGCCTTCCCTTACCCAACCCAATGACTTGGACCAACTGACCATTTGCAAGAATTCACTTGATGCTATGCTTAATGAACTTGAGAGTTGGCTGATTTGCATGTGTGAATGCATGATGATGAGTGTAGGGATGAAAAGAGTTGAATAGGCCTAGAGAAGCTAGAGTATAATAAGAGAGGATGTACTAATGCTGAATTTAGATGTTGATTTGAGTGCTTTATGTGTTTCTTTTGGCTATGAGCTCTCACCTTCAAACCTCTCTCCCTATGAGTTCTAGAAAGTTCACTTGTGGACAAGTAAAAGAACAAGTTTGGGAGAGTTGATATCTTGCATATTTGCATTGTTTTATCTATTCATCCATGTGCATTTTCATCATAGAGATTAGGATTTAGACATGTTTAGGTTGAATTTTGCATACATGAGTCTCTATTAGGTACTGGAGTGCCACATGGAGTTCTTAGGGACATTTGGATGCATTTGGAGCTCGAAGGAGGTGAAATAGGTGATCATTAAACGAGCAGAGCATGGGAGCGACCTCCCGGAGCGACATCACGAAGTCGCTGTGTCCCACCTCTCAGGGCGACCTTCCTAAAGCGACGCCATGAAGTCGCTCGCGTTCTCGTTACTCCGAACCGTCTTAGATGACCCTGGAGCAACCTCTCAGAGCGACCTACCAAGGTCGTTCCCGATCCAGAGCGACCCGTTGGAGCGACACACCAAAGTCGCTCGCGACCTCTCACCCGGAGACACCAAAAATCGGCCTTGGAGCGACTTCCCGGAGCGACACCTGCAAGTCGCTCCGCGTTACTTTGCTGCCGAAAATCATGATTTCCCGAGGACCTTTTTGCAATTTATTTTGGACGTTTTGCACTTGGAAAAACCTATGTTTTTAACATCTTTTGTAGCCACCAGGCAGACTATCTTTGGATCTATTGAGAAATACACAAAAACTCTCTTGAGAAGTTCATCTCTTGGATTTTGATTGTTATGTTCTTGTGTTCTTGTTGATTTCTTATCTATTTATCTACATGATTAATCTGAAATCCAATATGGGTTTAAGAGGAATCATGGAGATTAGTGAGTAATCACCTTTTGAATTCATGGGTTAGGGAGATCAAGGGTGATTAGGTTAGTTCTAGGATGTTTTAGTGTAGATCATTCTTGTTCCTTGCTAGTAGAGTATTGATAATGCACCTTCTGAGTTGGCCACTCAAAAGTTGATCAATAGACATTTCCCACCCAAAAGGTGTTTGATGAAATGCCTGAGACAACTCTCCTAGGCTTTTAGTATACTTTGCCAAAGACATTTGTTGTTAAAGATGCTAAGATAGCTAATAGACTTGTTAGTAATGATTGCTTTCATATTATTCAACCAAAGACATTTGATGTTTGAGATATGTTAGCAAATGAGCATTCATCTAGACATAGAGCTTGCTTAGAATTGTGTCTAGGCTTAAGGTTGATAGTTTGATTGATCATTTGCCATCCTTAGTTCGATACTTGATCACCCAAGGTTTAATCCCTATGCCCATGAGTTCTCTTTTCCCTTAGTCAAGAAAGTGTCATTCTGTTATTGCTTTCTAGTTTTAGTCATAGCTTAAAACCCATCTAAATCATTGGTTGCACTTAGATTAAGTGAGTACTTGCATTCTCAGTGCTTTGATATCCCTCAGAACTGGTTCGACAATCTTTTATACTACAACATTTGTCTTAGGATCCTTGAAAACTCTTAACACCACATACCGACGAAACAAGTCGTCGGAAATAATTCCTCGGAATTTCTTCTTTCCTCGGAAATTCCTCGGAATTTTCCGACGGAATTCCGAGGAAACAAACTTCCGAGGAAAGTCCGAGGATCATTAGTTTGTCGGAAAGGTCCTCGGAATATACCGAGGGAGAACTTCGTCGGGATACTTCCTCGGACGTTCATCGATCGATGCATTTTTAGGCATATATACATCAATCGATAGGAATATACCGAGGGATCTGTCCCTCGGAATATTCCGAGGGAAATGTCCCTCGGTATATACCGAGGAACCGTTCCCTCGGTATATTCCGAGGAAAGGTTTCCCTCGGTATATTCCGAACGTTTTTTTATAAACAGATCGATCGATGTATTTATGTCCAAAAACGCATCGATCGATCGAGTAAAAAATATAATTAATTTCCTCGGAATGTAAAATTTCTGAAATTTAAATTCGAAAATATGAAATTAAAATTAAAATTGAAATCATATTAATTAATATTCAAAGTTTCACAAATAAAAATAAAACATTCCGAGTTTTTGGAAAAAAAAAAAACTACGGGTCTGGCACGTCCGGGAAGACCTCGTTCGGGTACATCCTCTGCATCATCTCCATCATTTGCTGGTTCAGCCTCCTCTGTGCCTCATAGCCCGCCTGTTGAGCCGCCATCTGGGTCTCCAACAAAGATATACGATCATCTTTGTCCTTCAACTAAGCCGTAAGCACTTCTGGATCAACAAAGGGCGGTGGTGCAGAAGAAGGAGGAACCGACCGGGTGCGACGACCCAAACCGACCAAACGTCCCTTCTTCTTTGGAACCGACTGAATAGAAAATAGTCAAATTTACAAATTTAAACCAAGAAATAAATGAATTGAACTTTAAAAAAAAAGAACTTACGGATTCAACGATTTCGTTGATTCGAAACCGGGACAAGTTGGTCGAAGCCATCGAAGCGTCATCCTCGGTTTGAAGCTGAGACACTTCGTCTACCACCTGAGTTTCGACCAGGTCGACCACGTCCCTCCCAAGACCGTCATCAATCTGGCCGGTCTTCTTGTTGGTATACGCCCTCCTCATTAGGGCGAGATCATCAACCGGCTCGCCATCATTTTCTTCCGCCTTGAAAAAAACATAAATTAAAGAAACATTAGAAATTAGAAGAAATGCACAATAAATTAAAATTCTGAAACTCAAATAATTGAATAAAAAACGGTTGAACTTACCATGCGATCTCCCAGAGTGGCAATAGATTGAGCACCCAAGTTATGCTTGTAGATGCCCTTCCCTTTACGGTCGCTCCTGCGGTTGGTGGAGTTGGTGGAAGAAGTTTATTTCGTCTCTTCTTTATCCCAATGCGCACACAACTCCTTCCAGACCGTGTCGTTCATCGACTTTGGGACCTTTTAATAAAAAAAAAAAGAAAATAGTTTAATAATTTAAAAAATACTTTAATAAATTAAAAAATTATTTAATAAATTAAATCGAACCTTATTGATTTCCCACTTCTTCTTCCACTCGTGGATCTGCTTCCCATAGTTGTACATTACTTTATGGACGAAGTGGTGATAGATAAAGAGCGTCTCATCGGAATTCCAGTTGAACTCTTGCTAAAAAAAAAACACAATTAGTAGAAAAATTATATTAAAGATTAAAAATATAAGTAAGAAATTAGAATACTTACCGCAAACTGACGAAACCACAGAACCTTCTTCTCGGTAGGGAAGTGAGTGAAAGTCGGATGTCCACTGTCGAGGGCCGAGTACATCATACGGTTGATCCATGCGCTGATCCCGTTCCCGGATCGGTTGAACCTAATAAAAAGAATAAACGGTTAATAATGAATCCAAATTTAAAGAACAAAAATGTTTAATTACCATGTTTGACCCTGTCCATGTGGATACGGAGTGAGATACGGAAGATGGTCACGACCGGGCTGTTGAACCAACTCCGAACACGCATCACTCCCAGAGCACCCTGAGGAACATGAGCGGATAAACAAAAAATAGTTTTACTAAATAAAAATAGTTTAATAATTAAAAAAAATAGTTTTAATAATATATATATATATTAAAAATATTTTTAAATCCCAAATAATAGTTTTTAATCACAAAAAAAATTTTATAGATATTTAAAATGTTTTGTAAAATCCAAAAAATCGAATTTGTATACCAAATGTTTTTTGTAAAATCCAAAAAATCGAATTTATATAGAAAAATCGATTTGTAAAATACAAAAATCGATTTTATATACAAAAAATCGATTTTATAAATACAAAAAAATAAAAAAATTATAAAAAAATTTTACATCAATTCAACAAAACAAATTATTCAACCAAATCATAATTCTAAACCTATTATACAACCAAATCACAATCCTAACCAATCACCCTAACAAAAATCTATCGAAACTACACAAAAACCTAAGAGAGTGGGATAGGGTCCTTACATGGTTTGTGTAAGAGAAGGGGGAGATCGCCGGAGATATCGTCGGATTTCAGGGGGAAATCGCTGGAGAGAAGAGAGGAGTCGCGCAGAGGAAGAAGAGAGAAATGGGGAAGAAGAAGGGGCTCGTGGTTATAAAACCTAGGGTCCGTCGGAATTCCGTCAGAATTCTAATTTCAATTTTCGCGAAATATTTGCCCGGTAAAATGAAAATATTCAGAGGAAATTCCGAGGAAATACCGAGGAACTAGTGTTTGGGGTTTCAAAACATCAATTTTTTTTTGCCGTATTTCATTTCTTATACAATTGTAATGCATACCATTGAGAATTCTTTGTATAGATGAGCATAAACCATGAAATAACAAATTTCAAAACTAATTGAAAGTATTCTCTTATAATCGGAAAAGTGTTAATTATACGGTAAGGAACAAATATTTGACTTCATAATAAACGTAAGACACTTAATAAGGGTTATATAGGTGTTATTCAAACCGCAAAACGTTGTTTTTGGTTTAAAAACCCTATTTCCTCGGGATTTCCTCGGATTATTCCGAGGGAACTCCGAGGAAACCCTCTTCTTCCTCGGAATTTCCTCGGAATTTCCTCGGAATATTCCGAGGAAATTCCGAGGAACTAGCGTTTGGGGTTTCAAAACGTCAATTTTTTTATAAACGCATCGATCGATGGATATATGTTCAAAAACGCATCGATCGATCACAAAGATGCACCGGGCCGTAAGAATGTGATCGATCGATGAGATGATCAAATCGATCGATCGAGAATCTCAATTGTTCCTCGGAATTTCCTCGGAAAATCTAGTGAGTTTTTGTATAAACGAATCGATCGATCGCTATATGTATAAAAATGAATCGATCGATCACTAAGATGCACATGGCCGTAAGAATGTGATCGATCGATCTGTATGTGTTCAAAAAAGCATCGATCGATGCGTGTGCGGGAAACAGAATTATAAGGCAAAACCCGACCTTTTTTGGATCTAAACCTCAGAACTCTCACCCCCTCCGATTTCCCCTATAATTCGCCCCCCCCCCCCCTTTCTCTCTATAATCATCCGATTTGAACAATTTTGGGCTCTATTCCCCTTGATTTTTCGAGCTCTACCTGATTCCTACACTCGTTTTCACCCTAAGACAGGTATACTCCGCGAATCTCCACATTCTGAAATCGTGTTCTTGAGCAATATTTGGGTTTTGTGAATTTCTTATTTCCTTGTTGATTCCTTGATCAAATATGCATGAAAAAGATGTTTAAACATGGAATAGAACACAATTGTCTGTGATCAACGAGTTTGGAACACAATTGAGATGATTTAGGGATTGAGAATTTTTTTCAATTTCGTTTTTTTTTATCACAACTCGATTTCGCCTTTCATTTTCATGTTGCTTTGAGTTCTTAATTGATTATAACCATGTTGAGAGCAATGATTCTATTTTGTAGAGAATGAAGCGCACGAAAACATCAGCAAAGAAGAACACACAAGAAGAGGGTTCGTCTCAGTGAGAGACGCAAAGGCCAAAGAAGTGGGATAAGTCTGATACGACCCACTACAACAACATGAAGAAGGTAGCCGTTCCGGCTACACAACTAGCATGTTCTGAGACGATGACAATATTGGGAATCAAAGCAGACATTGAAGGGCTATTCCAGAACATGGGTCTAGGCCAACTATGCAACCTCAAGGAACCCACTTATCCGGAGTTGGTACGCCAGTTCATAGCATCTGCATACGTCAGCCGTCCCGATGATAGCCATCAGGAAGGTTTTCTTGCATTCGTAGTGCAGAAAGTATACTATGAGGTATCTTTCACAGACCTCTGCGGACTATTTGGATTGAGTGCGGGGGAGAGGACATCTGGTCTTTATTGGACTTCAGAGCTGTTGAACTTCTGGGAAACGATTGGCACAGGGGTTTATAGATCTTCTCAGGCGAAGGAATCACTTATCCGGAGCCCAGTACTGAGATATGCGACACGCCTCATTGGCTCATTGCTATACGGGACAACCACAGCCGCATCAGTCACGCAATGGGAGTTGTGCCTCCTGTACCAAGGTGTGAGGCATTTGCTACCGACATTTGGAAACTATACATTCCCACCTGCTACTGCCTTCAACATGGGAGCGGTGCTGGCCGCAAACTTAGCAGGATACAAGGGGAAAGTAACCAAATCCAAGAGCAATGCATGTGGATTTGGTGCAGTGATTACTCGGATCCTTAGACATGTGGGTGTAGACTGCCAGAACCAGCAGGTAGCACTGGACAGATCGAACAACATTGCTTGGAACTACCTGGATGTCATTTCTCTAGTAAGTAAGGAGTTCATAGCTGGTCCCCACTCGAGGATCGATCGGGATGGTCCTTACGTCTACGTATTCCAGGACCGAGCGAAGAAAACACTCTACTGCCACCTGCCTCAGATCGGCCTGACTGCTCTACTTTCAGAGGCTGCAGTTGAGTTCCTACCCCCTGCTACCGCACTAGTAGACAAGCCATCCTTCTTCACGCCAAAATATCAGACCAAAGGCAAGGCCGTGGTTGATGAAGAAGGAGAAGATGAGGCTGCACAAGCCATTCCAGATGATTCACAACCCCATCAGCGACTCCCATCAGACTCCAGCCAGTACAAGCTGCAAGAGCTTCCACCGAACGCCACTTCGCGCCAGCAACAACATTGGAGTGATCAGAGCATAAAGACAAACAACGACATGCTACACAAGATCTGGGCTGCCATTTCACGTATCAGGCCGTGTCGTTGCCAAAAGGATGATGTAGTTCATCGGGACAACTCTCCATCCAGCTCTGGTTCGGGTTCGAGAGGTACACACAGGGTAAGAAAGAGGTCCAAGAGACCCAACGATGCAGGAACATCTGAAGCAGGAGACGAGGAGTAGGAGCTATCACCGGCCAGTATTGCCATTTGATTTCCGACCGCGCTATTTTATTTTCTTTTTTATTCTAACGTTTTATGGTCTTATTTTCTGTTAATTTTGAACTTAGTTTTTTTTTTCTTAATTATGAGTTCGTATTTCTTTTACATGGTTTCTTCGTTTTGTTTGGTTGTGTTTTGAGTAGTTTTTAATTCGTATTCAGCTTTGACTTGCTAGATAAACCAAATAACTATTATCCGAGGAAAGAGGTTATATCAAGTGTTCCTCAGAATTTCCTCGGTATTTCTTAAAAAAAAAAAAATCAATGGTAGTCTGTTTCCGAGTCATCATCACCAGATGAATCTGAATTTGGATCTTGGTGAAACTCTCCAATCACTGGTTCATCCTCTACGTGAACGACGGCTTCCTCTCCAAAGTCGGTTAAATCGACTACAAGGCCAACTCCAGCTAAATCTTCTGCTGCACTTAAGTTGCCGGATGTGCTTGGTTGTAGTGGGTCTTCCAGCTCAGAACTTCCCTGAACTCGGCCTCTCGGGTTGAGTCTTGTAACAGTAACCCATGGATCATCTCTGTTCCTCACCCGGGGGTACTTGATATAACAAACCTGTAACATTTAAAAAAATTATAAATTAATACACATGATGATGAATCATTCTGAATAATTAACATTTAAATACCTGATCGGCCTGAGAAGCAAGAATGAAAGGATCATAATATTGCAGCTTTCGCCTCGAATTTACTGATGTAACAACAAATGCATCTGTTCTCACACCTCGATCTGGAGTGTTGTCGTGCCAATCACAATAGAAAACAGTACAGCGCAATCCAACCATGCCCAAATACTTGATTTCCAAAATCTCATGTATGTGTCCGTAGTATACATCATCTCCTGATGCAGAACAAACGCCAGCATCATAAGTCGTACTCGAACGTCTCCTCTTCTGAGTTGTGAATGCATATCCTCGAGTACAAAATCTCGGATATGACTTCACAACAAAGTTTGGTCCAACGACCATCTCACGTATCCAATCGTCAAATGTTTCACCTCTGGCCAAACCAGCAGACACCTATTAATAGCACATATATATATGTTATATCAATAAATGTGAATTAGTATAAATATGTGATAAAATATATTTTAATTTGTTTAAAGCACTCACATAAGTAAACATCCATCCAGTAAATTCTCTCTCCTTCATTTCTTCTAGTTCGTCCTCTGTGGCGTATGTATACTCGAACCGCTTTTCTGCCATGAAAATCCTGTATATGATGACAATAATGTAATTAATTAAGATTTAAATTTCAACTTGTTAAAATAAAAATTTGTAAGCTCATTTATTTACCTCTCATATTGAAGAACGTCTTCGCAGTTGGTGAGCAAATATGTTTGTAAATGACTGCGCTCCTGCTCAGTAAGTCGACGGTCCTTTGGTTTTCCGCTAAGTCGTCCAACGTCTGTGAAAATGTCTGGAACCGTAACATGATATGTTGCCCGTTCGCCTCTATCATCATGCCGAGCAGGTCTTCTGTTTTTGGTCTGAACTTCTGCTGGAAAGTAGTACTCAGCAAAGTTTGAAGTTTCTTCATTGATCATCTGTGCGACTATAGAACCTTCCACCCTACTTAAAATTTTCACCATCTTTTTCAAATGGAACATATACCGCTCATACAGATACATCTATCTATACTGCACAGGACCACCAAGTTCCAATTCTCTTGCCAGGTGAATAACAAGATGCTCCATAACATCAAAAAATGAGGGAGGAAATATCTTCTCAAGGTTGCACTGAATCACGGCTATGTTAGTTTTCAAATTTTCAATACCTTCAAGAGTCACTGATCTCCTGCATAAATCGCGGAAGAAACCACTTATCCCTGCAATTGCTTCATGAACATTTCGTGGTAATAGTTCCTTGAAGGCGAACGGAAGGAGGCGCTGCATCATTACATGGCAATCGTGGCTTTTCAAGCCAGTAAACTTTCCTTCCTTTCTGTCGATACAGTTACGCAAATTTGATGCGTAACCGTCTGGAAATTCCACATCGTTTGAAATCCAATCAAAGAACGCATCTTTTCCCTCTGCATCAAGTCGGTATATGGGAAAAGGAGCCCTACCATTCTCATCAACATGAAGTTCTGAACGAGCACATATATCGACTAAATCCAGTCTTGACTTCAAATTATCCTTTGTTTTACCTTGAACATTAAGGATCGTGTTCATGAGATTGTCAAAAAAGTTCTTCTCAATATGCATGACATCTAAATTATGCCTTAGCAGATGATCCTCCCTGTATGGCAGATCCCAGAAAATACTTTTTTTGTGCCAGTTATGCAGTTCTCCAACAGCATCTACCGGAAAACGCTCATGTCCACCGACATCTGGCGTCCTTTCTGCACCAAAATCTCTTAGTTGTATCTTCAAATCTTTCCCACAAATTTCCGGAGGTGGACTGTCAAACACCCTCTTGTTCTTCGTAAACAAATTCCTACTCCTACGATATGGATGATCAGGTGGTAGGAATCTCCTGTGACAGTCAAACCAACACGTTTTTTCCTTTCGTGTTTTAGTTGGAAAGCATCAGTGTTATCTTGACAATATGGACATGATAGCCTTCCATGCGTTGTCCATCCAGACAACATACCATATGCTGGAAAATCACTTATTGTCCACATTAGTACTGCCCGCATTTGAAAGTTTTCTTTACACGAAACATCGTATGTTTCAGCACCTTGAGCCCATAGTTGTTGCAACTCATATATTAGTGGCTGAAGAAACACATCAAGTGATCTCTTAGGATGCTCTGGTCCGGGAACGAGAATCGAGAGAAACAAAAACTCTCGTCGCAAGCACAAGTTTGGGGGTAGGTTGTATGGTGTAAGAATGACGGGCCATAGAGAATATTGTCTTCCACTCTTGCCAAACGGACTGAAACCATCAGTACATAATCCAAGGTAGACATTTCTTCTCTCATACGCAAAGTCGGGATACTTTGATTGGAAATGTTTCCACGCTTTTGCATCTGAAGGATGTCTGATCTCACCATCTGTTGAGTGCTCCGCATGCCATCTCATTGGTTGCGCTGTGCGTTCAGACAGATACAACCTCTGCAACCTTTCCGTCAAAGGTAAATACCACATCCTTTTATATGGCACTGGAACTCTTCCACTCGTATCTTTATAACGAGGCTTTCCACAAAATTTGCATGTAACCCGCTGTTCATCCGCCCTCCAATAAATCATGCAGTTGTCGCTGCATACATCTATTACCTGATACGATAAACCAAGACCAGCTACGAGTTTCTGAACCTCGTAGTATGAACCAGGAGCTACATTATCCTCGGGTAGAATACCTTTTACAAAATCAGCAATCGCATCCACACAGTCTTCAGCCAAATTATAATCTGTTTTAATGCCCATCAATCTTGTAGCAGATGATAAAGCTGAATGACCATCTCTGCAACCTTCGTACAATGGTTGCTTTCCAGCATCCAACATATCATAAAATCTCCTAGCTTCTGCATTGGGTAAATCTTCCCCTCTAAAATGATCATTTACCATCTGCTCAGTACCTACACCATAATCTACATCTGTTCTAATTGGTTCTTCTAATCTAACCGCTGGCTGAGGTTCGCTAGTACTACCATGTTCATAATCAGTTTCCCCATGATGATACCAAATTTTGTAACTTCGTGTAAACCCACTCAAATATAGATGAGTCCAAACATCCCACTCTTTAATAACCTTTCTATTTTTACAATTAGAGCAAGGACATCTTAACATACCTGTTTTTTCTTCCGGTTGTCGGTGAACTAACCCCATGAATTCGGTTATACCTCGTTGGTATTCTTCCGTAAGCAATCTCGTGTTCGGATCCAAATGAGGTCGATCGATCCAAGAACGAAAATAATTTGAAGAAGACATATTTTTTATGAATCAAATTCGTGTGTAAATAGAGTAAGAGGGATGATGAAGATATGGAGTGAATGAAGAGGAAGAGGAGTGCTTGTATTTATAGTTTAAATCCTGCCGACAGACCGAGGAAATTCCGACGGAATTCCGACGGAAAAGGCTAGTTCGTCGGAATTTCCTCGGAATTTTGTAAAATCCCCCAACGGCTCTCCAACGGCTATAATATTTCCTCGGAATTCATCGGTTTTTTCCGAGGAACCCATTTTCCCTCGGAGTTTCCTCGGAATATTCTGACGGATAGATATTTCCTCGGAATTCCGTCAGTATATTCCGAGGAAATTCCGAGTAAACCCAATTTTGTGCTTCCTCGGAAATTCCTCGGGATATTCCGAGGATTTCATTTTCCGTCGGAATGTCCGTCAGAATACCGCTGTTTTCTTGTAGTGATTTTACGTAAGAAACCTACTTGATGTAATTAAAACGTACGGCACCATAGTCCAATCATAAATCTACTAAATAAATGTGTATAAGTACAACTACATCCTCTCTGTTCAATACCCTTAAACAGAACAGAAATTTAGCTACAAAGAGTTATCTCCAATAAAAGATACTACAATAACAAGAGAGCAATCCGAGCTTCAAAAACCGGCAGCAATAAAACGACCTCAACTCACAAGGATTACAACAACCAGACACTGAGCCCACCGTACAAATCCAAGTTTAAGAAGTTAATAATACTTGTCAAATTTCAACTCAGTTAGAGAAGATCTCACCGTCGGATTTACTACACTCAAAACAACACTGTTGGAAAACTGTGACAACCAGCTTCGCGGAGACCTAGATAACATATAAGATCCAACAGTTGAAATTCAAATCCTCTAGGTGAACCACTAAATCGTTGTGACTAAGGTTCCCGCAAAATATCATTTAGATCAGGATCCGTATGACGCTCCAAAACATGCCTTGACAAACTCAAACGAATTCTGCCTCTTTTCTCATTTTCTCTCTTTTGTCTAATTAGTCTTCTTGAATACTTTTCTTTTTAATGACAACTTTAATCACACATTTAGATTAAAAGAATTTATATAGTGTCTTATTAATCCCCAAGGCTCAATACTAATCTCATGACTAGTATCATTCGTTCAAACCAAGTTTGGTTCTCTCTCCAACCAAACCTATTGGGTTTTTTCCACTAGGAGAAACCCAACAAACTCTCTCTCTCTCTCTGGTTAGGTGGAGAAAACAGCCATCCCGGCTAGTCTTCGGCATATCTCAAGCTTTTCTCTTGTCAATGAATTTTTTTACCATATCAGCTTCATTATCATATGAATTTTCTCAAGTTCCAATTTTTTTAGAAATAACCACATCGTGGATCCAATGATATTTTTAATTTGTTTCGACTTCGAATAAAATGTAGAGCTCTTCCGGAGACTAATGGTGCTTTGTAAAGTACTCCATTAATAGTTTGAAATTTGAAAAGTATACTATCCATTTTATTTTTTGAAAACTACACTTTTCTAAATATGAATTGACATTTTTACCCAGATTAGAATTCATTAATTGAAATATAAATTCGAAATTAATAAAATTAATATTATTATAATTATTTATGTTTAAGATAAATATGTGTGCTGAGATAAATCTTTTATTTTACCATTTAAAAATTTACAAAAATAAGGATATGATAAAATAACATAACGTAGGAATTATATTGAAACTATAATCATGGAAAAAAAATCATTTAAATTTCCATAGCAACATACGAAAGTAACATGTTATAGTCGTTTATGTTGCTGTTATTAATTTGAATTGGAGGAAATAAGCAATGTCTTGTGGAGGAAGCAACATCATGTTTAAACAATGATGTTTTGGAAAGTTTCCTGCTTATACGCCCATATCTATGCATCTTCATGGTACCATTCTACAAACATTACAACAAAAGGCTGAGAAAAAAGGAAACCAACTCCTGCAATTCATAGTCCATCAAGCCGCATAAACGACACTTACGTCGAACTTGAACAAAATCAGATAAGTTCTTCAAAGGTATAGAAAAACATCTACCTCTCCAGAACTTATTGATTTGTTCATCACCAGGCTTTCTTGAAAAGCTGAGTTCATTATGCCAATCTCTGAAGCACCTTTCTTTTCTCTTATATCTTATGGAATGCTCATGTCTTGCTTTGAATTCTCTTTCGGAAGTTCATAGACAAAAAAAAACACAGGTTCCCAGACATTACTTGCCTCAACTCAGCCAAATCACACAGCAAAACCACAATTGTCTTTGCTTCTACTCGCGCAGAGAAAAGCATCAAGTGAAATAGTCATAGTGTTGACTTATCGGGTGTGACCAGCAAGAGTCGACCTAAGCCAACAGTTCGAGACATTCTACACTTATACGATTTTGTATAGACTAGCGTTAGCGTTGTATCACTAAAACTCATAGTTGAGACGTTCTAAATCATTACCCAACCTATCTATACCAAAATCTTCATGAAACATCTGAACAATATCTTCAAACTTCAAACTTCAAACCTTCTTTAATGGTAAATAATTTTCCTCATTTTTTGTATTCGCCGTGAAATTCTATGATTCTTTATCCAACTTCCTCTCTCCAAAATCTCCGGTTATATGCATCATGATTTTTCTAAAAGAAAAACCATTTAAAATAAAATAGAAACTGAAATCTAATTCATGAATTAACAAACCTCTGAATGAGATCAGAGGAAGAAAAAAGTTCTTTCATACATGGAAGGGAGAATAAAGAGAAGAAGAAAACGAGACGTTGACTTGTCTCGAAGGTTTTTTTTTTCAGAAAAGTAAAAAGTTTAAAACATATCAAAAAGAATATTGTCTGGATATTCTAAAGATTTTTTTTTTTGAAACATCTGTTTGTTAAAACCGTTACTTTGAGGATAAAATAATTATGATGATAAATAATTAAGAAATATTGAAATTGGACAATTTAGTAAATTTATATATATCAAAGTGTATTTTTCTAAAAACTTAAACAATGATGTAGTTTTCAAATTAATATCATAAGTGTATTTCTCCAAATTTTCCCCTTTTTTTTTTATCTACAACGACTATTTACAAGCTTTATCTCTTTTATATCTTAAATGATCGGTATAGGATTCTATCAACCTATTAGAGTTTTGACTTTTCTTTTTATTATTATTTTTTTTAATTTTCAGCTGTATAATAAGAAAAAAATAGTTTAATATGAAGAATATAAAAAAAAACTAGAAAGAAAACACGTTGCATGTAAATAAATAATTAGATCTATATAATGCCTATATATATAGTAACGTAGACGTGGCCAGCTTGTTCCTGCTATGTTTCAGATTTATGTATTTATAAGAAATGATTTGTGTAGATTGCTTCGCGTCCAACTTAGATATATAACAGCGCAATTCTATTGTTTAAGCAAGTATGTTAGAGTTCAGTCAAAAAAAAAAATTAGAGTCACGTCGCTTAAACTAAGGGACGAGCGAGGACCACGAGGCTGAATAAATATATATCATAGGGTTTGGGCCCAAAAGAGTTATAAACAAGTAGTTATTAGAACTAACATTAACCCTATAACCCAAATGGGTTCTTAATGCTTTTGTAATTAATTGATTGTACTTTATTTTACTTAAGAACTTGAGTTAAGAAACTATTAAAAATGTGGGTTCCAATAGTAGCTTCTTAATTAGGGGTTTTTAGATTTTTTTTTTAAAAGATAAAATTTATTTATTAAATAAAACATAATAAAAGAGAACATTTTAAATATATATTTTCAAATTAAAAAAAAACAAGGATTACTAAAATAAACGAGAATAATTTGAAAGAAACATTCCGAACTCAGTTGTTGTCTTCATCACGTCCAAATTTACTCCATAAATATTCAACCAAATCATGTTTGAGTTGTTGATGCATTTGTCTATCATGAATGTTATGGAGAGAATGGATTTGTTATCAAGGAGAAGAGAAGAAAACTGTGATGATGGAAGGAGAGTGGCTTGTGTTCGTGATGATGATCAGAATGGAAGGGGAGTGGCTTGTGTTTTGCAAACAAGAGTGTTCGTGATGATGAAAAGAATGGAAGGAGAGTGTAATGTGATGATAAGAATGGAAGGAGAGTGGCTTGTGTTTTGCAAGCAAGAGTGTTTGTGATGATGATAAGAATGGAAGGAGAGTGTTTGTGATGATGATATGTATACAAAACTTACAATGCAATGCTTTAGATCGAGCAAGAGAGAAGAGTGTAACAATCATCTACAAAACTCGTGACACATACATACAAAGCACAAGAATGCAAAACACAAACTGATTTCCGTGACATAAACATACAAAACTCGTGACACACAAACATACAACACTCTTGACTTCAACTTGCATACAAACATACAACTTCAACTTGTGACACACAAACATACAACACTCGTCAGACATCTCTCCTGTCACATACAACTTGCATTTTGTCTCCTTCGTCTCCTGCCTTATTTCACTCTGCACACGGGAAGAGAGGCAATAAGATACACAGTTTATCACATATCACATAAACTCGAAACAATTTATTATAAAACAGAACGGATCAAAGATACATAGACACATACACCAAATAAACATAACATAACATAACACAAGAACATGAACAGAACATGACACATACACCAAATACACTCGATTTAAACATGCCACGGAGACATTCCTACTAGTTATTCAGCATCTCTGTAAGAAGCTTAGTCTTTAGTGCTTCTTCTTTTTTCAGAAAGTGGCACATTTTTTGAAATGAGAGTGTTAAGCAGATCCATTTTCGAAAGTCTCTCTTTCAGGGCCAAGTCTTTCTCTCTAATAGAGCACATGGTCTGAAACTTTAACACAGCCTCCTTATCTACTATTGGTTTCTTTGCAGAAGCTGCTTTCGCAGCCTTAACACCCGCTGGACGTTTGGTAGGTTGCTCATCTAGATTGACAGTTGTTTGAGAGCTTGATGTTTCTGCTCCATCCTCACACTTTCTCTTCTTAGCGCTTCCACCAAGCTTACTACTAGCATGCTCACACCATTTCTGGTCATAGCGGAGCTCCTTCCAAGCATGGTGAAGGTTAAATTTAAGCTTGTGATCGTTGCAAAAGATCTCGTGTGCCAGTTTCACAACATCACTCTCACTCTGACCACTTGTTTTCTGTCTTGTTGCAGCCGCATAGGATCCACAGAAGTTGCACACAAGATCGTTCAGCTTCTGTCACCTTTGCTTACACTGAAGAGGTTCTCGCTTATCACCCCTTTCCACCTTTGGACTAGCTGCATAGTAAGCTGCAATGCGGCTCCAGAAAGTACCTGCTTTCTGCTCATTGCTTATGACAGGATCCTTACTGGTGTTTAACCAGACACTAATGAGCACTAGATCATCAGAGGGAGTTCACTTCTTTTTTTCTTTGCGCTGGGTAGGTGACTCTTCACAGAAGCTTGATGTTTCTGTACATTGGGTACTAAAGACAGGGAGTTACGATGAACCGAGTTCAGGAAGGAGACTATCTTGTTGACTGTTAAGCAGATCAACAAAATTGGGGGCCTGGCTATATGGATTATACAAATCCATATTCTAATATGATAAAGAAGAGAGAATAAGAAGTTGGAAGATGAAGAGAAGAAGATGTTGGAAGATGAAGAGAAGAAGACAAGAATGATACTCAGATTTAAAGATGAAAAGATAAGAAGATGTTGGAAGATACGGCTCCTCATTTAAAGATAAAAAGAGAAGAAGATGATAAGAGTTGAACTGACATATATCTAGCATATTTATTACCTAACCATCTCCTAAAGTAACACTAAAACAAACATTAAACACAAGCACAACATGGAACATAGACCAAGCATTAAGGTGAGTTGACATGTATCTAACAAGCATTCAGTTCTATCCACTATTGAAACATTAATCAGACGCATTCATCACACGCTTTACCCTAACCACAACCTAATTCTCACAACCAGATGATCTTAAACTCTATCAACTACTACCAGACGCAATCAATTAAGATAAAAGCAAGAAAAGCTTTTAGTAATAGAACGTTACCTGGACTTGCAATCAGGACCAGCTTCAGACACTTCCAAGTTACTCTCCTCTGGTCCGCCTCATTGCTCCCTGCACTATAAGCCCAAAGATTTAAATAAAACTTGTTGAAACTATTTACTTGGACGACATTGAACAAGCATCTATCAAATAGTATAGATCTTTTTAAAATTAACAATGGAAAGTATACTTTCCAGAGTAGAAGCCGTTCTTGTTCTCAGGATCAGTGACATCAATCTGATGAAACACAAGGCTTTGATTGCTCCAGTCTCACTGTCTCAACAAGAACGTGGTCCTTTATTATCTTCTCAGTCTCTCAACAGATTCAATTGCTCCGGTAACTACAAAACTGAAACAAAACTGATAAACAACTAATAAGATCACAGATGAAAACAAGAGAACTTAATGAAGGGGATGATGATTTAGACATACCTTCAGAGAGTTTTGATAGTTTCGCTACAATCCAGACGACATCCTACAAAAATAACAGAGGAATAGAGTGAGACATCAAACGATTTGAAGAAGGACAGAGGAATCGAGGGACTCGCCGTGGAACTGAGAAGATTTGAAGAATCGATCGACGGAGGAATCGAGGTACAGAAGAATCGAGGGACAGAGTAATCGTCGGCCTTGGTGGTGGGTTTCCATCGGTGGTGTGTTTTGATCCTTCCTCTGTCACGGAGAACCGAGAAGACAGAGACACGGTGGTGGTTTCGATCGGTGGTGGTTTCGAACCTTTCCTTCGAACGGTGGTGGTTTCGATCGGTGGTGGTTTGGATGATCGGTGGAGGATCGGTGGTGGTTTCGATCGGTGGAGAATTGATCGGTGGTGATCTGTGTGGAGGATCGGTGGTGGTTTCGATGGGTTTGGCCCCTTTCCTTCGAACGGAGAACACGAAAAGACAGAGCGACGAAGTGAGAGAAGAAAAGAAAGAAAAAAAAAATTCAACTAGAAGACTGACACGTGGGTTTAAAACTTCGCTAATAATCGATCACCAAACATCCAAATTAAGGATCGGTAATCCCTTTTTTCTCTTCTTCTGATTTAATTTTAATCACTTTTTTCTCTAAAAAACCCATTAAGGTTCAGGGTTAACGATGTTCTTAGTCAAAAACAAAGTAGTTTAGCTCCGCGACCCGCGTGATGACATGTACTGATCTCCGTATTATTGAACGTGGATTAAAATCTCCCGTATTAATTAAATGGTTAAGGTTTACTGAATAGATATCATATGGTGGGGGGGGGGGGGGGGGGGGGGGGGGGGGGGTGGGGGGGGGGGGGGGGGGGGTTTGGGTGGGGGGGGGCGGGGGAGTGTTTGGGTGGGGGGGGGCGGGGGAGTGTTTGGGCCCAAATGACTTATATTTATCACAAGTGGTTACGTTCCGCGTGATGACATGCACTGATCTTCCGCATTCTTGAACGTGGCTAAAAATCTCCCGTATTAATTAAATGGTTAAGGTTTGCGTGATGGCATGGGTACGACTAAGAATAGTAACAATCAATAATCTAATGATTATCCATTACCAAATATATGCATACATACACATGATAGGCATAGGATTAGGATCCAATATTAGTATTAGGCATAGGATTAGGATCCAATATTAGTATTATTATTATAACTAAGCTCCAATATTATTATTATTATTATTATTATTATTATTATTATTATTATTATTACACCAAAAATATTATTATTATTTTTCGTATATAACGAGGATCCAAAATTTAGTGCAGTATTTTCTCTAAATTATTACTACAATTTAAACATTGTTCGTATTTACTATTTTACAAACCAATAAAAAGTTTCTAAAATTAATAAAAAGAGAACGCCAGGTGGCCTAGCGGCAGTACTGAACGTTTCTCACACACGACTACCCAAGGTCGCCAGTTCGATACTCGGGGAAAGCGGGGTGGTACTGGGTTAGCTAAAAAATCCCTACGGGAATTTCTGGCGAAGTGGCCGTTCGGGGTGAGTCCAGTCATTATAAAAAGTTCAACCTATACAGTTTGTGGTAAAGGAGGTACAGCTGTACTGTCCGCCACCCGGGTTCGAGCCTTGGCCACAACGGATTTAAAATCCCTTCCGTTGGAGCGCTGGACCCCTTTTGGTGGGATAGTTGGGAACGTGGCTGTCCAGATACCAGAATTATAAAAAAAAAAAAAAAACTATTGGATCCGATCATAATGTTAAGAAAGATTTGAAGTGCGTCATGATTTTGGGATACGACAGCTCGCCCTCCTAATTCGTTGTTGGCTAGTTAAAGACTTCTTCTGTTTTATTTTAACTTATGTTTAGATTATTACATATTATATATTAAGAAAATACTTTTGTTATATAATTTATCTTAGTTACATAAAAAATATTTTCAAATGTCAAACGACGTTAAATGTAAAAAGGAAAATTTCAATGATTTTGAAGCAAAAAATTTTTCTTAAACTTATAGGTCTGTAAACTGAAAAGTCTCTGAACAAAATTATTGACAGTATAAAAAATATTTGAAGGTACTAAGAAAATGTTATATTGTTCATATTAATACATATATTATATATATAGTTGCATTGTCTCCAGATTCTGCACGTGAGACTGCCATGAACCTCGCATTACGTAACGGGTATATTTTCACATTAATTTCTAAACGATAATGCATGTGATATTCTTTTTTTTTTGTAAATGGTCGTAACGTTTAGACGTTGAAATACTTACCGGAACCTTATAAACTTGATTTGTTTATAGTTTCTAAAAAATGAAATGAAAAATGCTGACAAAATATGGCGTTATTATAAAATTGGTTGTGCATGTTACTGTGTTGGGTTAATTTAGAACAAAATAGAAAGTTATTTTATAGAAATGTTTGAATCATATAAGCAGAAAACAATTTTGTTAATACTAATTGAGATGTTTGATACGATGAAGAGTATTGTTTTAGTTATTTCTTCTCGCACAAGTTTTCGGTGAATATAACATAAATAAAAACAAAATAAGTTTTCTGGGAAGACAAAGCTAAAAAGAAGTGATTCATGCTATATAAAGAAAGTGTCATCATATATCATCGTTGGTTTTAAAACCCTTAAAAAAAATCATCAGTTGGTTTTGGAGATAGCCACATAGAAATACTGACGACCTTATATTCGAAATTTCTAGATATTAGATATAAATAAAACATATAGAGAGGGTATTAATTGCAACGTATGACATATGAAGAGACCGTGTGCAGTTGAAGTCTCAAACATAGACAATTTATTTCGCTACGCGTTTCATTCTTCACCAAACACTCCAACTCTATAGCTCTCAGTTTATATACAATCTGCAAATAACCACTACCGAAAGAAAAAGTAAAAGGTTGATAAGGTTCCACCATAGAGAGAAAGATGGAGATAATTAAACCAAAAGCCTCAGACTCAAAGAAGATAGCAACAAAAGCTGAGGATGAAAAGAAGACAAAGAAAGATGATGTGATGACCAGTAATGGTCAAAAGTTAACTACTATTAAAGGGCATCTCAAAATCATTGAGGGTTTAAGACAAGGTAAGACAAAAGACGATCAATCTAGGAGCCCGAGATCCTCATCATCATCATATGTGATGGAAATCAAGATGGGAAATTGTGAGTTTTTATGTTTTCTCATCACAGTCTTTGTTTTTAATTACAATAAAGTAATTGAATATGGTTCCAAATTATTAAGTTTGAACATCGATTATTAGGTTTGTTATAACCTATATCATGCATGAACCTTTTTCTAGTAAATATAGAAATTAAAGTGAAAGTTTATATCTCTATATCATTTATATAATTATTTTGATGAGCACTCTCTTGATTACTTCTTGTCTCATATTGAGTTAGCAATCTAATTTTACAGACAAACATTCGATTCAAAGATCAGAAAATACTAAAAGGATAGAAACTCAAGACAAGGGTAAGAAGGTGATGAACCTGAAACAAAACACAGAAGACGAGAGTAACGTTCTTAAGATGAAGAATAAGAAAGTATGGGATTGCGAAAGCACACTCTATGACTCGTTCGAGCTCAACTCGTTCAATCGTCAACTCGACAACGCAATCTCTTCGTCCGCTAGATCCATGTCAATGCCTCACCTTCCTCCTCCACCGTCAGAAACCACGTCTTCGTCTGCGACAAAAAAGCAGCCATCAAACAAGATCTCACGCTCTCTACAGAAACTCGTAAAGTCAATCTTCAGACAGAAACAGTCAAACACTCCCTTTAAGGCATGTCACGGCGTAGATATGGATAAATACTACGTCGTTTTCGACAAGACGGGATCCCTCACGACGATTCCCGAGTCAAGAGAGTCAATAGAATTGGCTGGCTCAGAGATCAACTCGCTTGATAGAAAAACCGTGTCAGAGCGATTCCCACCGAGTCGACTCGCGGGTATATCTTGTTCCGGATCAGAATTATATAATTTATATTGATTGATGTAAGCGTAACTCATTAATGAATAGAAAGTCTTTAAAAGTACTGTATTTGAAATAAGTATTATGGTCATGTTCTTTTCTATTTTGAAACACTGTTTATTTACTGTATTATGACTTTTATTCTTGTCATCTAAGTAGTTAACTGAAAACATCTATATATAATAGTACACCCAAGATGACGTAATCACTTTTTTATAGGCAAATTTAATGGTTGAGTTTATCAATATTTTGTAATCCAATGGACAAGATCATTCCTCATCTATAAGATCCTACGTCATCAACTTATTTCAGTAAAAAACGCAACGGTTCTCTACATCCGCCTCTTTGCAAAGGACATCTCATGTGTTTCCTTTCGGATTCAACCCTCATCAATTACACCTTTTTGGAGCCAGACTCTTTAATCAATCTATAGATGGAAGTTTCAGATTTCTTATTTTTACATATTCTATCATCGTACTTCAGTTTTCGAGAAGTGTGAATTGTCCGCTCATACAGTTCACCATCATCGTCGTTTTTCTTTGGGACATGCATTTGTAATTGCAATTTTCCTCTCACATAGTAGAGAGGCTCTGGGTATACGTTTTATGAGAACCTGATTTTATGATTTAACAAAACACTAAATTACAAATAGAAACATAGTCTCTTCCTAATATAACCTACTTTGTATTAATGTAGATTATGTGCTTTGAGTTCAAAATGATTAAAATTTTTATTTAGTTGTGTTGTTCTTTGTCCCTCAAAAAGAAACACTGTAAAAATAGATGAAGAAAGAGGCAGAGAGCAGCAGGCTCGGTCTTCTATTATCTTTTGAAAAAGTCATCACTACAAGAAAACAGCGATATTCTGACAGGCATTCCGACGGAAAATAAAATCCTCGGAATATACCGAGGAATTTCCGAGGAAATTCCGAGGAAACCCAAAATTGGGTTTCCTCGGAATTTCCTCGGAATATACCGACGGAATTCCGAGGAAACTACAGTCCGTCGGAATATTCCGAGGAAATTCCGAGGAAAACTGTGTTCCTTGGAAAAAACCGATGAATTCCGAGGAAATATTATAGCCGTTGGAGAGCCGTTGGGGGATTTTACAAAATTCCGAGGAAATTCCGACGAACTAGTTTTGTCCGTCGGAATTCCGTCGGAATTTCCTCGGTATGTCGGCAGGATTTAAACTATAAATACAAGCACTCCTCTTCCTCTTCATTCACTTCATATCTTCATCCTCCCTCTTACTCTATTTACACACGAATTTGATTCATAAAAAATATGTCTTCTTCAAATTATTTTCGTTCTTGGATCGATCGACCTCATTTGGATCCGAACACGAGATTGCTTACGGAAGAATACCAACGAGGTATAACTGAATTCATGGGGTTAGTTCACCGACAACCGGAAGCAAAAACAGGTATGTTAAGATGTCCTTGCTCTAATTGTAAAAATAGAAAGGTTATTAAAGAGTGGGATGTTTGGACTCATCTATATTTGAGTGGGTTTACACGAAGTTACAAAATTTGGTATCATCATGGGGAAACTGATTATGAACATGGTAGTACTAGTGAACCTCAGCCAGCGGTTAGATTAGAAGAACCAATTAGAACGGATGTAGATTATGGTGTAGGTACTGAGCAGATGGTAAATGATCATTTTAGAGGGGAAGATTTACCCAATGCAGAAGCTAGGAGATTTTATGATATGTTGGATGCTGGAAAGCAACCATTGTACGAAGGTTGCAGAGATGGTCATTCAGCTTTATCATCTGCTACAAGATTGATGGGCATTAAAACAGATTATAATTTGGCTGAAGACTGTGTGGATGCGATTGCTGATTTTGTAAAAGGTATTCTACCCGAGGATAATGTAGCTCCTGGTTCATACTACGAGGTTCAGAAACTCGTAGCTGGTCTTGGTTTATCGTATCAGGTAATAGATGTATGCAGCGACAACTGCATGATTTATTGGAGGGCGGATGAACAGCGGGTTACATGCAAATTTTGTGGAAAGCCTCGTTATAAAGATACGAGTGGAAGAGTTCCAGTGCCATATAAAAGGATGTGGTATTTACCTTTGACGGAAAGGTTGCAGAGGTTGTATCTGTCTGAACGCACAGCGCAACCAATGAGATGGCATGCGGAGCACTCAACAGATGGTGAGATCAGACATCCTTCAGATGCAAAAGCGTGGAAGCATTTCCAATCAAAGTATCCCGACTTTGCGTATGAGAGAAGAAATGTCTACCTTGGATTATGTACTGATGGTTTCAGTCCGTTTGGCAAGAGTGGAAGACAGTATTCTCTATGGCCCGTCATTCTTACACCATACAACCTCCCCCCAAACTTGTGCTTGCGACGAGAGTTTTTGTTTCTCTCGATTCTCGTTCCCGGACCAGAGCATCCTAAGAGATCACTTGATGTGTTTCTTCAGCCACTAATATATGAGTTGCAACAACTATGGGCTCAAGGTGCTGAAACATACGATGTTTCGTGTAAAGAAAACTTTCAAATGCGGGCAGTACTAATGTGGACAATAAGTGATTTTCCAGCATATGGTATGTTGTCTGGATGGACAACGCATGGAAGGCTATCATGTCCATATTGTCAAGATAACACTGATGCTTTCCAACTAAAGCACGGAAGGAAAACGTGTTGGTTTGACTGTCACAGGAGATTCCTACCACCTGATCATCCATATCGTAGGAGTAGGAATTTGTTTACGAAGAACAAGAGGGTGTTTGACAGTCCACCTCCGGAAATTTGTGGGAAAGATTTGAAGATACAACTAAGAGATTTTGGTGCAGAAAGGACGCCAGAAGTCGGTGGACATGAGCGTTTTCCGGTAGATGCTGTTGGAGAACTACATAACTGGCACAAAAAAAGTATTTTCTGGGATCTGCCATACTGGGAGGATCATCTGCTAAGGCATAATTTAGATGTCATGCATATTGAGAAGAACTTTTTTGACAATCTCATGAACACGATCCTTAGGGTGAAGTCAAGACTGGATTTAGTCGATATATGTGCTCGTTCAGAACTTCATGTTGATGAGAATGGTAGGCTCCTTTTCCCATATACCGACTTGATGCAGCGGGAAAAGATGCGTTCTTTGATTGGATTTCAAACGATGTGGAATTTCCAGACGGTTACGCATCAAATTTGCGTAACTGTATCGACAGAAAGGAAGGAAAGCTTACTGGCTTGAAAAGCCACGATTGCCATGTAATGATGCAGCGCCTCCTTCCGTTCGCCTTAAAGGAACTGTTACCACGAAATGTTCATGAAGCAATTGCAGGGATAAGTGGTTTCTTCCGCGATTTATGCACGAGATCAGTGACTCTTGAAGGTATTGAAAATTTGAAGACTAACATAGCCGTGATTCAGTGCAACCTTGAGAAGATATTTCCTCCCTCATTTTTTGATGTTATGGAGCATCTTGTTATTCACCTGGCAAGAGAATTGGAACTTGGTGGTCCTGTGCAGTATAGATGGATGTATCTGTATGAGCGGTATATGTTCCATTTGAAGAAGATGGTGAAAAATTTAAGTAGGGTGGAAGGTTCTATAGTCGCACAGATGATCAATGAAGAAACTTCAAACTTTGCCGAGTACTACTTTCCAGCAGAAGTTCAGACCAAAAACAGAAGACCTGCTCGGCATGATGATAGAGGCGAACGGGCAACATATCATGTTACGGTTCCAGACATTTTCACAGACGTTGGACGACTTAGCGGAAAACCAAAGGACCGTCGACTTACTGAGCAGGAGCGCAGTCATTTGCAAACATATTTGCTCACCAACTGCGAAGACGTTCTTCAATATGAGAGGTAAATAAATGAGCTTACAAATTTTTATTTTAACAAGTTGAAATTTAAATCTTAATTAATTACATTATTGTCATCATATACAGGATTTTCATGGCAGAAAAGCGGTTCGAGTATAGATACGCCACAGAGGACGAACTAGAAGAAATGAAGCAGAGAGAATTTACTGGATGGATGTTTACTTATGTGAGTGCTTTAAACAAATTAAAATATATTTTATCACATATTTATACTAATTCACATTTATTGATATAATATATATATATGTGCTATTAATAGGTGTCTGCTGGTTTGGCCAGAGGTGAAACATTTGACGATTGGATACGTGAGATGGTCGTTGGACCAAACTTTGTTGTGAAGTCATATCCGAGATTTTGTACTCGAGGATATGCATTCACAACTCAGAAGAGGAGACGTTCGAGTACGACTTATGATGCTGGCGTTTGTTCTGCATCAGGAGATGATGTATACTACGGACACATACATGAGATTTTGGAAATCAAGTATTTGGGCATGGTTGGATTGCGCTGTACTGTTTTCTATTGTGATTGGCACGACAACACCCCAGATCGAGGTGTGAGAACAGATGCATTTGGTGTTACATCAGTAAATTCGAGGCGAAAGCTGCAATATTATGATCCTTTCATTCTTGCTTCCCAGGCCGATCAGGTAATTAAATGTTAATTATTCAGAATGATTCATCATCATGTGTATTAATTTATAATTTTTCTAAATGTTACAGGTTTGTTATATCAAGTACCCCCGGGTAAGGAACAGAGATGATCCATGGGTTACTGTTACAAGACTCAACCCGAGAGGCCGAGTTCAGGGAAGTTCTGAGCTGGAAGACCCACTACAACCAAGCACATCCGGCAACTGTAGTGCAGCAGAAGATTTAGCTGGAGTTGGCCTTGTAGTCGATTTAACCGACTTTGGAGAGGAAGCCGTCGTTCACGTAGAGGATGAACCAGTGATTGGAGAGTTTCACCAAGATCCAGATTCAGATTCATCTGGTGATGATGACTCGGAAACAGACTACCATTGAACTTATTATTTTTTTTTTTTAAGAAATACCGAGGAAATTCTGAGGAACACTTGATATAACCTCTTTCCTCGGATAATAGTTATTTGGTTTATCTAGCAAGGAAAGCTGAATACGAATTAAAAGCTACTCAAAACACAACCAAATAAAACAAAGAAACCATGTAAAAGAAATACGAACTCATAATTAAGAAACCTAAAAAAAAACTCAGTTCAAAATTAACAGAAAATAAGACCATAAAACGTTAGAATAGAAAAGAAAATAAAATAGCCGGTGATAGCTCCTACTCCTCGTCTCCTGCTCCAGATGTTCCTGCATCGTTGGGTCTCTTGGACCTCTTTCTTACCCTGTGTGTACCACTCGAACCCGAACCAGAGCTGGATGGAGAGTTGTCCCGATGAACTACATCATCCTTTTGGCAACGACACGGCCTGATACGTGAAATGGCAGCCCAGATCTTGTGTAGCATGTCGTTGTTTGTCTTTATGCTCTGATCTCTCCAATGTTGTTGCTGGCGCGAAGTGGCGTTCGGTGGAAGCTCTTGCAGCTTGTACTGGCTGGAGTCTGATGGGAGTAGCTGATGGGGTTGTGAATCATCTGGAATGGCTTGTGCAGCCTCATCTTGTCCTTCTTCATCAACCACGCCCTTGCCTTTGGTCTGATATTTTGGCGTGAAGAAGGATGGCTTGTCTACTAGTGCGGTAGCAGGGGGTAGGAACTCAACTGCAGCCTCTGAAAGTAGAGCAGTCAGGCCGATCTGAGGCAGGTGGCAGTAGAGTGTTTTCTTCGCTCGGTCCTGGAATACGTAGACGTAAGGACCATCCCGATGGATCCTCGAGTGGGGACCAGCTATGAACTCCTTACTTACTAGAGAAATGACATCCAGGTAGTTCCAAGCAATGTTGTTCGATCTGTCCAGTGCTACCTGCTGGTTCTCGCAGTCTACACCCACATGTCTAAGGATCCGAGTAATCACTGCACCAAATCCACATGCATTGCTCTTGGATTTGGTTACTTTCCCCTTGTATCCTGCTAAGTTTGCGGCCAGCACCGCTCCCATGTTGAAGGCAGTAGCAGGTGGGAATGTAGAGTTTCCAAATGCCGGTAGCAAATGCCTCACACCTTGGTACAGGAGGCACAACTCCCATTGCGTGACTGATGCGGCTGTGGTTGTCCCGTATAGCAATGAGCCAATGAGGCGTGTCGCATATCTCAGTACTGGGCTCCGGATAAGTGACTCCTTTGCCTGAGAAGATCTATAAACCCCTGTGCCAATCGTTTCCCAGAAGTTCAACAGCTCTGAAGTCCAATAAAGACCAGATGTCCTCTCCCCCGCACTCAATCCAAATAGTCCGCAGAGGTCTGTGAAAGATACCTCATAGTATACTTTCTGCACTACGAATGCCAGAAAACCTTCCTGATGGCTATCATCGGGACGGGTGACGTATGCGGATGCTATGAACTGGCGTACCAACTCCGGATAAGTGGGTTCCTTGAGGTTGCATAGTTGGCCTAGACCCATGTTCTGGAACAGTCCTTCAATGTCTGCTTTGATTCCCAATATTGTCATCGTCTCAGGACATGCTAGTTGTGTAGCCGGAACGGCTACCTTCTTCATGTTGTTGTAGTGGGTGGTATCAGACTTATCCCACTTCTTTGGCCTTTGCTTCTCCAGCTGTGACGAACCCTCTTCTTGTGTGTTTTTCTTTGCTGATGTTTTCGTGCGCTTCATTCTCTACAAAATAGAATCATTGCTCTCAACATGGTTATAATCAATTAAGAACTCAAAGCAACATGAAAATGAAAAGCGAAATCGAGTTGTGATAAAAAAAACGAAATTGAAAAAAATTCTCTATCCCTAAATCATCTCAAATCATGTTCCAAACTCGTTGATCACAGACAATTGTGTTCTATTCCATGTTTAAACATCTGTTTCATGCATATTTGATCAAGGAATCAACACGGAAATAAGAAATTCACAAAACCCAAAAAATTGCTCAAGAACACGATTTCAGAATGTGGAGATTCGCGGAGTATACCTGTCTTAGGGTGAAGACGAGTGTAGGAATCAGGTAGAGCTCGAAAAATCAAGTGGAATAGAGCCCAAAATTGTTCAAATCGGATGATTATAGAGAGAGAAAAATGGGGGGGGGGGGGCGAATTATAGGGGAAATCGGAGGGGATGAGAGTTCTAAGGTTTAGATCCAAAAAAGGTCGGGTTTTGCCTTATAATTCTGTTTTCCGAACACGCATCGATCGATGCGTTTTTGTTCTATAACGCATCGATCGATCACATTCTTACGGCCCGGGCCATCTTGGTAATCGATCGATGCGTTTTTGTTCTATAACGCATCGATCGATGCGTTTTTAAAAAAACATACAAGATTTTCCGAGGAAATTCCGAGGAACAATTCAGATTGTCGATCGATCGATGGGATACTCTCATCGATCGATCACAATCTTACGGCCCGGTCCATCCTAGTAATCGATCGATTTGTTTTTGTTCAAAAACGCATCGATCGATGCGTTTTTAAAAAAAACATACAAGATTTTCCGAGGAAATTCCGAGGAACAATTCAGATTGTCGATAGATCGATGGGATACTCTCATCGATCGATCACAATCTTACGGCCCGGGCCATCTTAGTAATCGATCGATTTGTTTTTGTTCAAAAACGCATCGATCGATGCGTTTTTTAAAAACATACAAGATTTTCCGAGGAAATTCCGAGGAACAATTCAGATTGTCGATAGATCGATGGGATACTCTCATCGATCGATCACAATCTTACGGCCCGGGCCATCTTAGTAATCGATCGATTTGTTTTTGTTCAAAAACGCATCGATCGATGCGTTTTTTTTAAAAAAATTACGTTTTGAAACCCCAAACACTAGTTCGTCGGAATTTCCTCGGAATATTCCGAGGAAATTCCGAGGAAGAAGAGGGTTTCCTCGGAGTTCCCTCGGAATAATCCGAGGAAATTCCGAGGAAATAGGGTTTTTAAACCGAAAACAACGTTTTGCCGTTTGAATAACACCTATATAACCCTTATTAAGTGTCTTACGTTCATTATGAAGTCAAAAATTTGTTCCTTACCGTATAATTAACACTTTTCCGATTGTATGAACGAAATCTCGCAACATAAGAGAAACACTTATACCTTTTAATGAACGGTAAAGGGAATACTTTCAATTAGTTTTGAAATTTGTTATTTCATGGTTTATGCTCATGTATACAAAGAATCCTCAATGGTATGCATTACAATTGTATAAGAAATGAAATACGGCAAAAAAAATTGATGTTTTGAAACCCCAAACACTAGTTCCTCGGTATTTCCTCGGAATATTCCGAGGAAATTCCGACGGATATTTTACTATCTGTCGGAATTTCCTCGGAATATTTTCATTTTACCGGGCAAATATTTCGCGAAAATTGAAATTAGAATTCCGACGGAATTCCGACGGATAATGTCCGTCGGACCCTAGGTTTTTAACCACGAGCCCCTTCTTCTTCCCCCATTTCTCTCTTCTTCCTCTGCGCGACTCCTCTCTTTCTCTCCGGCGATTTCCCCCTGAAATCCGACGATATCTCCGGCGATCTCCCTCTTCTCTTACACAAATCATGTAAGGACCCTATCCCACTCTCTTAGGTTCTATTTGTTAGGTTTTTGTGTAGTTTTGATAGATTTTTGTTAGGGTGATTGGTTAGGATTGTGATTTGGTTGTATAATAGGTTTAGAATTGTGATTTGGTTGAATAATTTGTTTTGTTGAATTGATTTAGAATTTTTTTATAATTTTTTATTTTTTGTATTTATAAAATCGATTTTTGTATATAAAATCGATTTTTTTATTTTACAAAACGATTTTTCTATATAAATTCGATTTTTTGGATTTTACAAAAAAACATTTCTATATAAATTCGATTTTTTGGATTTTACAAAACATTTTAAATATCTATAAAACTTTTTTGTGATTAAATACTATTATTTGGGATTTAAAAATATTTTTCATATATATATATTATTAAAACTATTTTTTTGTAATTATTAAACTATTTTTATTTATTAAAACTATTTTTGTTTATTAGAACTATTTTTATATATTTATTAAAAAAATTTAATATATATAAATCTTTTTCTGTGATTAAATTATTTGGGATTTTTTTTAATAAAAAAATTAATTTATATATTTCTGTATTTATTAAATATATTTTTTTAATTTACAGGTCTCATGATGATCAGACCCGGCCTCGACAGCGTCGTGGTCGTGGTGGTACGGGGAGCCAGTCTCGGGATTCCAGCCATTTTCAGGATTCCCCTTCGCCCCACAGCTCCAACCATACATCTCCCTCTGCTGCACCCGCTCATGCTCCTCTCGCTCCCGCTGCTGCATCCGCTCCTGTTCCTCCGGGTCCTCCGGGAGTGATGAGGGTTGCGGAGTTGGTTCAACAGCCCGGTCGTGACCATCTTCCGTATCTCACTCCGTATCCACATGGACGGGGTCAAACATGGTAATTAAACATTTTTTTTCTTTAAATTTGGATTCATTATTAACCGTTTGTTCTTTTAATAAGGTTCAACCGATCCGGGAACGGGATCAGCGCATGGATCAACCGTATGATGTACTCGGCCCTCGACAGTGGACATCCGACTTTCACTCACTTCCCAACCGACAAGCAGGTTCTGTGGTTTCGTCAGTTTGCGGTAAGTATTCTAATTTTTTACTTATATTTTTAATCTTTAATATAAATTTTCTACTAATTGTGTTTTTTTTTCAGCAAGAGTTCAACTGGAATTCCGATGAGACGCTCTTTATCTATCACCACTTCGTCCATAAAGTAATGGACAACTATGGGAAGCAGATCCACGAGTGGAAGAAGAAGTGGGAAATCAATAAGGTTCGATTTAATTTATTAAACAATTTTTTAATTTATTAAACTATTTTTTAATTTATTAAACTTTTTTTTTTTAATTAAAAGGTCCCAAAGTCGATGAACGACACGGTCTGGAAGGAGTTGTGTGCGCATTGGGATAAGGAGGAGACGAAAGAAACTTCTTCCACCAACTCCACCAACCGCAGGAGCGACCGTAAAGGGAAGGGCATCTACAAGCATAACTTGGGTGCTCAATCTATTGCCACTCTCGGAGATCGCATGGTAAGTTCAACCGCTTTTTCTTCAATTATTTGAGTTTCAGAATTTAAATTTATTGTGCATTTCTTCTAATTTCTAATGTTTCTTTAATTTTATGTTTTTTTTCAAGGCGGAAGAAAATGATGGCGAGCCGGTCGATGATCTCGCCCTAATGAGGAGGGCGTATACCAACAAGAAGACCGGCCAGATTGATGACGGTCTTGTGAGGGACGTGGTCGACCTGGTCCAAACTCAGGTGGTAGACGAAGTGTCTCAGCTTCAAACCGAGGATGACGCTTCGACGGCTTCGACCAACTTGTCCCGGTTTCGAATCAACGAAATCGTTGAATCCGTAAGTTCTTTTTTTTTAAAGTTCAATTCATTTATTTCTTGGTTTAAATTTTAAATTTGGCTTTTTTCTATTCAGTCGGTTCCAAAGAAGAAGGGACGTTTGTTCGGTTTGGGTCGTCGCACCCGGTCGGTTCCTCCTTCTTCTGCACCACCGCCCTTTGTTGATCCAGAAGTACTTACGGCTCAGTTGAAGGACAAAGATGATCGAATATCTTTGTTGGAGACCCAGATGGCGGCTCAACAGGCGGGCTATGAGGCACAGAGGAGGCTGAACCAGCAAATGATGGAGATGATGCAGAGGATGTACCCGAACGAGGTGTTCCCGGACGTGCCAGACCCGTAGTTTTTTTTTCCCCAATCTCGGAATGTTTTATTTTTATTTGTGAAACTTTGAATATTAATTAATATGATTTCAATTTTACTTTTAATTTCATATTTTCGAATTTAAATTTCAGAAATTTTATTTTTTCAAAAAAATAATATTTTTTACATTCCGAGGAAATTAATTATATTTTTCACTAGATCGATCGATGCATTTTTGAACAAAAATGCATCGATCGATCCGTTTTTTTTTTAAAATATAGCGAGGGACATTTCCCTCGGAATTTTCCGAGGGACAACTCCCTCGGAAAATTCCGAGGAACGGATCCCTCGGAATATACCGAGGGAACAGTTCCTCGGAATAAACCGAGGAAAAAGTCCGTCGGTATACTCCTATCGATCGATGTATATATGTCCAAACACGCATCGATCGATGAACTTCCGAGGAATTATCCCGACGAATTCTACCTCGGTATATTCCGAGGACTTTTCCGACAAACAAGGGATCCTCGGAATTTCCTTGGAAATTTATTTCCTCGAAATTCCGTCAGAAAATTCCGAGGGATTTCAGAGGAAAAAAGAAATTTCGAGGAATTATTTCCGACGACGTGTTTCATCGGAATTTCGTCGGAATAACGATATTCCGACGAAATTCCGACGATTTTTTCCCTCAGCATCCTTGATGTTTTCTTGTAGTGCATGAGTGCAAGCAGTAGACTAATTTGTCACCAAAAGCTTGAGACTCCAAAACCTTAACTCGAATTCACGCACTTCACAGTATGCTAATATGTTGGAACTTGGAACATGATAAATAAAAGGGAACTCTTCCAGCCTCATGCATAGGAACCACACACTGAAGAATACCATTAGATATAACATCTGCTGGAACTTCTGTTTGCCAAACATGCAAGACCACTCTGTAGTCTCAGCCTCCTCTCGAGTCTCTAAGAATTTTCCAGTAACAAGAACATATATTTTTTTGCAAAAGAAAACAAGCACATACTTATCCTTTGATTCCCCAAAAGGACAACCAAATTACTAGTGTTACCTTCACTTCACAACCCAGTGACCCACATAAGTCCAGTCTAGAGCAGAGTCAATAATGCTAAAGTAAAGAGCTGTTCCTCTAACAGGGAAGGACTCATAACATATACAGACAAGTCCCTCCTCGACTTATGATTACTGGACCCATCCTCACTCTGAACTTCTTCCCAGTAGACTGTTGAACTGGAATGAGTAAAATACTCGACTGCATCAGCAATTGAAATTGAAATTATCCATTTTTTTTCACCGCCTAACCAATGTTGTTTCATCGTAGATAGATATGGAGTTTTTTCTCTTGAAGCTAAACTGCTTATAGCATTTAGCTATATATCTGCGGTTGATACGAAAACGCTGAAGATTAGCTTTCATACCAAGTAAATTTCAACCTTTTAACAAGATGAGTCCAGTGTAAAGTTACAAACCTTGTCTTGGAGCCGCATGGTACGATCTGGTGTAACAAAAAACTAGAAAAGCAATACATAATGAATACATAGCCTATTTAGGACCTGACTAGCAGCAGTTGCGGGTGGTTGCGGTTTCTATTGGTTTTAAGAGATTTGTAATGGTTCTGCGGTTAGAAATTGGTGCATTTGCGGGATATTTATGACTGGTTAACTACCAAATGCAGCAGCGGTTAAATAATTAATTAACAATATTTACATTTTATATAATTATATAAATATCAAAAATCATAATATTATAATAAATAGAAAATTTATATTTAGAAATTTATAGTTTTAAATTTTTAAAAATTATAGAAAATATTTTTATTTTAAAATTTTATAAAATTAATTAAAATATAATAGATATATTTTGTATTTTTTTATAATTCCAATTTAAAAATTTTATTGAATATTTTTACCTTTGTATTTATATTGTTTTAAAAAGATCATCCTCCTGCAACCGCCACAACCGCAAACGCTAGCTGGAACCAGCTTTTGAATTTATAAGGTTTAGAGCGGTTTGAAACGGTTTAGAGTAGTTTGAGTGATTGTTCATTGTTGCCAACTGCAAAAGCTGCGTTTACGGGTGGTAGGGGGAAACCAGTTATACCCTTAGACAAATAGACTTAGAACTGTTTATAACTTTTGAACATGGACTCCTATAGTCTGGCAAAATCTTGCATAGTAATCTGAGTATTTGGTCCATAATTTTTTGCTCGCTGTTAGGCTGTATAGGTCAACTTTCAGCTCCAAAGCCACATTTTCCCAGAATCTCTTTCCAAATTTGGGAATCAAGAAGGAATCAGTGTACTTTTTTTTGTCTTGTCAGCCATTTGTTACTTAAGTAGCGTTGATAGTTCTGCTTTTGGCTATTGATATCTTGCATATTTACATTGTTTTATCCATTTATTTATGTGCATTTTCATCATATAGATTAGGATTTAGCCATGTCTAGGTTGCATTTTGCATACATATGTCTCTATTAGGTATTGGAGTACCACATGGAGTTCCTGGAGACATTTGAGTGCATTTGGAGCTCAAAGGAGGTGATTAGAGTGATCTTTTGACGAGCACTGCCTAGAGCAACTTCCCGGAGCGACTACATGAAGTCGCTGTGCACCAAATCCCGGAGTGACTTTCCCAGAGCGACCGCACGAAGTCGCTCGCGTTTTCACGTCCGGAGACACACAGATTTGACCCTGGATCGACCTCCCAGAGCGACGTGCCAAAGTCGCTCCCGATATTCAGAGCGACCTGTTGAAGCGACACACCAAGGTCGCTCGTGTCCTCTCGTCCGGAGACACCAAAATCGAGCATCCTGGAGCGACCTCTCAGAGCGACCTACCAAGGTCGCTCTCAGCCAGAGCGACCAGCCAGAGCGACCAGCTCAAGTCGCTCGCGTTTTGACGGGGTGAGATACAAAGAAACGCGTCGGGAGCGACTATGCTAGGTCGCTCCGCGTGTTTTGTTTGGACGATTTTTATGTTATTCCAGGGGCCTTTTGGTCATTTGTTTTGTTGTTTTACATTGCCTAAACCTAAGTTAAGTACCCTGGGGGAAGCCACCAGAGGAAAACAATCTTTTTTCTGGAGAATAACTAGTAAAACTTCTTTTGATTCATATTTCATTGCTTTCATCTTGTGTTCTTGTTGATTTCTTATCTATTTCTCTACATGATTAATCTGAAATCCAGAATGAGTTTAAGAGGAATCATGGAGATTAGTGAGTAATCACCTTTTGAATTCATGGGTTACGGAGATTAAGGGTGATTAGGTTAGTTCTAGGATGTTTTAGTGTAGATCATTCTTGTTCCTTGCTAGTAGAGTATTCATAATGCATCTTCTGAGTTGGCCACTCAAACGTTGATCAATAGGCATTCCCCACCCAAAAGGTGTTTGATGAAATGCCTGAGACAACTCTCCTAGGCTTTTAGTATACTTTGCCAAAGACATTTGTTGTTAAAGATGCTAAGATAGCCAATAGACTTGTTAGTAATGATTGCTTTCACATTATTCAACCAAAGACATTTGATGTTTGAGATATGTTAGCAAATGAGCATTCATCTAGACATAGAACTTGCTTAGAATTGTGTCTAGGTTTAAGGTCGATAGTTTGATTGATCATTTGTCATCCTTAGTTCGATACTTGATCACCCAAGGTCTAATCCCCATGCCCATGAGTTCTCTTTTCTCTTAGTCAAGAAAGTATCATTCTGTAATTGCTTTCTAGTATTAATCATTAGTTTAGAACACTCTTTAGATCATCGGTTACACTTAGATTAAGTAAGTACTATTAAGTAAGTACTTGCATTCTCAGTGCTTTAAATCCGTTAGAATTGGTTCAACAATCATTTATACTACAACATTTGTCTTAGGAGCCTTGAAAACTCCTAACATCAGCTATCATTATGGAAGAGTCTGTTACGGGAACTATGCAAAGCTCTTCTTGATAATTATCTGGCTGCTTAAAAAGGCAAAGACCGTTTGCAAGTATCAGATGGTAATTACAAGAAATTACGCTTCCGTTGGACATAATGAAAGTATTAATTGTGCATAACATAAGATACATACTACTTCTAAGGTAAGGCATCCTTCACGTGCCAACATGACATTATGCGTGAAAGAAGGAATACCTGATCCAGCATCTTCAAGTTTAGGGGTATGAACACCATAAACACTTGCTGCTTGAGAATGATAGTTATGATCAATGTTCTAAAAATCGCTAGGCGGTAACTAGGCGCTTTATAGAGGACTAGCGACTAGGCGAACTATTTGAGGCTTAGGCGAGGCATTAGCAAATTATTGATTTATTAAATATATATATATATATATTATACATTTTATGACATATTTTAGTTTTAAGTATAATTACAAAATTATTGTGAAAAATTATCAAAATTAGATATACAAAACAAAAGAAATTAGACAAATTTTTAGATTTATAATAATATTATTGTTTAATTTAACATATTTAGACCAAGTTAAACCGACTTAAACTAATTTAAAACAGTTTAAACCAACTTGAATAATATAAAGCGGTATAAATCAGATTTTAAGAAAATTATTTCGGATATAACCGATTTGTCGCCTAGACACCGCCTATACCGCTTCTTAGAACTTTGGTTATGATCATATTGATTAATGCTGTCAGAACATGTCCACCCTTGAGTTGGCCAGTTACACAAACTTCGAATATTAATTAGTTATGTAAATGCCTTAAAACATTATGAAGATATTTGTACATTTGATGGATAATTCATAGTTTTCGAAGATGCATATATATATTATCAAAAAGAAAAAAAAATGTGGAAAGAGATTATAAAATAAGCATCACTTTAAGATACACCTGATCAATTATGTATTTTTCACGTTTTATTAAAAAATTACGAATTTATTAAAAATATGTAGTTCATGTTGGAAACATCTTTACTGAAAACATTAGATTCCAGCAAAAATAAGAATTTTAATGTTCCAATGACAAAATTTATAACAAATTCATCATTCTTCCCCAAACATTGCATTAAAAATAACTTATTTTTTTCACTCAGAAATTAGTAATTTTTCAATTTATAATGATATAATCTATTAATTTTAACATTAATTTCAGAAACATTTTATATATTAAAAATATTTATCATCATTTTTCATTCTACACACTTCTATCTATAGTTATTTTGTTAAAAAGTTACATATAAAATTTGATATTGTTTCCCCCGCGAGCTGCAGGGGGTTCCAAATCCTAGTTTTATTAACAGAAAGGCCAACAAATTCCCAAGAACAAATGTTTTGTCAGAAATTTTACTTTCATCCTTTATTTTACTTTCATTTTTTCCAATGTCGTACTCTACTTTTCATCGAAATTAGCAATCTTTATAATTCGGTTATTGTTTTTGTTATTTGAGTATCTTATAGATAATATTAATTGAAAAGTCACTTACGTGATTTCTCCTGATGTATCAATCATAGGAAATCTCTCTAATTAATTATTTTAATTTGATTACTTATTGATTTTATTTATTTATTTAGATTAGTTAAAAATTAAATCAAAAACTAACTTACATCAATAACCAAATAAATAATACTTAACAATAATGGTATCCCAAATATGTATTTAAAGAAACTGAGTCATCAGTGCTTAGATTTGTGTCATAAATTATTTTGTCCATTTAAGAAAATAAAATTTTCAAAAAGAACAGAGATTTAAAAACTTTCCTTTGCATATTTTATAGATAAAAAAAGATACAATTAGTGGTTAGTAATTTTATTACATCTGTATTATATAGATAATAATATACAAAATTATATATAATATAATCTGAAGTAAAAAATAAAAGAAAATTTAGATAGTAAACTTACTTAAGATTTTACATTAACAAATCTGTAATTAAATATTTACTGTAAAATCTGGTAAGTGAATTCACATTTTAAATTAATCGTTTAAGAAAATAGAGATTTGAAAAATTCCTTGTATCTTATAACGATAAATAAAAATAAAATGTGCATATTATATAGATAATAATATACAAAGCAGGTATATATAATTTCATTTTAAAGTAAATGTTAAAATAATATTAGATATAAAAAAATTGAAATTACTTTTTTCATCATCAAACCAGTAGAAAGCTATATCGTTTGTAAAAACAGATAAATTATTTAATACATATTTAAAAATATTCTGTTTAAGATTTTTTTTTAATTCCTTTGCATGTTATAGATAACTGGAAATAAATTAGTAGCTAACAGTTTTTGTTATTTGAATATGTTATAGATAATATTAATTAAGAAGTCACTTAACTGATTTTTGCTGATGTATTTATCAAAGGAAATCTCTCTAGTTAATTATTTTTATTTGATTGGTTAGTGATTTATTTTCTTTTATTTATTTATTTTAGTTAAAAAATTAAATAAAAAACTAACTTACATCAATAACCAAACAAATCATACTTAACAATAATGGTAACACAAATATGTATTTAAAGAAATTGTGTCATCAATGCTCGGATTTGTGTCATATATTATTTTTCCTATTTAAGAAAATATTTTTTTCAAGAAACAAAGATTTAAAAACTTCCTTTGCATATTTTATAGATAATAAAACAAGATAAAATTAGTGGTTAGTATTTTTTTTACTTGTGTATTATATATATTATTACATACAAAACTATATATAATATAATCTAAAGTAAAAAAAATAAAATTAATTCTAGATTGTAAACATATTTAAGATTTTCCATTAACAAATATGTAAATTCAATATTTACTGTAAAATCTGGTAAATTATTTCACATTTTAAATTAATTGTGTAAGAAAGAAAAGACTTGAAAATTTCCTTATATATTATATAGATGAATAAAAATAAATACAATTTTTAATTTTCATTAGGTGCATATTGTATTGATAATGATATACACAACATGAATATAATTTCATTTTAAAGTTAATGTTAGAAAAAAATTAGATATAAAAATATGTGTAGTTACTTTTTTCATAATCAAACAAGTAGAAAGCTATATTGTTTGTAAAAACAGATAAATCATTTTACAGATATTAAAATTATCTGTTTTAATTTATTTTTATAAAAATTAGTAGCTAGCAGTTTTTTTTTTATTTGTATATCTTATAGATAATTATATACAAAATATGAATAATCATGTAGACTTGACGTACAAATCATATCAGTTATATAAATATGTGGTGTGTACTGTTTGAATTTAATCGATCATTTTACTGAAAGTTATTCATAATTTCTTAGAACTTTGTGCTAGCATGTTATATATATAACTAAAAACAAAATAAAATTTGTAGTTAACAGTTTTTTGCTATTTGTGTATCTTATAGATAATGATATACAAAAAATTTAACAATCATTTAAACTTGACTTACAAGACATTTCAATTATATATATGTGGAGTGGCTAACTATTTTAATTTATCTGAATCATTTAACTGAAATTTGTTCATAATGTCTTTGAATTTTTTTTAATATAGTTATTTATTTCAAAATTTTGCATGCTTGGCGTTAAATAATCTACATGGCGAATTACTCTAAGCTATATTAGCCGATGAAATATTTTGTGATTTCACCAATTACTATCATGTATATATCATTTAAAAAAAAAAATTATTTGTGATGTGTATATATTATTTTTAGAAAACATTATTTGATGTATAAACGAATGTAATATTAATTGAATGACATTCACAAATAAAAAGTACATAGTTAGTTATTCTAAAATGACATTTAAAGGATACACTAACTATTTTTACTATAGTTGTTGTTGATAAGAAATCTAATAAATACTTCAAAATCATATTTTCTATTTTAAAACGTTATAAATAAACAAAAAATAAATTTAATTATATAGAAAATACATAACAAATTAAATTCACACTCAATTTGAAAAAATATATATATTATAACATGTGAAAAACATAGCAAATATTATATTATATTGAATTTAAAAAGTGTTATAAAAGAGATGTTGTGTAAGCTTATTATTACTCATGACCAGAGGTCTATATTTATACAAGTATTAGACTGTCTTATTTAGACCGTCATAAGAGAAAAAGAAATCTTATTCCTAATACGAATAGGAAATAGTACTTATCCTAAATACATATGAAAAATGATAAACATCAAGTATAGATAAATGTAAACTCTCATTCGCCTAAGTCATTAGCGAATGGGCCGGATGGATAGCTGATGGGCCGGACGGTTTGGGCCTGATATGGGTTGATTACAACTTGGTTTATAACACTTCCCTTGATCGACACATCCGGTTCAGGGCTTGTAACATGCTTAATGTTGCCTCATTAAAACATTTCCAAGAAAACCCAGTTGGACAAAACCATGGATAAGGAAAAATAGTATAACACATGAACTCCCCCTGACTTGTACCCCCGTGTATGTTCTTCAAGTTGGCGCATGGAAAATTTGATAGTTTAGCTTCATGGGCGCCAAATCTTGAACTGGTCCTTTAATTGGCACGTTCCAAACTGATAGATAAATTTCATGGACGTGTGGTTGGTGTAGACATGGTGAAGAAGTCGGCTGACATATCATATGACTGAACTTGTAGTCCTTTGAGCTTTTTGAACGTTGATGTAGGGATAGCTCTTGCCGAATTGTAACTTGAGTTATCTTGTAACTCTCATATCTTCTGGAACTTCATTAAGACATGGTCAAGACGTGCATCTTTGCAGCTGACCACTCTATGTCCTGGTCGGACGGATGGCACTCGACCAGTACTCGGATGGACCTCTAATTTGCGATCAAACTTTACTTGCAAGTCCTCTCATGTCCCACGGATCCTCTAGTCACATGGCTTTGCCATACCGTGGACACTTTAATATATATTGAGTCATCGACCCAAACACATACGAATCACTTGGCTTCTCACGGACATGCCTTCGTCCATTCAGACATACATCACCCGTATGTGCTAATGGCTTATCCATTATAGCCGATCTTTCTTCATTGGTCGATCCATGTTCAGTTATAGACCTTGTCTATACTCGTCCATACCCCATGAGTGTCTAAGGTCATATCATTAATAATCATTGCTGCAATGAGTTTTATAATCTCATCAAACTATGGATCTGCAGTCAAATACACTCAATGACCTTTATACATGGTTATCGATCTTTCTTGCCTTCAGCAATGCCATATCCATTTGACCTCGGCCAGACATACTTCTGGTCACTGTCTTGGACCATTATAGTTTCCTTTTATTCACTGATATAAATATAATGGCTTGTGCTTACATTGCAGTCCCATACTATAATCTTATTACTTGAAAACATCGCAGTCCACACTTTCTTTGATGGCATCTCATGACCTACTTGCAGTGCTGATTTATCATAAACACAAGGGATTTCTTTTATAAGAATATATGGACTGATTTGGATTGTTCTTTATCGAACTCTTTCACTAAGTTTTACTTGGTCTTATCAATGCAGCTGCTTTTGCTTCAGTCCATGAACAACTTAGGAACAATGTTGTTCTTTGAGAACTTCTTTTCTCATCTTTCTGGTACCTTTATTTTCTTTATCCAGTGATCAATATACTGCTTACTACATCATTATTTCTTTTGTTTCCAGACTTCATCAATTTCGAGTTTGTGTAGTAGCATCCACTACATAGGAGCATATTTCCTTATAATTTGTTCCTTTGGTCTCTATGAGTATCCTTGTGTAACAAGCCATTCTTTGAATGTTGTAAGTAGTAATGTGAACTACCTCTTGACTACTTGGTCACGTTCCACATCTCACGATTTTATTTCCCTCACAAGACCCATTTATCCACTGGTCTATATCATCATATGGCGTTTCTATATATTTGGCCAATACGCCCATCTCTTCTTTAAACTCTTTAAACCTCACGTTTTCTTTTAATCTGATCTTTATTCTTTATGAGTACTCTTACGTGGGTTCATGATCCTCGCTTTATATCTTTAAACTCAAGTGCTACTTTCTTTTATGAGCTCTCTTATATGTAAATACTTCATTGGTGTTAACACTCTTATGTAGTTCCATAGTGTTCCAGACATGATCAAATAAATTTGAGATCTTATTATCCAGGACCTTTACTACCTTGCACTTTGGCGTCCCAAACTACATGGTTTGGTACCTTTGATGTTTAGCTGGCCAGCCTTATCTCTCTATCTGGACTGGTTTCCTTTGAACTCGGATTTGTATCATTCTATGCACCTTTCATTTCTTCCCGAGGTTTCTTATCTTTTGGAACTTATTGGTCTATCTTGTATAGACACTGTATTAACTTGATTGTGTCTCTTAGGACATCAAATTCGTGGTGCTAAGCTGGTATGACTTAGTCATTCTTTTCTTTTCGGGTCAATGTGTCTGGCATCTAGTTCTGCTAGCTTTTGTATCATTTGATCACATTCTTTGGACGTCTTAAATCATATTTTCTAGTCCGAGGATCTTGCCAAGACAATAATGGTAAATACTATTCTATTTCTCTTATTCTCTTTTACCATCTTATTTATTTCTCCCCCTGATGTTGGATAGCCGGATTCATCAGTCATGCGATCCGTGTACCTGGCCATAATTTGATCACCCATATTTGGCACAAGGTCTCTTAAAAAAAACGTGGGAGAAAGACATGTTCCTATCCAACATATATTTCCAATATTTTTCTCATCCTCTTCTGAGGTTTCATCCTAGACGGCATATATGTATGTGGTGGTTTATTCAAAATCTCTTAGGATGGTATATGTCTGGTTTATGACCCGTATTCATTATGAGATGGGATTATCTATACTCACTTATATGACCTGATGCATATTAACTTTTCACATGTAAATCCTTGTGTCCCCAAGCATTAGGTAGTGGCCTTTGTAGTATAAAGAATTCGGCCAAGTCTTACTATGGTCATAGACCATGTCACACGGATTTGTAGTATGTTCATGGATCACAGTTTGTCCTCACTCCCCCTCATGGACATACTATAATCACGTGGTACTTGGGACAATAGAGCCTAATGAGTTTCCCTTGTGTACATGTTACACAACGTGAGTGGGATAACTCTTTGTGCCTTTTGCAATATGTGCATCAATTTTTAAAGACATGGATGGCTAATCCAGTCATGCCATAAAGTGTATAAAATTTTGTGGGTATACAGGTTACCATGGTTTTTGTCTTTATCATACTGATCCTTGGCATAGTCTAGATCAGTAGAGTATGTAGGTATAGTCTTAACCACTTTCTTATAAGGCCTTAGGCGATTTTCTTATAATCTGAAAGGAACTTTTGTTTCTTTTGCCCATTGGTTCAATGTGGAAACCATTCATGCTCAAGTCTTTATAACTCAATGGGTCTTTTATTGGGTGAATAAATTTGTGCCCCTTTAGGCAATGCCGTGGTCTATAATAGACTGAATATCCTTTTATTAAGTTTTCATTGTCATTTATCAATCAAGAAATCATCAAGCAAATCAAACATGATAACTAAAAACAACTCTTATTATTGCTATAAAATTGTAAATGACAAGCAAATCAAAGCAAAACATAAAACATAAAATAAAAATGTCGAAATCTCGTTTCTTTAGTCAATGTATATGCCGGCCTCACAATCCATATATTTCCACACGGCTTCCTTGGATTCATCCTTATCATTTTTAGCCTCATTGGCTTCAGGAGGTTTCATCTCACTGTTTCGTTGCTCAATGTATCTTTTCTGAAGTTTTTCAAATCTGGTAATGGTATCTATAACTTTCTGCTCTCTTTGCTCAGTTGCCAATAGGCATGACAATAGGTCATTATAGGTGGTGAAACCCTTAGCCTTATGTGATAACAACAGATCCTTTGGATGGAATGTGGAATAGGCTTTATATAATAAATCCTCATTTGTTACCACTTCACCACATAGTTCAAGACTATAGGCGATTTTCATCAGAGCAGATTATATTCGTCCACGGATTCAAAATCCTAGAACCTGAGAATCTTCCATTCATTCATGGTTTTTCGCCATAATGCCATTGAGTATCTGGAATTTAGTTTTGTCCAAAGGTCACAAGGATCTTCAATATTTAAGTACTGATCTCTCATATCCTCAGTGAGATGATAGCGCATAATTGTTATGGCTCTATGCTTTTCACTTTCAATTGCATTATTGCCATCAATGATACAATTCTCGAGTCCTCTAGACTTCAAGGTAACTGAAGTGTTCATTACCCATTCTAGATAATTATCTCCAGAGAGATTTAGGGCAGCATAATCCGAAGGCTCAAATTTCGACATCTGAAACATATTATTAATCAATTCAAGATGCAACCGAGTCAATAAAATCAATGCATACGGTTTCACAAGTCTCTCGGCCAAAGAATTAACTACTCGACCATGGTGCGAGAAAAACAAGTATGCGAGGTCTATATGATGCTTTAGGCCACACAGCCTTATAAAATTGTGATGCAACAACCCTAGAGGTCGGATTTTATATCTAAATGCAATCAAAGCATCAATCATAATAACAATCATATTCAGGCCGATTTTTAATCAATGTGAGACTAGGTTAATCATTCTTATGTTTTATTTTTCTTAAAACATTTAGTATGATCAAGCAATCAGAATAATAATGCAAGTATCATCAGATCATATTAGGGTTTGAAGGTCCATTTTTTCGGTTTGATTTTATCAATATCAAGCTTTACAAAAGAATTAAATCAGATCAATTAGTCAATTTTAGCAATTCTCTAGCAATCCTAACAGTAAAATGAAATTTTCCAGCAAGTAAAAAATGAAATTTCTGGAAAAATGAAATTTTCTACTTTTAGCAACAAAAAAAATTCACAATTCTGGACAGATTATGGTTTTAATCAAAACTAGCAATTTTTCTAATCAGTTCATTTGATATTCAAACAATTAATTACAATATGAAAACTTGTTTATCAATCGATTTATGCAAAAAAGAAAATTAGGGTTTTCAGCAATTTAACAATTTTAAGATCAAATTCGATTCTAAACAGTTCTATTTACTCAAACAATCATCAAAGATAATTCAAGGTTTTAATCTAGCAACCTAAACCTCAGATACATCAAAACCAATCAATCAAAATAGTCGGATCAATTTAGGTTTTTGATATTTCAGATTTTCAAAACATCATAAAGGAAACGGATCATATAATTTAGATTTAGGGTTTCAATGCCCTTACTGATCAATCAATGTTCTAGCAACCCTAACAGTCATTGATCTATCAACTTAACAGGAAAACAATCTAACCAAAACTTAGTTTCATATGTTAGGGTTTCTATTATCCTAGATTAGGGTTCTTCAAATTTTAATGGTTCAGATCTTTATCAATCAACCAAATTCAGTATATGTTCTTTTAAGTTTCGAGTTTTACCTTTAGAAACTTATGGAGTGTAGATTTGGACCACCAAAGAGAGAAGGAGGCCGTGAGCTGATCGTTCTTCGAGTCGGGTCGCGAACGGGCAGCTTGCTTGGTCGGATCACGAACAGGGAAGAAGGAGAACGTCTGGTTTACTTGATCACGTCTAGAAAGAGCTAACTTCAAGAGAGAGAGAGAGCTCGGATTTGGGTTAGGAAAACGATTAGGGTTCCAAAGCAAATCGACGACGTGTACTGTAGCAGAGAGTGACGGCGCGTCAGTGATTGGATCGACAAGTGTATTGCAGCGTCTGATTCTTCTCGGCGAGAGCTTCAATTTGATATATTGCTCGTCGTCTGGGTCCTCACGGTTTGGGAGAACGATCTCTTTGAAGTTTCGCCGAAATTAGGGTTTTGTGATATTCGGCTGAGTTTAAGGAATTTCGTGGGGGATTAGGGTTAGAGGCTATCGTGTTGATAACGTGTTATAAAAGAGATGTTGTGTAAGTTTATTATTACTCATGACCAGAGGTCTATATTTATACAAGTATTAGACCGTCTTATTTAGACCGTCATAAGAGAAAAATAAATCATATTCCTAATAGGAATAGGAAATAGTACTTATCCTAAATACATATGGAAAAAGATAAATATGAAGTATAGATAAATGTAAACTTTCATTCGCTTAAATCATTAGCGAATGTACCGGATGAATAGCTGATGGGCCGTACGGTTTGGGCCCGATATCGGTTGATGGCGACTTGGTTTATAACAAAAAGCTATTTGTATTCACGAATTCGGGAAACCATCTAGCAAATGGGGAAACAGCACACATGTAATTTACAAAGACCCAAAACGGGACGAAATTTTCCACCTATCTTCTTTTCATTTGTTGTCATCTCTCATCCACATCATTTTCCTTCTCTCACCCACCGTGAGAGTAAAGAGAAAAAGAAGATGATTCTGATGCTCTCTTACTCTCCGGCGATAATCTCAGCCGTTAAATATGTGGGGTCGTCTCCGTTCAACACTCGACGACTTTCTGAGCCTAGTATCTCCATCTCTAGAAACAAAAGCTTCTTCTTACACTTGAAAGAGACGAAAGAGAAAAGAAGAAGAAGAAGAGGAGAAGATGGGAGAGTTTCGATCGTTTGTGATGCAGGAGGGATGTTTCCGGTGGACCCATGGGCTCCAACCATAGATTCACAGAGCATAGCATCGCAGCTCTTCGCGGTGTCTCTGTTTCCGTACATAGGTTTCCTCTACTTCCTCACCAAATCCAAAACTGCTCCAAAGCTCACACTTTTCGGATTCTACTTCTTGCTTGCCTTCGTTGGAGCTACGAGTAAGTAGAGCCTGTTTTTAGCGTTTGCGTCTTGCTCTTCTGATAGCGTTTAGCGTTTCTTGATTTCCTTTTTGGCTTTGGTGATTTGATCAATTGAATTTGGGGTGTAAACGGTGCAGTACCAGCTGGAATATATGGTAAGTTTCTTCCACATTATATAAATTTCTCAGTTAATGTTGATGGTGGTTGATCTTGGAAACTGATTGATTTTCTCTGTTTTTTTAATATATTTAATTGGCTGAAAATGAAGCTAAGGTGCATTATGGAACTTCATTGTCGAACGTTGATTGGTTACATGGAGGAGCTGAATCACTTCTTGCTCTAACCAATTTGTTCATCGTGTTGGGTCTCAGACAAGCTCTGAGGAAGTCCGAAGATAATGATGAGGAAACTCCAACAACAACAAGTCAACAAGAACAAGAAAAATCTTCAGTCTAGTAATATATGGAATGATATGTTCTTATTTATTTTTTTTTTGGAATTTTACTCTTTTTGTTTAATTAATAAGGGGTTATAAATGATACTCTTTCTTTTTCATTTTAATTGTCATTGTAGAATAACATTTGCATTTCAAAATAAGTATCCTTGTAGTATTACAATGCAAAATTTATTATTTTATGCTATATGATTCTTTATATTTTTCAAATCTATTTTTTATTGGTTTAAATATGGCTCTAAATATAATAATAATTTTTTTAAAAAAATATATAAAATTAAATATTTTTAAAATTTGTGTATATGAATCTAAAATGACTATTAAAATGAACGGATGGAGTATAACTCACTGGCATCTATTACCTGTTTTGGACTGTAACTTATGGACAATGTCAAGCTTATAGTCCATATACACATGCGTGGCGCCAACGCTAGTTAGATGCTCTTACCTCTGATATTTGAATTATCTTTCTTGCTATGCTAAAGTACATGAAGGTATATATCGTATTGAGAGTATGTTGCAGCAAAAACAAAATCTTGTTCAAAGCTTTGACTGGATGAAAAAAACTCGGAATCTAAAAACATTAAGCATTTATTAAGCTAGTGCTAAATATGTTGGAGAACAGAATGACTCAAAAGAGACTCGTGGAAAGAGGAACAATTGCATCAAGCTCATAAATTATTAGTTAAGATTTATGTTAAATGTTAGCTTAGTCATTAGTTAGACGATTAAGGGGTTCATTGGCGGTGACCGTAGAAACTGTAGACAGCCTTTTTAATTTCTAGAGCAATCTTTTAAAATAATCATACCTTTATTTTAGAAGTTGTAGACACATTTTTAATTTCTACAGCGATTTTTAAAAGCAATCATGCTTTTATTTTTAAAATTGAATCCAAAACCAAAACATTAAAATAAGAAATATGTTAGCTTTAGAAAACATTTTCTCTAAAGTTTTTATTTAGTGTTCTGAAAAAAATTCTACAGCAAAATAAATGAAAGCAAAAGTTAAAAATTTAAAGCCAAAATCTTAGACCAAAAAATAGAAAGCCACAGATTCAACCAATCAGATCCTAACACACTAAATATTATACGTACTTGTATATAAGTAGAAGTGTACAGCTACATACTAATTTTTGAACACAAACACGAATATAGAAAAAAATACTAGCTTTGATCCAAAAGCAAAAAATACCACTATTCATGAAAAGAAGAAGAAGAAAAAGAAGAAAGCGTAACTAGAGAGAGATGCGTAGGAGACACGCGCGAAGCTTCTTTTCTCTCAGACACGCTTTTCGAGGATGACTCAACGGTTTTACGATTTGTACGGCTCCACCGCTTTTTCAAATCCCTCCACCGCCTGAACCTCCTCTCCGCCGCATCTACTTTTCCCACAACAAAAATTTCATCTTGGATTGAGAAGTAGACCTTGGCACCGTCTTCTTACCTATGTTTAAGGTCCTACGTCTTTGTATGACGTCCGTTTTGAAACCCTACTTGACCGTATCTTTGAAGACCTGAAACTACCCTGGCTCCCAGGCTCGCTTCAGCTCTTTAGCTTACGGCGTAGATCTCTTACTGTCTTGTGCAGTCCCTTCCAGTTTGTTTGACATCTTTCCCTCTACCCTATTTTAGGGTTTCGTCGGATAGTATCTCTGAACCCTCCTTTTACATCAACACCCTCGAAGCTCGTGATGACTCACAGACTCTCGAGATCTGATAAGGAGAAGTGGCCTTCAAACCCTAATCCTAGAGGCCGCAGAGCTCCGGTGAAGATCCCATCTTCCAACACCTCTGTTCTTATAGAAGAGAACAGACTCACGTTGATTGGAAGAGTTACAAATCCCGCGGTACAAAAGACAAGAGCTCTTGTGGACTTCTTACTTCAACACTGGTCAGTTGTGGGAACTTTCACAGGCCGTGACTTGGGCCCCAACCTCTTTCAATTCAGGTTCGAATCGGAGGCTGATCTCCAATCCATCCTCCGCAGAGGTCTGTACCACTTCAAGCGCTGGATGTTCATCCTGCAAAGGTGAGAACCCAATGTCTCTGACAGTTTCCCTATCCTCATTCCTTTCTGGATTGCACTCCATGGCCTACCCCTTCACTACTGGACAAATGAATCCCTTCACGCTATTGGCTTGGAACTGGATCATGTGGAAGCTAAGGAAGCATCGAAAGGAAGAGTCAGAGTGATGATTAATGGGATGAGGTCTTTGGAGTTTCATCTCGACATAGAGCTTCCATCAGGAGAACTCAAGACTGTGGAGCTGCAATATGAAAACCTAGACAAGCATTGCTTCTCTTGCAAGTCTCTATGTCATGAAAACAAAGACTGTCCCTCCTCTCTCACCCTCAAAGAACGTCTCTCAAAACCTGTGGGAATTAATCAAGCTCAGACGCTGAACCGAATTGAAGCAGACAGACGTCGACAGGATGAGCGAAAACTCTCTAAGACTTACCCCTCTGACACTCATGATAGGGGAAGAATCTCTGACAGCAGACCTTACTCTAACACAAGGTATGAGGACACTCGACGTCCCTCCAGAGATGCGGACTCTAGACAGTTCCAACGGGAGAAGGACCAGCTAGCATCTCACTCCAGGAGCAACGTGAGGGAGCCAGCTTGCTATAGCAACCAGTCTGTTACCCACCGACCGTCAAACTCTCAAACTCACTCTGCCTCCTTGAGACCCATTCCTTCTAATTGAAGTGAGGGCTCCAGAAGACAACCTCGTCCCGAAAAAGAAAGCACCAGAGTCTGGGTGGAGAAGGCCTTCCAATCAGCTAATACTAGACCAAGCCGTGTCCAAGCCTCTCAAACTCCATCCCACACTCCATCTCCAAGACCGGCGCGAAAGCGTATGAAATCACCTCCTCCGGGTGGAGATGACTCAAGTGCCTCAAAGGCTAGGAAATCTGCGCTGCAACGCCTCTCTACCCACCTCTGGGAATAATCTCCTCCAGCATGGAGTCTCCATCTCCAACTCTGAGAGTATGCGACTACAGGAAGTGGAAATCCAGTACCTAGAAGACACCTTCCGTAATCAGGTTGTTAATAGCTCCTCCAAGCCCTCAAGTTCTAGAATCCCAGCCTCGGAACGCTTGTCTCTCCCCGCGCTTCTCTCCTCCTCCCCTATTAGGACCCTAAGTGAGGACCAGCTGCATGTCTCCCTCCGCCTGGGAGGCCTCCCGGAGTCGGACCCAGTGGAGGACGTTCCTCCAATGGCTGCTCAGAAAAAGAGACGAGGTAGACTGCCAAGCTCAGCTAAGTCTCAGGTGATACCAAAAGCTCCACCAAAGGCAGCAACAAAGAATCCGGCGTCTAATAAGAGGGTTAATTGCACCAGTATACAAGGAGTGAGCCTCAAGAAACGTCGAGTGTCAAAAGTCCAAAGCTCTCCTTGCAACAGGCACCCTGGTGGCTCAGGTACAACGGCTGTCTTGTCCCCAAATGAAACTACGGACAACACTCAGGATCTCCCTACTCCAGCTCGTCTTATACCGGCAACAAGCAAGCGTGTGGTGGATTTTCGGACTCCACCAAACGCTCTTCCTTAGCGTGTGTAAGCTGGAACTGTCAGGGAATTGGAAACACCCCTACAGTTCGACGTCTCAAGGGAATTCGAAAACATCTTTCCCCCGACATTGTGTTTCTTATGGAGACTAAACAACAAGATGAAGCTATTTTCAATCTTTTCAAACGCACTGATTATACTAATCACTTCACTGTCCCCCCTGTCAGGCTTAGTGAAGGACTCTCCTTGTCTTGGAAAGATGATGTTGATATAGAAATTTTGGATTCTTCTCCCAACTTGATTGACACTCAGATAACCTCAAAACAGAACTCTTTCTTTGTTACTTTCGTGTATGGAGCTCCACGACATGAAGAAAGGGCCGCTTTCTGGGAACGCCTAATGATCCTGAGTGCTCAACATGACGAGGCATGGCTCCTCACTGGTGACTTTAATGACTTACTCGACAACTCCGAAAAGGAAGGCATGCCTTTGCTGGGAGGGCTCCTTCCTCTCCTTCCGGAACTTTGTATCTCAGTCGGGTCTATGGGATGTTCAGCATACATGAAATGCCCTTTCCTGGCGCGGTGTCCGGTATAGTCACTTTATACAATCCCGACTAGATAGAGCAATGGCCAACTGCGCATGGTCTGAGTTATTCCCATCTGGCTACTGTGAATACCTCTGCTTTGAAGGCTCAGAACACATGCCATTAGTAAACTTTTTCGATCAAGATGTTGCTAAGAAGAAAGGGTCTTTCGATTTGATCGACGGCTCCAGGAAATTCCAGCGATCCGGTAGATTGTAGACCGATCTTGGGACAAGAACCGAGAGGAATCTGTCATCTCCAAAATCTCTAGAGTCAGAACCAGCATTATTGAGTGGTCAAAAGCTCAGAGCTTAAACAGCAAAAAGCGTATCATCTCAGCCCAAAATGAACTCGACACGGCTCTCTCTAGTCCAACTTCAGATGATGCCCTCATCATGGCCATCACAACTGAACTGAACAACGCCTATGAAGAAGAAGAGAGCTACTGGAGACAAAGAAGCAGAATCCAATGGCTGCAGAATGGCGACAGAAGCACGAGTTTTTTCCATGCGGTAACCCGGGGACGTAGAGCTCTAAACAAATTCTCGGTCATATAGAATGAAGATGGAGCTGCTGTGTTCACGGAACCTCTTATCACTAGCACCATTACAAAGTTCTACAAAGATATCTTCACCTCCCAATCTCGGGATGGACTGGAAGTGGTAAGAGAGGTTATCCAACCGCTAGTTTCCCTGGAGATGAATGCAGCGCTTACTGCTATACCGAACCACCAGGAAATCAAAGAGGTTGTGTTCTCAGTCAACACAGACAAAGCGCCTGGCCCGGACGGTTTCTCAGCAGGATTTTATCACTCGTTTTGGGATATCATTAGTGAGGATGTTACTTGGGCTGTTAGAAGTTTCTTCGAAACCAGTATCCTCAACCGTCGCCAAAACGAAACTCATGTCCGCCTCATACCAAATATCAAAGGTCCTCGGAAGGTCTCAGACTACAGGCCGATAGCTTTATGCTCCACTCATTATAAGATCATCGCCAAGGTTCTCACAAAGCTGCTCAAGTCGATCCTCTCCCACCTGATCTCACCACAACAATCAGCGTTCGTGGCGGGTAGAGCGATCTCTGACAACGTGCTGATCACTCATGAAATTCTACACTACCTACGGACATCAGGGGCGAAAAAGCGATGCTCAATGGCCGTCAAAACCGACATGAGCAAAGTTTATGATCGGATTTAGTGGGCCTTCCTCCGGGAAGTGCTCCGGTGCTTCGGTTTTGACTCCATCTGGATCGATTGGATAATGGAATGTGTCAGCTCTGTTTCCTACTCCTTCCTTATAAATGGTTCTCCACGAGTTCGTGTTACTCCTTCCCGTGGCTTACGGCAAGGTGATCCTCTATCTCCATACCTCTTCATACTATGCACAGAGGTTCTCTCCGGACTATGCCAGCAAGCTCAAGATAAGGGATCCCTCCCTGGTCTGAAGGTGCGCGCAACTCCCCGGCAATAAATCACCTCTTGTTTGCGGATGATACTATGTTCTTCTGTCGAACAAGCCATGCGAGTTGCGCCGCTCTCCAAAACATCCCTACTCGGTATGGAAACGCCTCAGGTCAGATGATTAACCTCCTAAAGTCGACCATTACCTTCTCCTCTAAAACCCCGTTTGAGGCCCGAAACCGAGTTAAGCTCCAACTTCACATCGACAAAGAAGGTGGTATTGGCAAATACTTAGGACTAACGGAACATTTCGGCCGCAGAAAACGAGATATTATTGCCAGTATCGTGGATAGGATAAGACAGAGATCACACAGCTGGACGGCAAGCTTCCTTTCAGGAGCAGGGAAGTAAGTGCTCCTTAGGGTGGTCTTGGCTGCAATGCCTTCATATGTTATGTCCTGCTTCAAGCTCCCCATCTCATTGTGTAAACAAATTCAGTCCATCTTTACACGCTTCTGGTGGGATGCTAAGTCGAGCACTAGGAAGATGAGCTGGATTTCATGGGATCGCCTTACTCTCCCTAAGTCAGCAGGTGGACTTGGCTTTAGGGAATTTGAGATTTTCAAATATGCTCTTCTCGCTAAACTAGCCTGGCGGATACTCAAGGATCCTAGTTCACTTCTGTCTTGTACCTTATTGGGCAAGTATTGTCACACGTACTCCTTTATGAAGTGTTCTGCGCCAAGCTCAGCTTCACACGGCTGGAGAGGTATATTGGCAGCTCGAGAAGTTTTTAAAAAAAGTATGGGTTGGGCGGTGGGAAACGGGAAAGATATAAACATCTGGAGTATGTCTTGGCTTGCGCTAGATAAACCTTCGAGGCCTGTTGGTCCCCCACCCCTCAGTTCCATAGATCTGTGTGTCAAAGACCTCTTCCTACCTAACTCCACCTCATGGGATCTTACAGCTATCCGCTTACACTTGCCTCACCATGAGCGTGAGATTCTGAGCTTAAACCCAAGCTCCTTCGGTATGTTGGACACCATCGTCTGGCTCCCAGAAAATAATGGTGATTACTCCGCAAAAACTAGGTATGTTATCTCTAAGCTAAATGTTTCTCCACTCCGACCTCAAACTTTCAATTGGAACCATTGTGTATGGAATGTTGCCACCTCTCCTAAGGCAAAACATCTACTCTGGAGAATTGGAAACAATGCGCTCTCGGTGGGAGCGAATCTTCTAGCTCGTGGCATCATGGTGGAAGGAGCATGTAAGAGATGCGGTGCACCTGAGACAGCCCTTCATGTCCTCCTGCAGTGTCCGTATGCGGTACGCGTCTGGAACCTGCTCCCAGCGACCTTAAAGCCATCTCCCGACACCACTACCACGATTACTCTGCCTCTACAAAATAGCAAAAAAATAACATGTCTTCCTCCTACGGGCGTATCTAATCCGATTCATCCATGGCTCTTCTGGTACTTATGGACCAGCCGCAACAGACTCATGTTTGAAGATCTCGTACTGTCAGAAGAGGAGGTGATTCTAAGGTCACTTAAAGAAGCTAGGGCATGGCAAGAAGCGCAAAAGAAAACTCGTCCCTCTACTAACTGGCCTGCAACTACTCGTAAGTCTTGTTCCACCTCATTGGCAACTCATGGATTATCTTGCTTTGTGGATGCAGCTTGGGATGTAAGGTCTGGTAATGGGGGCATGGGATGGAAGTTCACAGACAAGGGTTCCGGTTTTACCTCCCAAGATTCTACAAACCGATGTCATGTAGCCTCTGCCCTAACAGCAGAGACACTCGCGGTTAAAGCTGCTCTAATGGCAGCCGTTTCGTCTGGCGTCCGAAGCCTTACTCTGTTCTCGGACTCAAAGACCCTCGTTACTCTGCTCATCTCAGGTGGCAAGTGTGTCGAGCTTCAAGGCTTGTTGCATGATATTCAAATGTTATGTACCTCCCTTGACTCTATCTCCTTTCGCTTTGTACCTCGTTTAGACAATGTTGAGGCTGATTCCTTAGCTAAGGCAGTTCTCTTCACTCTCTCTTGTCAGGCCTCTGAGCCTATGTAAGACCTTTAAGTTTATTATAATGATGGTTTGTTTAAAAATCAAAAAAAAAAAAAAAAAAAAGAAGAAAGCGTCAATTGGCTTGACTAGTTAATCAATTTTGGTGGCCATATATACACGTTAGTTTTGAAGTTTGAATACTGCGTATAGGTTATTTTCTAGCGTGAAAGCCACATCATTACGAATTATCCTACATTATACTATCTAACTAGGAGTTTTCCTCTTGTACCATTCGCAGAGAGAATAATTTTAAATTAGTGTTATGCACCGATGCAAACTTAATATTTAGAGTAAGAAAAACTATCACTTATTTCGTTGTCTTACGAGTGCTTTATCATCAGTGAGGGTCAAGAAACTTGTATCCACTTGAAATGAATCTAATTCATAGTTTGATGTACAAAAGCTTGAGGAATCCATTAACAATGTGCATACATTTACATACCAAAACTCATGCATACAAGTTCATCTATAAATATAGAACCTTGGCTCTCAGAATTCACCAAGGCAGAGAAACAATAAAGAAAAAGAAGAAAACAACACTTTGCAGGTGAAAACGATGTCGTGTGAGGAAATGAAGTCAAAAGAATACATGAGCCAAAAAAATGCCCCGAGAAGTCTGACTCTGAATCAGATCAGATTATGACGGTGTTGGGTTTTTCCTCATTAGCCCAAGAATAATAACTAATCAAGTTATAACCCAAAAGTCCAAGAAGAAGAGATATGTAGAGAAAAATGGAGAAGGATGAAAAAGTGTGTAGAAGAAGAATTGTGTAGAAGAAGAGAGAAAGTTATAGAGTTAGATATTTTGAAATAAATAATAATTTAGAGAAATTTAGAACTTGTTGGAGTGTGCTCCTCCACTTGTATAAATAGGGGTGCTTGGCACCATTTGTAATCATTCCACATCAAGGAAATAAAGAGAGAAAACATTTGTAAGAGAGAGTTCTCAAAACAAAATCTTTGTAAACCCTTTCCAAAATTATAAAGAGTCTTCTTCTTAAATCTTTTAGTTGTCTAATTCCATCTTCATCTCATCGATATTGGGTAATTTTCCCAACAAGTGGTATCAGAGCCAGGTTCAAACATAACATCAAGACCCGTGAGATTCAAGATGGAGGCTACCGTTACCGTTGAAGGTGACATGTTCAAACTCACGACAGACAACTACTCTTATTGGAAACCGATGATGGAAGATCACCTTTATTGTAAGGATTTGCATGAACCCATCATCATGAAGGAGAAGCCGGAAGGAAAGGATGATAAAACATGGGAAATACTAAACCGAAAGGCGGTTGCTGTAATCCGTAAGTACATTGACCGATCTCTCTTTGAACATGTTTCTACCTACACAAATGCTTTTGAATTATGGACAAAACTTGAATCCATGATTCAAATGAAAACACCTCGAAACAAAGCTCTTCTTGTTCGACGGTTGGTAAAGTTGGAGTACAAGGATGGCCAGAGCATGATGGAGCACTTGAACAATTTCAAGGGGATTGTAAATCAGCTTAACAAAGTTGATATGAAGGTTGAAGACGAAATGCAATCCCTTTTACTCCTTAGTTCACTACCGGAGAGTTGGGACACACTAGTTGTCACTCTAAGCAATTCAGCACCGGAGGAAAAGCTTACCATGGACACCGTCACTGATAGCCTTCTAAACGAAGAAGTTCGCAGGAAGGAGCGAGGTTCGAGTTCTTATTCAGAAGCTAACATTGTTGATAGACTAGGTAGAGAAGAGACTCGTGGCCAAAACATAAGCAGAGGACGAGACCAATCTCGAGGAAGATTTAAGTCACGTCCGAGAGTTACTTGCTATTACTGTGGCAAACCGGGTCACATGAAGTCGGAATGTCGGTTTCTCAAGAAAGACAAACAAGCCGGTAATATCAAACCAGACCGGTTCAATCCTACAAAGAAGCATGAAGACAAGACTACCACCATTGTGGAAGACCAGAGCAAAGAATTATATCTCGTTGGAGAATGTAATCTTAGCTCTGATGATAGCTCATGGATCATTGATTCTGGTGCTTCTTTTCACGTCACCCGTCATGGAAGCTTCTTCACAACCTATCAAAGTGGTGACTTTGGTAATGTTCAAATGGGAAATCAAGGAAGAAGCAAGATCATTGGAAAGGGGGATGTTATTCTTACATCAAACACTGGATGTAAGATAGTTCTCAAGGATGTGAGACATGTTCCCGACATGCGACTCAATCTCATATCAACCGGAAAGCTCGATGATGTCGGCTTGGACAGTCATTTTGGTGGTGGAAAATGGAAGTTAACCAAAGGAAGTTTTATCATGGCTCGAGGAAGAAAAGAAGGCTCATTATACGTTACTCAAGCCAAGCTTTGCAAGGAAGAAGTAAATGTCGCAAGTGATGACATTGATATATGGCACCGAAGACTCGGGCATATGAGTGAGAAAGGTTTAAATATACTTTCTCGCAAGAAACTTCTTCCTGATATGAAAGGTATTCCTCTCTCACCATGTCATGATTGCTTAGCCGGAAAACAACATAGGGTCGCTTTCCGAAGATCATCTACGCCTATGAGAAGAAAGCATATTCTTGATCTTGTGCATACTGATGTATGCTCCATGTCCGAGAAATCCAATGGAGGGGCATCATATTTCGTCACCTTTATTGATGACCATTCAAGGAAGGTATGGGTATACCTTTTGAAGTCAAAAGATCAAGTTCTTGATGCTTTCAAGGAATTTGTAGCCCAAGCAGAGCGAAGTACGGGTCAAAAACTCAAGTGTGTTCGATCTGACAATGGTGGAGAGTACCGAGGTCCCTTTGAAGCGTTTTGCAAAGCTCATGGAATCAGGATGGAGAAGACACCACCAAAGACGCCACAACTGAACGGGCTAGCTGAAAGAATGAATCGAACGATCACAGAAAGAGTTCGGTGCATGCTCTCTCACGCTAAACTACCCAAGCCATTTTGGGGAGAAGCCATAAAGACTGCAGTGGACGTCATAAATCTTACACCATCAGTTCCTTTGGAAGGCGATGTCCCGGAGGAAGTTTGGTCGGGTAAGAAGGTCTCTTACAACCATTTGAAGGTGTTCGGTTGCAGAGCATTTGTCCATATACCTAAGGATGAACGAGCCAAGCTAGACTCCAAGACTAAAGAGTGCATCTATCTTGGGTCACCAAGAGATGATTTCGGCTATCGGCTTTGGGATCCGGTTAACAGAAAAATTATCCGAAGCAGAGATGTTGTTTTCTTCGAAAATCAAACAATCGAAGACATTAACAAATCAAAGAAACCAAAGCTAAGGGTTGTAAGGAACGAAGATTCTCATAAGCCTCAAGATCATGAACAAGTGATTGGAGATGAGGGCGAAGGGGATCCTATCATGGATCCGAATGGTGATGAAGGTGAAGAAGAAGTTCAAGTGGAGCCAGAGGAAGAACATGAGCCAAGAAGGTCTGGAAGAGAGATAAGACCATATGTAAGATACTATCGAGATGAGTACGTTAATCTTACAGATGAGGAGGAGCCTCAAAGCTATGAGGAGGCCATAGGAGACACTCATAGAGATGAGTGGGTTGAAGCTATGCAAGAAGAAATGCAATCCTTGCATGATAATCACACTTATGAGCTGATGAAGCTACCAAAAGGAAAGAGAGCCTTGAAGAAAAAATGGGTGTACAGGTTGAAGTATGAAGAGAAAAGCTCAAATCCAAGATACAAAGCTCGATTGGTTGTGAAAGGATTCAACCAAAAGAAAGGCATAGATTTTGAAGAAATATTCTCTCCAGTGGTGAAGATGTCCTCTATCCGAGTGGTTCTTGGTCTAGCAATAGTTCTAGACTTGGAGATTGAACAACTCGATGTCAAGACGGCCTTTCTACATGGTGAACTCGAGGAGGAGATCTATATGGAGCAACCTGAAGGATTCAAGGTTCCAGGAAAAGAAGACTTCGTGTGCCGATTAAAGAAGAGTCTTTACGGTCTCAAGCAAGCTCCAAGACAATGGTACAAGAAGTTTGACTCCTTCATGGTGGATCATAACTTCAAGAAAACCAAGAATGATCATTGCGTCTTCATAAAGAGGTACGAAAGCGGCGACTTTCTCATATTACTGCTCTATGTTGATGATATGTTAATTGTGGGTCAAGATCGCAACAAGATAGCCGCATTAAAGAAAGATTTGGGAAGGTGTTTTGTGATGAAAGATCTGGGGCAAGCGAGACAGATTCTTGGAATGAAGATCATTCGGGATAGGCCAAAGAAGGTTTTATGGTTGTCCCAAGAACAATATGTTGAAAGGGTGTTGGAGAGATTCAACATGCACAAAGCAAAGCCGGTGAGCACTCCACTTGGTGGACATTTCAAGCTAAGTTCGAAGCAAAGTCCAACAAGTGAGAGGGAGAAAGAGGAAATGAAGACTACCCCATATGCATCAGCAGTGGGCAGTCTCATGTATGCTATGGTGTGCACCAGACCCGACATTGCCTATGCTGTAGGAGTTGTGAGTCGCTTTCTAGCGAATCCAGGAAAGGAGCATTGGAAAGCAGTTAAGTGGATCCTACGCTATCTACGAGGCACAACGAAGAAGTGTCTATGTTTTGGCAATGAAAAATTGGAGCTGAACAGTTACACCGATGTAGATTGGGCTGGTGATAAAGATTCAAGGAAATCAACATCAGGCTTTGTTACTACCTTTGTAGGGGGAGCTGTTTCCTGGCAATCGAAACTACAAAAGTGTGTTGCCTTATCCAGCACGGAAGCAGAATACATCGCAGCAACGGAAGCATACAAGGAGATGTTATGGATGAAGAATTTCTTGCTTGAGTTAGGAGTAAAACAAGAAAAGTACAACATGCTATGTGACAACCAAAGTGCTATTCACCTAGCAAAGAATCCAACATTTCACTCTTGCTCGAAGCACATCGACATTCGGCATCATTGGATTCGAGTAGTTCTTGAAGAGAAGCTTCTACATCTCAACAAGGTACACACTGATGAAAACTGGTCAGACTTTATGACCAAGGTATTACCGATCAAGAAGTTTGAAGATTGCTGCAAAGGCACGGGGATGACAACGGTTTCGGGCTAAATCGGGAAGGGGGAGATTTGTTGGGTTTTCCCTCATTAGCCCAAGAATAATAACTAATCAAGTTATAACCCAAGAGCCCAAGAAGAAGAGATATGTAGAGAAAAATGGAGAAGGATGAAGAAGTGTGTAGAAGAAGAATTGTGTAGAAGAAGAGAGAAAGTTATGGAGTTAGATATTTTGAAGTAAATAATAATTTAGAGAAATCTAGAACTTGTTGGAGTGTGCTCCTCCACTTGTATAAATAGGGGTGCTTGGCACCATTTGTAATCATCTCACATCAAGAAAACAAAGAGAGAAAACATTTGTAAGAGAGAGTTCTCAAAACAAAATCTTTGTAAACCCTTTCCAAAATTATAAAGAGTCTTCTTCTTAAATCTTTTAGTTGTCTAATCTCATCTTCATCTCATCGATATTGGGTATTTTTCCCAACAGACGGAACCACCATGTTTGTCCAAAAACAAAAAGGAACCACCATGACTACTCCAGGTTACTCTCAGTCGTTTAGCCGCAGCATCGCCGGAGAATCGTCCGGATTTGATAACTGACCCTATCGTGGGCCAGCCTTGAGGGCCAAGAAAACTGGCTGTGGCAATGGCTACAGCAGCGAAAATTACCCGCGTTACTAAACATATATATATAAAGGTTCGAACTTCAAACTTAAGATCAAAACTCTTGAAAACCATGAATGTTTAATTTATTCTATTCTTTTTATTTTATTTGTTTCCGATTTCCTTTTTTAGATGGGCAGATGCCAGATGGGTTGTTGGACAGACCAATTAGCTAAAGGCCATAAAAATTAAGTAGTATGTATGAATGTAATAAATAAGAATTCAAGGATGGATGCCTCATGAAAATATATATTATAATAGATCAGTTTTTGCTCAGTCCTCAGCGCGCCACGTCATTGTTTTGTGGGCCCTATTAAGCCCAGTGGACCAGAAGATGTTAAAACGATGGGCTTCATTCAGACAAAGCCCAGAGCATCTTCGGCTACAAGACAAACATCTTCAACGGTCACAACTTCAGTCAAGGAGAAAGGCAAAGCAGCCAAAGGTACGGAACTCTCGCCTCCCAAGATGCAGCTCAGCAAAGCCCAGTGGACCAGAAGATGTTAAGACGATGGGCTTCACTCAGACAAAGCCCAGAGCATCTTCGGCTACAAGACAAACATCTTCAACGGTCACAACTTCAGTCAAGGAGAAAGGCAAAGCAGCCAAAGGTACGGAACTCTCGCCTCCCAAGATGCAGCTCAGCAACAGATACGACGCTCTGAAGGATAAGGATGACTGAGCTGTCAGAGACACCTGTCAGACCTCTAGATGGTTCCAATCGTTTGTATAAATAAACCTAGAGTCACTCTTGTAATGGTTAAGTTTGAGAATAATAAACTTCAGAAACATTCAGTAAAGTTCTTTGTTTTCCATAGCTCTCTGACTGCGCTTATGGTATCAGAGCCATGGATGGAAATCAACCTCATGTTACCTCTCTCACGATCACTCAGGTCGTTACTTTGAAGCTCAAGGAAGGAAATTACCTTCTATGGAAGCTTCAGTTCGAGCAATTCCTGTCAAGCCAGATGCTTCTTGGCTATGTGACCGGAGCTCAACCTAGCCCTGCCGACACGATCACGGTTCGAAATGGAGATCAAGAAGTCGAAGCTCCAAACCCTGAGTTTCTCCGGTGGTTGCAAAAAGACAAACTCATTCTCGCTTGGATCTATGGTACTTTGTCTGAAGACGCTTTGAAATCTATTTATGGTCTTCAGTCTTCCCAAGAGGTTTGGCTTGCGTTGGGAAAGAAGTACAATAGGGTTTCAGCAACTCGACGTCTCGATCTTCAGCGGCGTGTTCAAACGACGGTCAAAGGCAACAAGACGATGACTGAGTACCTTTCTGAAATCAAATCTCTCAGTGACCAGCTTGATTCGATTGGTGCTCCAATCACTGAGCATGAGAAGATCTACGGTGTATTGAACGGTTTGGGTCGAGAATATGAAGCTGTTACCACCGTCATTGAGCACTCGATGGATGTCTTTCCTGGTCCGTGCTTTGAAGATGTCGTTCACAAGCTCACTGGCTTTGATGATAAGCTCCGAACCTATCAGCAGCAGACTGATGTTTCACCTCATCAAGCCTTCTATACCAACAGAGGAGGATACTCTGGACGAGGAAGAGGCCAGAACAGAGGAGGCTATCGTGTTCGCGGCTCTTACTCCACGCAAGGTCGAGGTTTTCCTCAGCAGTTTGGTCAAGGCGCGCAAAGACCATCCTCTGCTTCTGACAATCAACGTCCTACATGTCAGATATGTGGCAAATATGGCCATCCAGCCTACAAATGCTACAAGAGGTTCGATGTTAACTTTGTGGTCAGTGATCCTCCTCCTCAGGCGAATGTTCTCACAACGGTGGCAGCTCACAACCAGTCCACACCATCAGGAGCTGAGTGGTATCCAGACAGTGGTTCATCGCATCATGTCACGAACTCGGTTGATCATCGTGATACAGCTCAGCCGTATGCTGGTTTGGATCAGGTGATGGTTGGTAACGGTGAGTTTCTCCCCATCACTCATGTTGGTTATGCTTCCATCCCGACTCAGTCAGGTAAAATCCCTCTTTCTGATGTTCTTATATGCCCTGATATCACCAAATCTCTGCTGTCAGTGTCAAAGCTCACAGATGACTTCCCCTGTGAATTTACTTTTGACTCTACTACTGTGTGTGTAAAGGACAAAGCAACCTGCAGAGTTCTCAGTAAGGGTAACAAGGTTAAAGGACTTTATCGGCTGGATGTTCCGCAGCTCTTGACGTTTTATTCCTTTAGACAGCAAGTTGCAAGCGATGGAGTGTGGCACAAGAGACTAGGCCATCCAAATGATCAAGTTTTGAAGCATCTTTCAACAATAAAAGCCATTTCGTTCAATAAGACTTCTTAGTCAATGTGTGAATCATGTCAACTTGGCAAGACATGTAGACTTCCCTTTTCTAGTTCTGATTTTCGTTCAAGTAGACCTCTTGAGAGGATACACTGTGATGTATGGGGTCCTGCTCCTGTTGTATCAACTCAAGGCTTCAGATTCTATGTAGTTTTCATCGATAATTACTCAAGATTTTGTTGGCTCTACCCACTTAAAATGAAGTCTGATGTGTTTACTATCTTCAAAGCCTTTCAATCTCAAGTCGAAAATCAGTACAAACAGAAAATTTCAGTCTTTCAGTCTGATGGTGGTGGCGAGTTTGCTAACAAGAACATGTCTGATCACTTCACAGCAGCTGGAATCAGACATTTTATCTCTTGTCCTCACACTCCAGAACAGAATGGCATTGCAGAAAGGCGTCACAGGCACATCACAGAGTTAGGCTTGTCGATGATTTATCAGAGTCATCTGCCCTTAAACTTGTGGGTTGAGGCTTTCTTCACATCTGCCTTCCTTAGTAACCTATTACCTACAACGGTCAACAACAAGATGGTCAGTCCTTTTGAGCGGTTGAATGGAAGTCCTCCCATCTACACTGCACTAAGAGTATTCGGTTGTGCTTGTTACCCTTATCTGCGACCTTATGCCAACAACAAGTTTGATCCAAAATCTCTTCTCTGTGTGTTTATTGGCTACAACGAGAAGTACAAAGGGTATCGCTGTTATCACCCACCTACTGGTCGTGTCTTTATCAATCGTCATGTGCTTTTTGATGAAGAACGAATGCCGTATAAAGACACTTATCAACATCTCCTTCCGTCTCCATCTACTACTCTGACTACAGCGTGGAGTCTGCAACATAAAACAATAGACTCAGCTCGTGAAGACATTATGAACCAGAGGGTTGATGAAGACATTGGTATATCAGTTTCTCTTTCTACTCAGCAGCCAAATTCTCCTGGTGCTTCTCCAGCAGTATCAGCAGGGAACCAACACAGCTCAGACTCGTCAAATGCATCACAGCCTCCACTGGATCCTGTCATTCAAGAAGTGGATCAACCAGTGGGCAACACTCATGGCATGACGACAAGAGCAAAAGCTGGTGTTATGAAACCCAACCCGCGATATGCTTTAATCACTGTAAAAGGAGTTCCTCAGCCTCCGAGAACAATAGCTGAAGCTTTGAAGCATCCTGGTTGGAATGCAGCAATGGGAGAAGAGATTGGTACCTGCCAGGAGACTAAAACTTGGAGTTTAGTATCTCTACCACAAGGGGCCACCCCCATTGGTAGTGGATGGATACACAAGACTAAATTGAACGCAGATGGGACTGTACAGAAGCTTCGTTCAAGACTGGTTGCTAGAGGCAATGAACAAGAAGAAGGAGTTGATTTCTTAGAGACTTACAGTCCGGTGGTTCGAACTGCAACGGTTCGAATGGTGCTTCACATTGCAGTTATTGAAAGGTGGGACATCAAGCAGTTAGATGTCAAGAATGCATTTTTGCATGGTGACTTATCTGAGACAGTATATATGCGACAACCACCCGGGTTTGAAGATAAAGAACATCCTGAGTATGTTTGCTTGCTTCACAAGGCAATCTATGGTCTCAAACAAGCTCCTCGTGCTTGGTTTGATAAGTTCAGTTCCTACCTTATTCAGTTTGGCTTCATCTGCAACACTTGGGATCCCTCACTGTTTGTGTATCAGAAGGATCGTGATGTTATCTTCCTGCTCCTTTACGTTGATGATATGGTGCTTACTGGAAACAACCAGACGCTAATACAACGATTGCTTAAAGACCTGAGCAAACAGTTCCGTATGAAGAACATGGGACCTCTCAGTTATTTCTTGGGCATTCAGGCGCAGTTCACTCCAACAGGACTGTTCCTTAACCAAGAAAAATATGCAGCAGATCTTCTTGAAGCCGCAGGAATGCAGACTGTGCACCCATGTCAACACCTTTGCCTCTGCAACTTGACAGAGTCCCACATCAAGAAGAGTACTTTCAAAATCCAAAATACTTCAGAAGTTTAGCAGGGAAGCTTCAGTACCTCACCCTTACCCGACCAGACATTCAATTTGCTATCAATTTGGTTTGCCAAAAGATGCACAAACCGACGATGGCTGATTTTCATCTTCTGAAACGAGTGTTGCGTTATCTCAAAGGCACGATTCAGATGGGTCTGTATCTCGAGTCCGATACAAATTCACAAGTGAGAGCTTATTGTGACAGTGACTGGGCAGGGTGTAGAGACACGAGACGATCAACTGGAGGTTTCTGCACTTTTCTTGGCACAAACATCATCTCTTGGTCGGCAACAAAGCAAGATTCTGTCTCTAGATCATCCACTGAGGCTGAGTATCGAACCTTGCCTGATACTGCTGTAGAACTATCCTGGATATGTTCGATTCTGAAGAGTGTTGGAGTTCCTCAACCTGAAGTAGCTGAGATATATTGTGACAACTTGTCGGCAGTTCACTTAACTGCTAATCTGGTACTGCACAAGAAGTCCAAGCATTTTGCTACTCATTACCACTTTGCGAGAGAGAAGTTTGCAGCTAGGACTTTGGTGGTGAAACACATTCCCGCAGCTCAACAACTTGCAGACATCTTTACTAAACCCCTGCCTCAGCACAGCTTCTATGATCTTCGTTTCAAACTCGGTGTGGCCTTTCCACCCACCTCGAGTTTGCGCGGGCGTATTAAGCCCAGTGGACCAGAAGATGTTAAGACGATGGGCTTCACTCAGCCAAAGCCCAGAGCATCTTCGGCTACAAGACAAATATCTTCAACGGTCACAACTTCAGTCAAGGAGAAAGGCAAAGCAGCCAAAGGTACGGAACTCTCGCCTCCCAAGATGCAGCTCAGTAACAGATACGATGCTCTGAAGGATAAGGATGACTGAGCTGTCAGAGACACCTGTCAGACCTCTAGATGGTTCCAATCGTTTGTATAAATAAACCTAGAGTCACTCTTGTAATGGTTAAGTTTGAGAATAATAAACTTCAGAAACATTCAGTAAAGTTCTTTGTTTTCCATAGCTCTCTGGCTGCGCTTAGGCCCCACTTTTAAAAAGTGTAAAAAAGTGTCAAGCCCATGGCTCGAACCCGGGTTATTGAGATATAAACACCAACATTTATACCACTAAGCTAACTGATACCTTTGTACATTGATGGCCGAACCTAATATATATTTATGAAGGTCGGAAGTGTGTTATGGGTTTCATTTTTAAATGGGATTCATCACGTTATATGAAAAAAAGCTTAAGTTTGCAATAATTATGGTTTTCCTATATTGTAAACTGTTGCAGTTTAATATGGGTTTTTTTTCATAATTGTCTCAAACAAGTCTGAGTTACAGAGTTGCGCCGTGTGTATGTTCGTAATCTATTTTTTCACCGGTGAACTCTTCATGTCCCCATCTTAAATCGCTTGATCATAAATGTTCCTGATTTGTAGCCCCTCTGTAAACCATATATATATGATTCTCATCTTTGATGAACTCAATCTGCATCTCCACAAAACTCATTGATTCCTCTTAGCTTTAACCATCTTCTAGAAAATGTTTCTCTCTGCCTCTCTAGTTCGTCAAACCGGCGTCCCGGCGTCCGTCACTCAACCTTCGAGTCTCTCCGTCTTGGTCTTAGTAGTTAGAGCATAGCCTCTGGCTTCCTCCGCTTTTGGGATTCCCTGAACTTCAAGAAAGACAGGAAGTTTGTGGGAATCACGGTTCTTTTCCTCGATGAAAAGGTAAGTTAATCTTCGATCTATCACACTTATTTAACATAATTGTTTTAATTTATTTCCTGATTATTTGTTGGATAATACTATTTGCAGATTCCGTGATTCATGGGTTTACTCCCGTCGGACATGCTAATCATTACATGCCATCTTTGAAAGCAGATTCCACTGTGAAAGTCAATCGTTTTGAGGTTGCTAGGTGCTCCAAGTGATTGCGAACACAAACTTAGAAATTGGTAAACATAGCATATTTGGCAGCTCCAAGCAAGATTACAAACAGGCAAATTCAAGTGGAATGACATACCAACAACTGAAACTGGTAATTAGTCAACAACTTATCCCATATTTTCCTTATCTAAAAAAATCTACTGTGTTTCTGATCTATTTTTTCATCTTCGCAACTTTAGCCTCTGTCATGGATAGTTCTCTCCCAAAAATTGCATTGACTATGGTTTCTGGGAAGAAAAAGATCTTGCTCCTGAAAAAAGACCGTGACAACCCTGTTGTAAGATTTTAGTTTGTGCAGAACAAAAAACCTTGATTTATTTTCTATTTAGTATAGTGATAGTTGTTGACGATCATTAGTTATTTGCCAATATGTTTTTTATGCGGCATTTCAGAACTCTCCATTCCAAGCGGAACAGCAGATGGAAGCTAATTTTTCTGGAAGCTCCTCAACTTCAAGACAGAATCAGAAGATAGATGTTGGTGGGAGGTTAATCAAGGAAATACTTCAGAGAAGTGAGACGGCCTAGCCAGACTTCATCTTTTGTACAGCCTGAGCAAAGAGTGGAACCCACAAAACACGAGAGAAAAAAAAATAAAACACGAAATTAACATATTCAGATCTTCTCTCTTGCATGTCTAACATCTGGCGCCGACGAAACTCAACACCCACGGCAGACGAAGCTGATGCAAGTAAACCTCTCATCAATCATGCTTAAAATCAATCTACGCTTTTCAATCTCACAAACTAAGAAACAATTTTACCTACATGAATCGGGAAATTAGTGCCCAAATTCCCGACATGGAGAAAAAAATGAGTTGAAGTCCTAACAGTTTTTTCAGTATTAGACTAAAACACAGATTCAAGGCCCAGTTATTTTGAAACCCTAACATTTTAAATCCAAATTTATTATCTTTTTCCATGCACTATTTGATTTATATACAAACAACTACCTAAGTAAACACTAACAAGTTCCATTACCCTCAACTTTGAACATATAAAATATAAAAATATCAACATATGACTTCGTCGTTCATTCTTATATCAAATTCATCAACCTATGTAATATCCAAAATCCAATCAATCACATTATAGAAAAAAAACAATAAAATCCCGTAAACAAAACTATACAATACACCTATAATGTAGCCGACCTCGCGCTTGCGCGGAGACTATGCACCTAGTATTAATAATGAGGTTATCTCATTATTATCAAAATTAAAAATGATAATTCTACAATATCTCTTTACCTACTTATATTATTTCAAACGATAAGTGACGTTAAAGAAAGAAAAAAAGGAGGCAGAAGTATATTTTAGCATAATTAATAGTCTGCAATATTAAACAAAAAACAAACTTGGGGATAGATTTTCACAGTTTTACACCGTAACTGAGCAATGAGATAAATATGAATCAAAGAATATGAATCTTGGACAACTATATCTGAGAACCAATTCTGAAATAGACATCCAAATTAGGCAAAAAGAAAATGCCATTCGAATAGATTCAATTGTAGATAACTTTAAACTAAGAATAAGAATAAGTTCAAGATAAAAGACAAGCACTAACAAATGGAGTATGTTCGAATTCAAGTAAGCCGTAAGAAATTATTATTGTATATATAGATATCTACAACTCACTCCAAAACCCACACACAATACAAATATAATCATAAAACTCACCTCTTCCCAAATGCAGTACTACGAAACCCGTGAGAAAGAATACTACGATGTGGCTCAAGGTCAGAGCCGCCAGAGCTATGGCCAGAACCACCAGGGATATGGACAGAGCCAAAGTCGCCCAGTATATGGGAATAGTCCGACTCTGAACTACCGTAGCCACGGTGGGTTTCTTGATGGGTTATTCAAGGGTAAAAATGGTCAAAAGGGTCAAAATGGCTTAGGGTCGTTTCTAGGGCAACACAAGAACCAAGATACTAACCAGGGCCATGGACATGGGAAGCTCTTAGGACAGCACCAGAAGAAAACTCATGAGACAAACAAAGGTGTTAATGGCCTAGGAATGTTCATAAACAATGGAGAGAAGAAACATAAGAAGCAAAATGAGCACAAGAAGAAGAAGAACAAGGATGGGCATGCCAGTGGCAATGAGAGTGGAAGCAGCAGCGGTAGCGACAGCGAGTAAATCAAATACTTCCATAAACGTGATGCTTCTAAGGGAGACTATATAAACTATAAAGTACTTAGACGTAGTACTTTGAATAAAAAGCCACTTAGGTAGTTGCTGTCTCTGTGTCCCAAATATGAGTTTCACTACTATGAATATACTTTAATGCCTTTGTTTCAAATCCAACTGAGAAGACTAGCTAGAGATCATATAACACATATCAATTACCAAGAAAATTAGCAGTGAAATTCAAAACAAGTGATTCATATTTCATGATTTTTTACCAAGGATAAAAATGAATTTTACTCGCGATGTGATCACATTTGTGTGTATCCTTTTGTGTGTATCACATTTGAGAAAATTTGAACAATCTCATATTAATATACAATAGGGTAATATTTCCAAAGGAGTTGCAAGATCACCACCAAACTACAATTAAATCTAAGAAAAAATATAACGACGAGATCAACCATTTTTAAGATGCAAAGATCTGAAGAACAACTTTACCAGTTGGAAGTATTGCAGGATCTGCTATAGCGAGTTTGATGAATGGAAAAGAAATTATCAGTTACAGTTATAAATTTTAGAATTAAGGGTGTTTAGTAGTGAGAAATGAGAACATTAGTCTATAGATCATTTCAAACACTGTAAAAGGGGAAAATTACTATAACAAGAAGTTTTCCGGAATATAAGAAAAAGAACAAAAATAAAAATAAAAGAGAATGGTGATGCTATGGCTTTTGCTATGTCTAGTTAACGTTGTTTATATGTTTTAATGTGTTTGACTCTGGGATTGTAATAGTTAAGCTGCCGGTTCTTATCTCTGGGATTGTACTCTTTAGATCGTCAACTTATGTCTGTGGGATTGCATTTACGCAATCACCGGCTTTGTTTCGAACATGTATCGTCCGTTTAAGTTTATCAATAAAAATCAGATGACAAAAAAAGAGTGTTGATGTTGGTGGATTTTCATGATCCCAAAGAGACAAGAAAGATAGATTGAGATATTGAAAAATTATTATAAAAAGTAGAATTGTACATGTACATATGGATTTATATTATGGACCAAATGTAGAATTGTATATCCAAATGGACTAAATCGAGATTTGTTACGATGGTTTGGACCGAAATTTGCTTGGTTCATACTACCAAGTTGCAAATGTTAAATTATCAACGAGTGCAAAAAAATAGTCTTTTGACTAATCACAATGGAAGGATGGAATAAAAGGGACCACTATAAAAGCACTGGGCATATGGTAGAGACTGTGACATGTGCTTGTCTACCCTTCCCACCAGTCTTATTTAATAGCTTTCTTACCAACATCATGTTTTAACTTCGCACCAGTGTTCAATCTCCAGAAGCCTTGCTCAAATAAAATTGTAACGTATTAATAGTGGTTCACAGTACAATCAGAAAGTCCTTGGATATGATTGCATTATAAATTAAAAAAAGGAGCTTTCACAACCTCTTTCAAAAACTACGAGGCTTAAGTTTTAATATTCCATTATTTAACAAAAGATCCGGTTTACTTTAAACCCTAATTCACACCCAAACCCCTAATCTTCTCATCATTTCTTGAATCCCAAGTTTTCTTTTACTCTCCATACGATCGTGATCAAAATTCACAGTTTGTGTGATTTAAATGGCGAGAACTTCCCAAATAAGCTCAGGGTCGAACGATGGCATCCTCGCAAGCAGAAACCCATCAGTATCCACTCCCATCATCGTGTCTTCCTCCGCTGTCATCGCCGGAGAGTCCTCAGAATTAACCACAGTGGCAGTCACCGTTGCCGCCGGAGAAGACAGAATCTCCGACGAGGATGAATACGAAGAGTCCGCCGTCGCGGTGGAAGAATCTTTGCTTCCTTTTCCGTTCTTCTTGGCTCTCTCTCTTCTGACTCTCTGGCAAATCGTTTGGATCTTCCCGTCGACGGCGCTTTTGAGAGCTATTAGCTTAGAGGAATCCCCGAGTCCGAGCAGCTCGCTCGGGTCCTTGAGATTTGGGAAGTTGGGACGAGCGTATTCTCCGCGGAGCTTATAGGCGGCGCGATCGTAAGCGTAGGCGGCGGCTTCCGCCGTCTCGTAAGTACCTAACCAAACCCTCATCCTGTTTTGCGGCAGTCTTATCTCAGCGACCCATTTTCCCCAGTGTCTCTGCCTCACTCCTCTGTAAAGCTTCTTCCTTTTCGCCACGAAAGCTGCGGATGAGGAAAACAGAGGAGGAGGAGGAGGAGGAGGAGTGGAGACCGCTCTGTTTTGAAGGTGGAGTCTCTCGATAAGATCTCGTTGCTGGAGATAGACGGAGGAGCCGAGCTGCGGAGGCGGTGGAGGATTGAGAGTGTCTAGGGATGTTGTGGAGGACTCTAGGGAGGAGGGAGTGAGAAGAGAGAAGATTGAGTCGAGCGTGTTTGGTCCTCCTGCTAATATGATCTGAGACAAAGAAGCTCTTATTTCTGAGATTTTGGGACTGAACCTGGTCTGAAAAACATCATTACTTTCTTCCATTTTTCAAACTGTAAACACACAAAAGATTATGTCAGCAGAAACCGTCCCGGATTCTTGGAGTATAAGCAAAAAAAAATTTTGTTTAAGCAAAGAGAAAAAGATCAAAGAATATGATAACGGTGATGGTGAATTTTCAGGTTCAAAAGTGATGAAGAAAAATGTGATTTGAGATATTGGCTATGAAAAGAAAAATAATTATTTTTAAGATCTATTTGAAGGCTTTGTGGGTTATTAAAGTTCAGTTCAGCTTGTACATATTTATAGAGAGAAGAAGAAAACCCAGAAATGTTGCTTTACTGATTTCACATGGAGCTCTTTGACTTTTTTTTTAGTTTGCCAAGCTATTTTCACCATGATTTTTATTAAATGTTTCTAGTTTGAGACACTATGTTTCCAACAACATTTTATTTAATTAATAATCAGTGTAAGATAATTATAAGCACTAGCTTCGCTTTGGAAAAAAACCTTTGTCAATATAAGCACAAACTTGCATATCCTTTTACCAAAAAAAAACTTGCATATTCTTTAATTTTAATCAAGCTTTGCTTTGGAAAAAAAAACCTTTGTCAATTAGAGTGTTGAAAATTGTGAAATCGAAATTTAGCTAGTGATGAAATAAAGTAGACCACTGGTTGAAATCAGTATTTCTTAAACGTTTTCGTAGTCCTAGATAGGATAGTCTGGATGGACCATGGTGCGAGGAGACGCACCAGCCAGGTCATACGACCTAAAGACAAGCGTGTGATGGTCCAAAACGTGGTTAAGGGAATTAGATAGCTGGAACTTAACCAAAATAAGGTAGAGGCAAGCTCAAATGAGCCGGACAAGCGAGCCGGTAGCTGGATGAGGTCCGGGTGAAGTTCGATGAAGTGAATGGTCAAAATGGATCATGGGAAATTAAGTTTAGGTCTGGAAATAAACTAAGGGACTTAGAAGGATTGGAGAAGATAAAGGGAGCAAGCTAGAGGCAGTGTATAACAGCTGGGCGATGCGGTAAGCAAGCTCGACCAGCTAGGTGAAGTGCAGTGCAGCTTGGTGTAGCTCACTGAAGTGTAGGCCAGCTCCCTGAGCTGGATGGTCTAGCTCACTCAACTGGGTCAGCTGGGGATCAGCTCAACTCAGCTGAACTGAGTGTTCAAGTCTTGGGCAGTTGGGCCGGGTCTGGACAGTGGCTGGGCCATGTGGGCGACCCGGGTGTGATGATGGGCTGGTGGGCTCTTGGGATTGAGCCAGAAGCATGGGCAATCCATGTAGGATTGTTTTGGACATGTCCAGGAGTGGTTTGACAGTTCCAGGACGTCTGGTAACTGCCATAGGCGAAAGGGTGCAATATGTACTATTGGTTAAATCAATGGCCAGAATTGATACCGAAGGGATGCAATGGTTAAGATGTAACCACCCCTTCTTCTACAAAAAGGCAGGCAGAAAAACAGAGAAAACAAAGAGAATTGGTCGGATCCAACATCCAAGACCAAGAGTGGTTTGAAGGCCATAAAGAGGCAGTTTTGGGAGAGATCAAAGGAGAAGTTGTGAACGACCCTTTGATGGGTTCTGATTCGTGTTAAGAACACCCAAAGCATCCTCCAGGGCCTGAGAACACACGCAAATAGTCAGGGAAGAAGAGGGATGGCCGGATTCCACTTCCTATGGCCAAGAGAGCCTTAAGGAGAGAGGTGTGTGGGAAGGCAGTTTCATGAGAGTTAGGAACGACCCTGTGATGGTGTTTGATCATGGATGATCACGTCTTAGGCTTCCTCTATGTCTTGGGAACACACGCAAATATCCAGGAGAGAAGGGAGAAGGCCAGACTCCACTCTCAATGGCATGGACAGCCTTGCAGGCGAATGCAGTGCAGAAATCGGTTTCATGGGAGTTCAAGGGAAGAGATGAGCGAACCTTGCATGGATCTTATCATTACTGTAAGTATATGATAAGGGCTTGATAAAGACGTGGGTTTGAGGATCATGGCCGTTCCTGGTAAAGGAGGACACAAGATCAACAACCATCAAGTATAAGGTAACATGTTTATGATTACTTCCTAGTTCATGTTTTTGTCTCTTGTGGTGTGGTTAAGGCCAAGTATGGCACGCCCCTTGAAGACCATATGTTGTGATGTAAACTAAGGATCCAGGACCCTTAGAGAAGGGGCATATCTTAGTTGATCTAACTCATCCATGTGGGATGGAAGTTAGAGGCCACTCATTGGATAGTGATCCATGGTGGATTATGGTGTGTCTTGGTTCTGATCATGGTATGAATCAATGATCCGACTCATGGAGGAGACACATGGGGTCCTAGTACATGAGGAACCATGTGGAGTGCAAGGTCCAATTCGTTTGGAACCAACAGCAAGCCGTGGAGGTGAGTAAGGCCAGTACTAAGTGGCATAGACCACAAGTATGGGGTCGGGTGTGTTTATCCAAAGAAGGCCGTGTGTTATCTGGTCTTGGGCAAGGATGGACGACATGGTCCATAGGTGATGGATCAAGGTGTCTGATCTGATTGATCAAAGGATGCACCGGTTGTAAGAGCAAGATTGATCGGGTTCAATGGGACATGGTTCCATGGCCGGTTAGGTAAGTGTGAAGACTCATCAGTTCTGAGTCATGTGGGGTAGTTGGTTGATTGACTGAGGATCTGATGGGCATTATTAGTCCATAAGAGGACTTGGCTCCAGGGGAGCATACGCTTAAGACATGGAGGCACTGAACTAAGGCCTTTGGCCGGTTCAGGAATGAAGTCCATGGCTTAGCCGGGCTGTTCATGATCAGGATCCATATGATCCGGGTCGATTCATTGGATTTTGATTATGTGAATCTCTTAGTTGGGATTTATCATGAGTTTTCATGAATTTTAATTAATTTTTGGAGCACTTTTGGAAGTGGCCAGAAATGTAGCTGAAGACTTCCCAAATGTACTTTGTTTGTGGGGATGGTTGGCTGAATGACTAAGTACCAAAGGGAAGAGTTTATGCAGGCACAAGAAAGCTGTACGAGTAGTCGGGGAGCTGGTCGAAGCTACCTCGCAGCTCTATCAGCTGGAAGAGAGTAAATGGAACCTCAAGTGAAGTGTTCAGCTCAGCTAGCTGGATGAGCTAGCTCAACAGCTAAGTTAGCTGGGATAATGAGCTAACAAGCTCCGTGGATGTGGCAAAGGTATGGTCTAGCAATGTTGCATAGATCTAGATAGAAAGGTTAGGGGAACAGAACCTCGGATTTGTATGATTTGATTCTGGTTTAGGATCTACCTTTGAGGTAGTTGGTAGTTGGGTAGACTTACAAGAGCTGAAGTGATTCGACCGGACGAGTATTAGATTGGTTATAGACCAATGGATGATAGATGATATTCCGCTGTGTATGTGTTGAATTTATCTAAGCTAGTAAAAAAGACTATGGTAGTCTTGAGCTAAGATCTGAGTTAGCCCTCGCCTATAGGCGATGTTTTAAATAAAGGGAAAAATTTTGAGAGGTTCGGTCAGTGTATGGACCGAGCGACGTGAGGCATCGACCGCGGCTTAGGCAGATGTTGAACTAGCAAGAACCTGGCTACGATTTCTACAATACTATATAATACTTTAAAAGCTGTGACACAATAAGTAATGTCGTTCCTTAATATTCAATGTGTCGTGTGTGCCAATAATTTAAATAGATTAATCGCTGCTAATGATAAGGTGGTACCAGCTTTGATTACGGCTTTAGCAAAAAAATTAATCTACTACGTACTTCGTCCGTTTTTTTAATATAAGTCGTTTTAAAATTGTGTACATAGATTAAAAAATCATTAATTTTTTATATTTTCTAGACAAAAACATCATTAATTATTTACCTAACCACAAATCAACCAATACTAAAATAGAATGTATATTATCATTAGTCATATAAAATTAAGTGTTAATAAATTTTACATAGAAAATCGAAAACATCATATAATTTAGAACATAAAAATTTCTCTAAAACGATTTATATTAAAATCCGGAGAGAGTAGTATTTTCTATCAAAGGTGAACATTTTAAATTCACACCTCTTTTATTGAACCTTCACACTTGTTGATAAAAACATTTATACCGTTTTTGAAGCAAGAGTCTTAAAATTGTAATTAGCTTATATATTGGGTACAAACGACTAAAGAAAATTTGAGCGTTTGACTCCTTATGGACTATAGTTCCCATATAAGAAACGTGTTGATGTTTGCCTGTTGGTTTTGTGGTGCGATATGTGATAGATGCTAAATGATATCATTCTATCATTTGCTTCGACGGTCAGACACATATTTTTCCCGTAAAATTAGCATATACTTTTTCCGTTTCTTAAAGATGAATGTTTTGGTGAAACACATTAATCATGCATCTTTTTTTAAATTATTAAATTTCAATACTTTTTAATCAATAGTCTTTCAATAAACTCATTAATTTTATTGAAATTTGTAATTTTTGTATAGAAAACATAAAAAAATTATCTTTGTGAAACAAAAAAATTTTCTAAAACTTTTATCTTAATGAAACGGAGGAAATATTATATAAAATTTATAATACAACTTGAAACATCATTTTTTAGGATTTTTGATCAAATGTTAAAAAATCGTTAGTCTCGTGGGAATTTGTTATGTCAGACACAATTTGACAACATTATATGACATTAATAATATACATACATTTGATGCAGAAACAGCTGAAATTAACCCTCTTCTGACTTGTGTCTTCTCATCTGCACATATTAATTGAAAATTTTCCAACCGAGTCAATTCCAAAATTTTCTTAATCCTTTGTGAGTTTTTCTTCATAATCTCATATTTATTTTCGTCAACATAAAGACAAGTCCGTGTGGAGACCACAAGAAACTTTTAAAATTTACGAGGCAAGAGAAAGAAAGAAAGAGAGCATAGAGTCAAGACACCTTCTGTTTCGAAAAGGTCCGTATGGTATATCATAAATTCTCTGCCACAAATTTATTTTCTCGCCCATCCTGAGGTCTATGATTTCATTCTCTGTGTTATGCATATCTTCTCATCTACGGGACGTCGCGTTGATTAGATATACATTCACGACTAAATACTTAAAATGTAAATTTAATTTAATTTTACTAGGGCTATATTTTGTAAAACTACTAGATCAATTTAGCTCAAATCCTTTTTTTTGTCGAGAATTTAGCTCAAATCTTATTCTTTTTCTTTGCCAATAATAACTAGTTTAGCTTGTGAAAAAGACACCGATTCGAACAGCTAAAACTTAGAACAAAATTAATATATAACATAGTAAAAGAAGAACTCCAAGCATCATATATTCACTTATCAGTCATTCTATTTTTATTTTTGGAATATGTTAGATTGAAAAGTTGTGGAAAGAAATTTATGTTGTTGAAATTCATCAATGTAAGAAATAAACACTGGTAATTTCATTGGTGCAAACACCATTTTCACTTGTTGCCAACCTTCACAATAATATTTTGAAAATAAATATCATAATTAAGTTGAGACATATATATGCGTTTAAAAATAATCTAAACATTTAATTCAAATTCTTTCTTGTGGCCTATATATTTTCCCCATATATACGAATATGACACCTTTTGCCAAAACCAATTGATAAGTTCTCAACATGTGCAAACCCAGTTTGCATCAAATATCTGAAAGTCTTCTAGCTATAGACTCAAGTTTTTGAATTTTTTTTTTTTCACTCAAGTTTTTTAAAAATATCTATTCAACGAAAAGATGTATTTTGGAGGTCACGAGTAACATTGTATGGATCGCAATCATACGTCATGATTTATATTGTATGGATGGTAACCATACGTTTATAGGATTGTCTTTTAAGTATGTGCAGTGTTTGTGTTAAAAAAAAAAAGTATGTGCAGTGTTAGCCAAAATCGATACGTTTATAACTAAAATCTCAATTCTAAATTTGACGTGTACATATATGTACGCATATAATATTGGTGTGTGATCAATGACACGTACAGTCAATAAATAACTTTTCGAACATATCTCGGGGCCGGTCCATTCATAATCAATCCAAAAAGTATCATTAAAGCCAGTCACATGTAAGCCTTTCGGTGATTTTTGTTTTGTTATCTTGTTCCTGGAGAGAAAAATGGAATATAAATGGGATATGCATATTTACCCACTATTTCCATGAGAGGCTATGAAATTTATTTACATCAATTCTTGTTGAAATATTACTATATGAAATTTAAGCCGAATGAAAGTTTACTAAAGCTTGGCTAAGTCTATGTTATTTCAGTTTAATCAACCAAAAGAAGGTACAAAAAATTCGCAATAACTTTCAAATTCCAAATAGTAACAAATGATAAAGTTCAAACTAATCAAGTATTGCAAGTAAAATCTAATAGAATCCCATGTGGAGTTACTTGAGGCCATTTTAAAGATAGATGCCTCTCTTAGTATTGAAATTTCACAGTTATAATTAAGTGCTTTCAGTAATATGAAAAAGTTTAACATATATGCAATCCATGTGTATAAATAATTATTTATAGTTACAGTGCATTTTTCGTCTGTTGACATTCGAATTTGTGATATGAAGTTTGATTGGTGGGTAATAGCAACTTAGCAAATTGAGATGTTTTAATGCTTGTTTTTCCAAGTATAAGAAAGTTAATTAGCAACTATGCATATATATTTTAGTCAAAAAAAGACTATGCATATATATTACATACACTTAATATATTTGTTTCTTACACGTAAACATCAACTTTTTATTAGTTGATTTCGAATGTAAGCCGAAGAGCATTACGACTTGTGGAATACAAGTAGCGGATGCATGTGGACTGTGGAATATGGTAAACTCGAGAACATTGAGAATCTTATCCGGATCAAGTGACAGTCACCGTATGAAAGTAACTCTGTCGTCGACGTTATTAGTTGAAAACCGATGCCATAAACCAGTAAATAAAGGGAAAGGTCAGGGGTATAACCGACATTATGAACACCGAAAAAGTAGTGTTTTGTCGTTATTACGCATGTCTTGGAAAGGCGACGCCGACGGAACAGTGGTCCACTGCTCCTGAAGTCGACACGTGACCAAACTTTGTTTCCTTGTGAGGTCCCATAAAGATTAAACGGATGCTCCAGATCATCTCGTCACTACATATCACGGCGACTACATTTGTTTCAGTTAATTATGTAATTTCGTCGGGAAATGACGTCACAGTGATACCATTCTTCGACCTCTGACTGATATTTGACATGTTGTTGGTATGGCTTTAAAGTAGACCTAATTATAATCCTTTTTGTTTTCATTCACGTGATTCGTTCAGTAACGTTGAGACTTGAGAGTATAGTAAATATCTAGAAAATTGCAACTAACTAGTTATTTCTTCAGTTTTTTAATATAAATCGTTTCAAAATTGTGCACATAAATTAAGAAATCATTAAATTTTTTTCTATTTTCTAAACAAAAACTTCATTAATTATTTACCTAACCACAAATCAATCAATAATAAAATAGAAAGTATATTATCATTGGTAATATAACATTAAGTGTTAATAAATTTTACATAGAAAACATAAAACGTTATATAATTTGGAACATAAAAATTTCTCTAAAACGACTTATATATAAAAAAGAGGGAGTATATTGTTAGAGAAAACATTGTAAATAGTTTTAAAAAGAAAAAAAAAATATTGTCAAGTACTGTCTTCCTTATTTGACCTTTTTAGATCAGCTCGTATCTTCAAATAAAAAAAAATAATAATAGTCTTGTTGTAATTAGAAGATTGAAGACTGAATAGTTCTGTGTTTTATTAATCATAACATGGGTTCCTTTATATAAAGATTACAAGTCATAGAAAAGGAAAGTATCCAAAAACCTAAACCAACAAGGATTAGAAAAACTACTAATACATAATAATGGAAAGATAACAATTACAAGGAAAAAGAAATAGAGTTTCATTTTTTCCAAAGCATAAGCCGTCTCTCTCTCTCTCTCCTAAGGCCATGGCCGCCTCTCTCTCTTTCTCTCTAGGGTTGGGCCGTCTCTCTCTCTAAGTGTATGGACCGGTTATGGACCGGGCCGGTTATGGACATCAATCAATTGATTTATAACACTCCCCCTTGGATGCCATAACCATTCAGGGATTGTAATACGCTTAATGTTGCCTCATTAAAACCTTATCAGGAAAACCCAGTGGGACAAAACCATGATGAAGGAAAAAGAGTACAACACGTACTGCTCCCCCTGATGTGAACCTCAGTGTAGGTTCTTTAGTCTACGCATTTGATGCGTGATCTTTCCTGGACGTGCATGAAGGGGGTAATCAAATCGGTCAAGTTTATTTCTAAACCGTAACTGGACCATTTTGATCTTTCCGGTCTTTTCTAATGTCTTCTGACATCGTGTGTACATGGTCAAAAAGTGAACCTCTGCTGTCGACCACTTTATACTTTGGTCAGACATGTAGGACTATGGTCCTCGACCAAAAACATCCTCACAGATACTCTCTTTGGCTATTAGCCGCCTATGACGATGTTAAAATGCTGATTGATAGGTAACAGACTGTATGAGTTTTCTCTATACTACCATCGACTATGCACTAATCTGATCGATCCATGTTGAGTCATAGACTTCTTTTATACATGTTCATAACTTGTCTCATGAGTGTCCAAGATCATGACTTGATCAATGATCATTGTTGTAATGAATTTTACAATCTTATCTAACTATGGCACTGTGGCCAAATACACTCATGAATCTCACATGTGGTCATCGATCTCTATTGCCTTAGGCAATGTCATATTCGTTTTTCATTGCAGTCCTATCCTTATATTGATGTCATCTCATGACCTATGTTGCTGTGGATCATATCACACAATGAATATATATTAGGTCATGGACTTCGATCACACATTCTTATGGACTGCAACCTATTGGTATCCAGTTGAGAAGGATATATTAAATGTCTCCTCTCAGCCTCACAACAGCAACAGACTGTTATGCTATGTCGGATCCTTATCTAAGGGATCTGATGTTGGATTGGTCTATCCGGAGAACATGCTATCCGATGTAGCAAGCTGAGGCAATCCGAATTACCTTTCTTTGGGCTGGTCTTTCTTTTCCACTTGCCCGTACTACAATCTAGTCGGTCCATGCTAGTGTCACAGATCTGTATAAACCTTTTAACCTCTCTTTAGATTGGTTTAGCATAAACACAAGGAACTCAAATTTCTTTATTAGTTTACATATGGACTGAATTTGATCGTTCTTATAGAACTCATTTACTAGTATTATATACTATATGCAGCTGCTTTGTTTCAGTCCATGAACAGCTTAGGAACAATGTTGTCCTTTATCCAGTGATCCATATGCTGCTTACTACATCTTTATATGTCAATCTAATTTCTTTCTTATGACCAGACATTTGTCAATTTCGAAATTGTGTAGCAGCATCCACTACATATGAGTTTATCTCCGTATAATCTGTTCCATGGTCTCTGTGAGTATCCTTGTGTAACAAGCTATGATTGAATGTTGTTAGTAGGAAACATGAACACCTTTAACCCTCGTGATCATGTACCATATCTCACAGTTTCTTTTCCCTCACAAGACCCATCTATTTCACTGGTTTATATCAGATCGCGTTTCTGTATATATGTATGTGGTCAATACGCCTATCTTTCTCTATAGATACTTTAAACCCCACGTTTATCTTTTCAATCTAATCTTTATTCTTTATGAGTACTCTTTCGTGGGTTCATGATCCTCGTTTATATCTTTATGTTCAAGTGCTACTCTCTTATGTATAAATATATCTTTATGTGTCGACACTTATATATGGTTCCATTGTGTTCCAGACATGATCTAATCGATTTGAGATTTCATTATCCAGGACCTTTGTTACCTAGAAACTTGGCATCCCAAGCTACATGGTTTGGTACCTTAGATGTTTAGCTGCGCAGCCTTTTCTCAATGTCTGGTATGGTTTCCTTATGACCTTGGATTTTTATTCTATGCACCTTTCACTTTTTCTTTCCGAGGTTCCTTATCTTATGGAACATTTTGGTCTATCTTGTATAGACTCTGTAGCAACTTGACTGTGTCTCTTTCTAGGACATCAGATTTCGTTTGGTGCTAAGTTGGTTATGACTTAGTCATTCTTTTCTTTTCTTTTCGGTTCAGTGTCTGGCATCTCGATTAGCTAGCTATGTATAATCTTTTCTTTCTTTGGACGTCTATAATTCTAATCCGAGGATCTTTGCCAAGACAATGATGGTTGATACCATTCTGTTTCTTATCATTCTTTACTCTTTACCAGCTTATAGCTTTCTCATTTTAATGTTGGATAGTCAGATTCATTTATCATACAATCCGTGTTTTGGCCACTTTCTGATCACCCATATTTGGCTCAAGGTCTCTTAGAAGTCGTGGGAGAAAGTCATACTCTTATCCAACATATATTCCCAATCCTCTCCTGAGGTTTCATCTTAGACGGCACATATGTCTATGGTAGTTTATTCAAAGTCTCTTAAGATGGTGTATGTCTGGTTTATGACCCGTATTCAATATGAGATGGGAATATCTATGCTCACTTATATGGCCTGATATATTTTTACTTTATATACATGTAAATCCATGATGTCCCTAAGCTTTAGGATGGATGTCCGATCCTTATAGGTAATGGACTGCACGGCCAAGCCATTTATATCATGGTCATAGATCATGGTTCACGAATTTGTAGTATTGATCATGTATCACAGGTTTATCCTCTCTCCCCCTCATGAACATACTATAATTTCATGATGCTTAGGACAATAAAGCCCAATGAGTTTCCCTTTGTGTACATGTTTCACATCGTGAGATCTTATGGGATTACTCTTTGTGTCTTCTCAATATCAATCTTTGCATCAAGTTTAGACTAGGATGGCTAATCCGGTCTTGCCATAAAGTATATAATTTTCGTGGGATATATCAGTATGATCACCACGGCTCTTGCCTCTTATCATACTGATCTGTAGCATAGTTTTGATCAGTAGATTACATAGGTATAGTCTTGACCACTTTCTTAAAAGGGTCTTAGGCGTTTTCTTTCTTTCTTAAATCTGAAGGAATTTGTTTCCTTTTGCCCATTGTTTCTATTTGGAAACCATATTAACTCAATGGGTCATATATTCTTGGGTGTATATAATGCCCTTTAGGCAATGCCTTAGCCATAGATTTCTTACTAGGCTACTATATCGTACCATAATGCCTTTTAGGCGATTTCTTTATCAATCATTCACATTATCAAGTAAGATCAGGCAAGATATAATAGTAATGAACTTAAATCAATTCTATTATTATATATAAAATCGTGAATGACAATTACGTTTAAAGCAAAACACAAATCAAAGACTTAAAACACAATTAGCATGTCGAGATCTTTCTTTAGTCAATAGACATGTCGGCCACACCATCAGTTACATTGGACATGACTGCCTTGGATTCATCCTGATCCATATCAGTCTTATTTGCTTCAGGATATCTCATCTCACTATTTCTTTTTAGCAACTGATTACTCTACTCAGTTAAGCATGAGAGCAAATCATTATAGGTGGTGAAACCTTTTTCTCTATAGATATGTTGTAACAATAGATCTCTTGGATCGGCTGTGAGGAAGGTATTTTCCAGTAAATTCTCCTCTGTTACCACTTCACCACATAGTCTCAGTTTGTAAACGATTTTGGACAAAGCAAAGTGATATTCATCCATAGACTCAAAGTCCTGGAATCTGAGACTCATCCATTCATGTCTGACCTTTGGTAATAACACAATTGTGTATCTGGATTTTAATTTTGTCCAAATGTCACGAGGATTCTCAATATTTAGGTACTGATTTCTTAGATCCTCAGTGAGATGATGGCGCATAATTGTTATGGCTCTTAACTTTTCACTTCTAGTTGCATAATCACCCTGAATGATACTCCTTTCGAGTCCTCTTGATTTCAGGACAACTAAAGTGTTCATTGCCCATTCTAGATAATTTTCTCCAGAGGGATTTAGAATGGCATAATCCAAAGGCTCAAATCTTGGCATCTGAAACCATATTATCAATCAATTCATGATTTAGGATGCAACCAATTCAAAATAATCAGTGCATATGATTTCATAAGTCTCTTGACCAAAACACTTTACTACTCGATCATGGTGTGAAACAAGTCGAGAATGCTAGGTCTATATGTGATGCTTAGGCCACGGCCATGTAATGTGATACAATGATCCTAAAGATCGGTTCATGAGATATGCAAGCAAGGTCACACGACCATTCAGATATGGTGTCTCTCTAGGCCACACGGCCAAGCTATGATGCATTAAGCTACATGGCTTTCAATCACATGATGCAAAAAATGTGATCTATCAAGGGCACATGGCCCCGAGTATGAACAATGCATTGGAATGGTTAGGCCACACGTCCGTTCGGTATGGTTCATAGCAAAATCACACAGCCACAACAGAATATAATGCAAACAAGGATAATCAATTTAGATGCATTCAATCTTATCATTCAGCTGCATATCAATTAGGGTTTACCAATTTCAAGGTTGGTAATATGCGGCTAGATTTTAGGGTTTCAGAATCAGAGTAATCTAGCAACCTAACTCTCATGCAATATGTAATCAATCCTAAACCTCAAATCAATCATTCAAATTTTAAGCAATATGAGATTTAAGGTTTCAAGGCCTTTAAGAATTTAAAACGAGATTTAGGGTTTTAAACATTCAAGTAGCTGATTTTATCAACATGAGGTTAAGGGTTTCAAGGCCTTAAGATTTTAGTTTCGAGATTCAATCAATCTATTAATCTTAAAACTCAGATCATCAATCATTCAATCAAGCAAGAACAATTTAAATCAATTTCAAGCTTTAGGGTTTTAGGGTTTTTGATTCCAAGATTTAGGGTTTTCATAATTCAGATTAGAACAATCAATCAACATGTTCTAATGGAATCGATTTCAATCTAGTGATTATAAGATGATCAGTTTTAGGTTATACCAATTTTTAGGGTTTATCAAGAACATTAGATTTCCATAATAATGGATTAGGGTTTTAGTGTTTGATCATTATGTTCTTGGATTAATCGGTATACCTTTGTTTGTGGGGTTGAAACCGGACCACCAAAGAGAACGGATGAACCTCAAGCTGCACACGGACGGACGCGAGCTGGCTGGCGTCGGATGCGAGCTGAACGGGACGGGACGCGTCTGCTTCCTATCGGGTTCGCGAGCTGCTTCCTATCGGGTTTGCAAGCGACTGATCGGGATTACGAGCTGGTTGATCGGGAACACGAGCTGGCTGTGATGCGAACAGAAGCTGGGGTCGTCTAGGATCAGGAACACCTTAGGGATGGAGTTGATCGGTTGCTGATGACCTGGAACGCGAGCTAGGACGAATTAGGGTTCGTCGGGATTAGGTTAAAGTCGCCGGCTAGGTTAGGTTTTAAGGGATTAGCGATTTTTAGCTTAGATTGCAGAGAACAATCGTGCTGATAACATGTTGTAATTAGAAGATTGAAGACTGAATAGTTATGTGTTTTATTAATCATAACATGGGTTCCTTTATATAAAGATTACAAGTCATAGAAAAGGAAAGTATCCAAAAACCTAAACCAACAAAGATTAGGAAAACTACTAATACATAATAATGGAAAGATAACAATTACAAGGAAAAAGAAATAGAGTTTCTTTTTCTCCAAAGCATAAGCCGCCTCTCTCTCTCTCCTAAGGTCATGGCCGCCTCTCTCTCTCTAAGGTTGGACCGTTTCTCTCTAAGTGTATGGACCGGTTGTGGATCGGCCGGTTATGGATATACATCAATTGATTTATAACGAGTTTTTTAGTAGTCTCTTCTTATCGAGGAGGTTCAAATAATTGAACCAATACTCAGCACATTTATATTAAATAAAAGGCAATCAAGATTGCTTGGAATTAGAAGGAATCACGATACTGAATATTATAACATATAAACCTCATAGGTTAGTATGAAATCGTACGGAAATCCTAGAAAGCTGAAAAAGTGAATTATGACGTACATACAATATATATATATATATATATATATATATATATATATATACAGATTTGAAGGTGACTCTACAAATAAAAAGAGTTTATATGCCGTAGTTGTCCTAATTTGGGTGGATAACTACTATACGCCTTAGACATTGATCTTCAAATATATAATGACAAACATCATTTTCCTTAAAAAAACAACTTTACAGATGCAATCACAGACCTACGTGAATCGTTGTGGACCTCATAGGATTATCTTTTGCAAGGTTTAGACGTATATCTTTTGCAACTTATAGGGAATTGAATATTAAAGTTAGATATCTTCCTACGGACATCATTATTGGTGTCCCTTAGGATGGGTCCTTAAGCGTAAGGTCCTTTAGCTTTTAACTAAAAAAGCTAAGGAACGACCTTTAAATAAGGGATTTAAAAAAAGTTTTTTAGCGTTTTTAGTTAAAAGTTAAGGGACTCTACGCTTAAAGTCCTCAACCTAAGAGATACCAATAATGATGCCTTAAGTAGATCTATATCTGTGTTCAAAAAAGAGAGTAGATCTATATATTCGATTAATTTACCGACCAAACCATATATCATGTGTGTACATCTATACCTGAGCATATTTATATGACACGTATAATTATAAATACATATATATATGTAGTTTTGATTGTATTCGATGGGTTAAACATTAAGAAGCAGATCAAATGGAACATTATTCAACGGATCATAGACACTATGACCAATATCGTTTCTTTGACGGCCGTTGTGGACCATCATTCATTTAGACTTTTAGTTTCCAAGTGCAGACAGCCAGACATTATTATATACATATATATGTGTTATGTATATATTTGCGTGTGTAGTGCCGAAACGAAAACCTTCATATCCAAGCAACTTAAATAAATGTTGCATGCGTCAACTATAAAATCTCTATCACGAATTCTTAATCATGTTTCCTTGTTTTTTGGGGTTAACATTGTTTTTTTTTTTTGAACTAAACAGCAATAGACCAATAGTTCGATGATCAGTTGTGAGATACAGTATCTCAGATACTTATACTAACGGCTGTATACATTAGAGAATGCTGATTTTTCATTTACAGATTTGATATTTTGCATGATACCAATGCATAAATACGCATTTATGGTTTATCAAATGCTTGTTACAAATTAAGAAATAAAATGAAGAGATATATACCCAAACTTTTTCAAGTACATGCAAAGAAATAATCATCACTACATAAAGATGGGTTACAATTTTTTTAATAATATACAATAGCTTTGATAAGTGTTTATATTAGACAAACCTACCATATGTTAAGCGGTTAACAAATCAATTTCGAGGTTAATTATATTGTTTACAACTTTTAAGTAATATGCGGAACCATCCACAAAACTAATACAGTAAACGAATTCTCCCCAACATATATTGCTTAGCTATTATATATGTTCTCTACGTGTGCGTATAATATATGAGGTCCCCTCTTATCTCTAATGATGAACTTCAATATTTCTAAAGCAGATATGAATATGATGTATGGCCACACTTTTATTGACCACCATGAACTCTTTTTTTTAAATTGTAATGTTTAGATAAATTATATGCGTGAAGTGAACACTTATTGATTAGATTTAGCTCAATATGGATATTCTTAAAATGAATATTTATAACAAATCGGTGGACATAATGTCAGTATAAAATAAATATTCAACCTGTATGGCTCATTAAATCGACACAAAGATACCGTAAGAGTTTTAGAATTAATATATAAAATCAGTGACGACCATTTTAAACGAGATTTCCAAGTGTAATTCTCTTTAAAGGCTTGTAGATAAAGCAACACTGGCAATAAGTTTTTTTCAAAAAAAAAAACACTAACAAGAAAATAATATGATTATATCACTTAATGTAACTGACTTAGTCTTTGTTCTCCACAGAATATAATTTATTAACAATCAAAACTTCAATTCTAGAATGTAGGCATGGAGCTGGACGTGGACCTGGTCGGTTTGACTTTTTCGATTAAATTTATTTTAATATATTTCCTCATATTATTGAAGCTTGTTTTTTTGGCTGATAAACTTTCGAAACTTTCGCGTGAGTTTATTTTTAGTCTCACAAGTCTGTTATCTCGTTTCGGTTGCTAATTAATCATATGAACTCTATCCCAATATTCTAACACTACCCTATATAATTAAGGTAAGTTGGCTTTCTAAGTAGACGGATATACGTGGCGAGTCCAACACCGACGCCAAGTGGAACTAAGACTTTTTTTCTATTAAATTTTCTTAATGTTTATATTCTTCCCATGCAGGCGTTGGTTGTATATCTGCTTCATGTTGGTATTGTATACGTCTCAATTATTATTCAACTCTTCTTTTTTAACAATCGTCTAAAAGTTAAGAAAAATGAATTTATTGAACATTTATAGAGTCACATGGAAGCAGATTAATTAGTAGTGGTGTTAATTGTTAAACAGGATAACTAGGCAGCAAATACAAAAAAATTTGTATGATTTTATATTTTAGGCATAAATATACATATCTGCTCTATTAAAATAGAGTCCTCAATTTATCTACCATTAATGTTGTCATTTAAGTTTTGGACTGTTTCAAGTTTGTTAGAAAGCTGCTTAATTTATGGATCATTTCAAGATTGTTACAATCTAATTATTATGTAACACACTGCTGTTACAAATGGAACCGGACAACTTCCATTAAACCAACATTAAAATCTATTAAAAGTAAACCAATATATTAACACGATTTAATTTAATTCTGGATGTACTCTATTATAAGTATAACAAACGAATTACGTTCTATGTAATCTGTTAATGTAGACCGGCTGTATATATACAATTATATTAGCAATACAATAACTTTGATTTGGACCTCTTTTACTAAAGATGATACTTGCTCTAAGTTGATTTATAAGTTTCTCATCGACATAATATCATCACACAAAGAATATGTATGTGTTTGGTTCCTCTTTTCGTAAGTAGATAGATTAGATACGATCTCTTTTTACACCTTATTTTCGTGCAATATGTTAATTTGCTCTAACTTGATTGAATCTTTGTTATACTTAGAGATACCTGCCATTATGAACACACTATGTCGTTAAATAAACTTCAATCACATAATTTCATAAGTGCCAAACTTAAGAATATAACTTTTGCAAAATTTCTTTTTTTGAAATACAGAATAAGTTAGAAATTACATGTATTTTTAATTATTTCAAATTCTTATATCTAATCTATTAATTTAGGGTCCTATTTTATCTACTACTAACAAGTCATGGTAGAACCACTTAAAGAATTAGGTAATATAACATATTTGATTATTTACATTAATAATAAACCAACTTTAAATTTGAATTTTTTTTTAATTATAACAAAATCTGTTGAGAAAGAATCTAACAAAATCTTACTAAAAATTTTAAATATTTTTATACAATAACATATTAATTAATTTGGTAATTAGTAATATAATATTGTTATAAATCAATGTTAACTAAAATTTTATTATAAAACAAGAAAATAAAAATTATATACTATTCTTTATAAATTCTATAATTATATTCTGTGTTATATAAAAATAGAAGTGCTATATGAATTAAATATGACAAAATTCTATTAAATAGGTAAATTAACAAAAACAATTTAAAAAATCATCTAAATAAATTATCACTCATCATTAAAATGGGTTAAGATTTGTAAACTATGTAAGATTTTTATACAAAAATAAATAAATTAAAATATGTTAAACTTTAATATCTACAACTATATATTATCTTTTTATTTATTTTGAAACTCTCAACAATATATTGTTTAAAATGTTTATATAAAAATATAATAATATATAATAACCTTTAGTTCATATACTATTTAAAAAATATGTTATTAGAAAACTATTAAATTTTAGTAATTCATTTAAAATATTAATGACAAATCAAATTTTAATTATATATTTTTATTTTAATTATAAAGAAATATGTTGAGAAGAAAATAGAAAATATTACCAAAATTCAAATATTTATTTATAAGATAGTGTAGTAACGTAGTAACAAAAACAAATTCAAAATTCATGTAATCTTCTAAACTGAAAAATAGTTGTGTAATTTTTTAAAATTTTCTTGACAAAATATAAAATGTTGAAAATAAATATTCAAACACAAAATGATATATTTCAAATTTTACAAAAGATAAAATCATAGATAATAAAGAATAACTTTTTGAAATGCACCAAGAAAAAGAAAACTATATATGTTGTAAAAATTAAAGCAATCTAATATTTTGAAATCTTAATTAAAAATAAAAAGAAAACTCAATATCATAACATCCAAAATATCATATATCAATAAAATTTACTAAAATAATGTGTTATATGCTAATATATATATAATCTACTAAATTAATAGGGCTATATTATTTAAACAAAATAGTGTTTTTCCTTATCAATCCCGCTAAATACTAAAATAATATATGTTAAAGTACATTTTTTAAACACAACTTGTAAATATAAATTCTCTTAAACATATTTCTTTTCTATAATATAAATAAATACAATTTTAAAATGTATTATAGAAAAATGTATAAATTAAAGAAAAAAACGTATTTTAAAGGAGATAATCTATTTGATTATTTTATATTGTTATTTTATTGGACCTAACTCGAAAATATATTAGTAAATAACAAAGTAAAATGTATGAAACAAATCACTATATGTTAATATGTTAATAATGTCGAATAAGAAATATAAAAATAAATTATGAGTTACACAATATATAATAATAAAATGAAATTTGTATATTTAAAACATTTGTAATAATATCAAATATATTTATAAAATAAAAAATTATCCGCACGGACGTGCGGGTTAAAATCTAGTTTCCGTTAATTTAAACGAATATTTTGTCAAGATGGGGGGCATTAGTATATGTTAAAAATTAAGAGTGGTTAATGTGAAATCGAAAATAAGGCCTTAATAGTGTAGGGTGGATTCTAAACCCAAACGGCCCAATGTTGGATATTTTGTTGTCCTCATTTAGAATTCCGAAAACGGTGCCGTATAGAATTAAAATTGGTTAAGCATACCAATACCAAACTAGCTGGAGGAAGGAACGACTAAAGAGTCTAAAGTAGAAAGGTTAGTAGTCTCTGCTGCGACTGACTCACTTCTTCTTCTTCGAGCTCGAACCAATCTTTGCTTCATTCCGATTCGATTCGTACAGATATCAAATTTTTGTGAGTTGATTCCTTTTCTTTGTATTTAGATGGAATGTTTACTTACAGAGAGAGCTTTGATTTTGTGGATCCCAGATGGAATCTTGATCATTGAAATGGATGCGAATAAATTCTTCGTGTTGTTTCTCTCTATAGCTTTACTTTTGGGGACTTGTACTAAGGTAACCCCTAGATTTTCCGATTTTGATTTTTTTGGGGGAAATCAGAGGTTGATGATTGATTGTTGAAATTAGGTTGATGGAGAGGAACAACTTGTCTCGAATTTGACAGATACAAGTGTATCTCAGATTGTTACTGATTCTAAGAGTATAGATCATTCTACTAACACCACCCATCAATTGGGTGGATCTGAGACCAAGCCTATTGATAGTACGAGTCAAAAGAGTATAGGAGGAAGCGATGGAGGTGAAAGCAGTAAGGAGGAGGAAGCTAAGAGCAACTCGTCTTCAAGGAAGAAACAAGGTGAAGACTGTGATCCATCTTATATGTGTTCTGATGAGCAACATCTGTTTCTCGCTTGTCTCCGTGTCCCTGGTGATGATGGTGAGTCTCCTCCTTGCATCTCTTTTTTTATTCTAGAGAGATTCTGGTTTTGAGACTGCATTTCTATGTGCAGATGCGCCTCATCTCTCTCTCCTGATTAAGAACAAAGCCAAAAGTGTATTGGATCTTACTTTAACTGCTCCCAGTTTCGTCCGCTTAGAGACCAATAAAGTTCGGCTTCTTGAAAGCCAAGACACAAAGGTTATTACATCTCTTTTATATATGTATGGTTTAGCTTTAAAACCATGGACGGTCAAACCTATTGCGACTTCTTACATCTTGCTTTTTATGGCAGGTGAAAGTCTCTATTAAGAAGGGAGGGTCCAACGATAGCGCAATCGTACTCACTTCTGGTAATGGTGGCCATTGCAGCCTTTACCTAAAAGATTTGGCCGCTGCAGGACATGATACAGGAAAGGACAGTACAGTGGCTGTTTCTCGCCCTTCAATACTCAACATCAGCTCGCGAACACTCATCGTGATCGCCATGATTTCCTTCCTGGTTCTCTCCCTTGTCATCATCCCAGTGATCTACCACGTTTACAGGACCAAGTCGCAGGGAAAAAGCAAATACCAGAGGCTCGACATGGAGTTGCCAGTCTCTAACACCCCATTGGTATCAAAATCGGATCAGGAAACGGGTGATGACGGATGGAACAATAACTGGGGAGATGATTGGGGCGATGGAGATGAAGAGCAGCCGAATACTCCAGTGTTACCACTCACACCGAGTGTTTCTTCTAGAGGACTTGCTCCTAGACGACTCAGTAAAGAAGGTTGGAAAGATTAGCGCCTTTACTCTACTTTTTTTTTTCTCTTTTGTTTCCGTGGAGTCTATACATTAGTACAAGATGCCCGGAGAATTTGTCTCCAATTCGTAAGAAAATTTGTGGAATGCTGTTTTCTTCATGTATTGCAAACCAAACCACGTTCTCTTTAGACTTTTGGGCCTTTACTATTTCTGAGTGTGATGAGCTTCTTGTTTATAGGCTTAACTACTCTTTTATAAGCCTTTTACATTTGGGCATGTATTGTCAAAGTAGAAACGGTGCCAAGCTGATAGAATATAATTGTTATACATTGTTTCATTGTTAGAGCACCTCCAATGGAGTTTCTTCCTATTGGAACTCTTAAAATATGTATTATATATAGATATAGGTATAAATATTTGTGGAATCCACAATTTTTGTGGAACCACATAGGCAAAAGTTCTTAAAATAAGATTTTTAGAATTTTTGTTTGTGAATTCCACAAAAATTATAAACCCCACAAATACTTATACATGTATAATATATACATACATATATATACATAAATACATATTTTAAGAACTCCAATGGAAAGAAACTCCGTTGGAAGTGGTCATGAGAAAGATATGTAAAGTAAATTCCATATGTAAAGTAAACTCCTATTATCATAAGGACATCTAATCTAATATGGAAATAATCTAATCTCTTGTATATTAATTGAGAATCAGTTAAAAAAATTGTAGCTTTAAGTTTGTACCAATTAAAAAGTGATTATGCTTATGTGTCACTTAATTAAGATGTCAATTTAGTTTAGGCATCTTAAGAATTAGTTGAAAAAATGTTGGTCCAAAGCTAATTACTAGAAAATATTATATTAACCTAAAATATAAGAAGCTTGTATTTTTTTCTTAAATAAAAGTTACATAATTACCTAATATAATTAACATATATATGACAATTAATTATTATGAATAATAAAGATTTGATAACAATTTTTGCATATTTCTTCATAAAAAATTAAACAATCACATTAACCTTATAATAAAAAATTAAATTTTTTTTATATGTTATATTTTGAATTTTTTAAAATGACTTTAAATTACAAAAATGAGAAAATCTTATATGTTATATTTTTTTTTAAACAACTTTAAAATACAAAAATAAGGAAACCATTAAAATGACATGTATCAATTCGATGTTTGATATGAAACCTTTCAAAACCATATGGAAGATAAATGTCAAAGTAATTCAACTATGGAAACAATACTGTTTATTTTTTTCAAGAATGTGTTCGATGGAAAAAATAAGATTTTTGTGTCATAATTTGTTTAATGTCCAAACCGATCAACCCATGATATATTAATTATAGTTTTGTTCAACAATTTTTAATAAAAATTGATCCGATCGATCGGAAAGAAATTATATAATAACAATAAAAAATATTATATATGTATAAATAAAATGATCAAATATATAAAAAGAATTATCGATAATATATACAAATAAATTCAACATGTGCAAGACGCATGTCTTATCATAGTTTTAAGTAATATATAAACATGAATGAAATTATACACATATCCTAATACCCCCTTTAAATTGGAGAATTTGTAAGGTTTAGGCCATGATTAACGGTAGAAACCGGTAGGAGTTACTAAAAAGAAAAAAAAATACTAATATTATAATAATTTATTTAATTTTTATTTACTTTTAAAAGGTAAAATCAATGATTAACTAACACATATATTAGTATCTTTCGAAACCCTTTCTTATCTTGGTTATTTATGAACCTTTCTCCTTTCTCTTTGATAACTTTTCATTATTTTTATTTTGGAAATTTGTGCTAGGAAACTAGCGATAAAGATGGTTTAAAACCATAATAAACCCGAAGTTTTTAAAGTGGAGTTTTTAACGGAAGTTAAGAAATAGTTTCTTAACTTCCGCTAAAAACCTCATCTTAAGAACTCCGGATTAATCATACCATTGAGTACTCTTTTATAAGCCTTTTACATTTGGACATGTATTAGTCAAACTAGAAACGGTGGCAAGCAGATAGAATATTATTATTATTGTACATTATGTGTTCCCATTGTTGTTTGGGTCAAAACGAAACTGAAGATTATAGCGAAAAAATAACCTTACGGGTTAATGTGAACGTTAACGTTAACGTTAACGTCAAGTGAGGCGCCGCCGGAGACCACCACGTTGCTCTGTCAAATGAAGTCGTCACAAAGCTCACGTGGTAGGGGACCACTATCGTCTGTCAGCTTGCACGTGTGCACATGAGAAGAAACGTCTCGCCTTCTTAACTAGACACGAGTCCCTTCTTTGTCTCACTGAACATGAAACGTTCGATGGAACCTCGCGATTGTGGGACCGTTTTTATTGAACGGCTACCATCGAATTCTCCAAGTTTGTTATCGGTGATCGCGGGATAGTTGTCGGTCAGTAAAATCCAATCGAAATAATTTTGTAATCGGAATTAACCGACCGACACATATTGTTTACCCTACGCGTCCACGTGCATTTCAAATTTGAATATCACTGAAACTGCTACCAGCCGCAAACGCACAGCTAATAGCGGCTGTTGACGTTTTGTAACAATCACTCAAACCGTTCTAAACCGTTCTAAACCGTTTTAAACCTCATAAATTTAAAGCTGGTTTCAGCTAGCGTTTGCAGAATGATACATTTTTTTATTTGTTTTAAAAGATAATATAAATACAAAGATAAAAATATCAAATAAAAATTTTAAATTAGAATTATAAAAATACTTAAATATATCTATTATATTTTAATTAATATTCTAAAATTTTAAAATAAAAATATTTTCTATAAAATTTTTAAAATTTTAAAACTATAACTTTCTAGATATGATATTTATATTTATTATAATATTATGATTTTTGATATTTTTATATTATATAAAATGTAAATATTATTAATTTATTATTTAACTGTTGCTACATTTGGTAGTTAACCAGTCATAAGTATTACGCAAACGCACCAATTTCTAACCGCAGAACCAATCGTACAAATCTCGTAAAACCGTTAGAAACCGCAACCACTCGCATCCGCAAACTTCCGTAACCGCAACCGCAGCAGCTGTTTTTAAACCGGTCATACCCTTAATCATGCCCATGTTCATTTTTTACGTTACTTTGTTAATATATATAGTTGCGTGACTGTCTCGTGGCTTTTAAACTGATTACCAACCAGTGATTTATGTACACCAATTATGCGGATAAACTAAAAAATTCACTATGGTTTATAGTTATACAATGCTAATAAACTAAAAAAATATCATGTGATGAAATAGTAAATACTGCCAGCGATTGATTGAGCTTGGAATTAACATATGGTGCCAAATAAATCACAACCAGCTAGTAATGTAGCCGCATGATTGGCATTATGGATTATCTATCATTGACTATATTTATCGGTGATCCATGATATATGATGATGTAACATTATTATTGTTACGTGATTCAGAGTGCAAATGTGGAAGCAATTAGCATCCAATATTATTCTACTATTCTGCATTTATTTCGCACTTTCTTAAACTTTGTAGGTCAACGTATCACCAAATTTAAGTAATGGATTAATGGACATTCATCAAAGTCCAAACTAGCTACATATTAATGTAGTTAACTATATTTTTTGGTTTTAAATTTTTTACCTAATATAATTTATATGTTTGTGTGTTTGTATAATCATATTTTTGTATGATATGAATTTAATAGAACAGATAATTTTTGTAAATATATTAGATAAATCAAGTTTCGTAAGTATATAATTGTGTATTTTTTGTACCATATATGTATTTCTTTGTAATCATATTTGTGTTTTTATATGTGATCATATTTGCGTTTTAAAAAAAAATTGATTAGTAAAGTATTTTGATAATTGTATTAAATTCGCTGACACAAAAAAAGAGTTGTATTAAATTTATTATATTATTAAACTATACACCATAGCCTTTTAACACATTAATATGATACTTAATTTTCAAACAGTATTTTTTTAAACATAACAAACCCTTTATATAGTTTTGTTTAGTAATCTATACTATTATTTGAGAAGTGATTTTGCGTAGTATCATCTTCTCCATAATTTTAGGTAATTTGGATTATTTGTCATTGTTTATTGTTTATTTGTCTTAATTTTCATAATTTTAGGAAATTTACTTATTCTTTATGTTTTAATAATTTTAATTTTTGTCATGCTCTCCACAGTTTAAATTTTATATATATATATATATATATATATATATATATTTCATATTCTTAGAAATTTTAATTTATAATTTTATTTATTTATAATAAATAATTCTAAGTGAGATTTTGCTTACTTGTCATATTTTTCATAATTTTAGGTGAATTTTAATTATTGTCATTTTTACTGCTTATGTATCTTATTTACCATAATTTTAGGTAATTTACTTATTTGTCATGTTTTGATAATTTTATTTTTCTTCTTTATTATGCTTTTCATATTTAAATTAACTCATTTATTTGTCACATTTTTAATAATTATATTTGATAAATTTATTTATTTGTCATATATAATTTTAGGTGATAAATTTTGTTCTTTTAATTTATCATGTTCTCTATGATTTTAAGATATTTTGATTATATTTTATGTTTTATTATTTTTAAAAACTTATACGTCATATTTCATGATTTAGGTTGAGTCATTATTTGAGAATTGATTTTGCTTAGTTGTCATCTTCCCCATAATTTTAGTTAATTTTGATTATTTGTCATTGTTTATTGTTTATTTGTCTTATTTTTCACAATTTTAAAAATTTTATTTATTCTTTATGTTTTAATATTTTTTTTTATTTGTTATGTTCTCCACAGTTTAAATTATATATATTTCATATTCTTAGTAATTTTAATTCATAATTTTAATTATTTAGAATAAATAATTCTTAGTGAGATTTTGCTTACTTGTCATATTTTACATGACTTGAGGTAATTTTGATTATTTATCATATTTTACTGCTTATGTATCTTATTTTCCATAATCTTAGGTAATTTACTTATTTGTTATATTTTGATAATTTTAATTTGGCTTTAGTTATGCTTTTCATATTTAAATTACTTATTTATTTGTCATATTTTTAATAATTTTAATTGATAAATTTCTTTATTTGTCATAAATAATTTTAGGTGATAATTTTAGTTTTGTTAATTTATCAAGTTCTCTATGATTTTAAGATATTTTGATTATGTTTTACGTTTTATTATTTTGAAAAACTTATTTTTCATATTTCATGATTTAGACTGAGTCATTATTTTTAATAAATAATTTTTAACTTGTTAGTTTTAAAACAATTTTAGTGATTATTTAATAAATATTCACATTATATTCAGGGATAATTATGATTAACGAATATTATCAAATTTTAGCAATAATTTTATAGTTTCATCTTATGTTTATTTTAGTTATATAAAATCGGTTGATGTTTGTATTAGTTGTTTTTAAATGACGTTTGTTTCTAATTTATATCATCGAATTATCTTACCAATAAAAAATATGAGTCTAAAGAATGCAATCTTTAGCCGTTATTTTATTTTTTTTACAAAACAGCTTTTTGTAGACATATATAATTATTATTTTTAATTTATAAAATTTTAGTTAAATTGAAATATGTTTTTAATCATTGTAGATTTTGTTAATATGTGTCACTACAAACTCCGATAAAAAGAAATTCATATAAAATGCGACTAAATTTTTAATGAAGAGGGGATAGGTTTTATAGATTTATCTTTTATGTTAGTTACAGTATTAATAAAATTTTATTATATTATTATGATGATGATACTTTTATATGTGTAGTTTGGTGATAGAATAAATGAAAATTTTTGTAAGTATCAAAACATTTTATCTATGTTGTGTTGTAGTAAATAAAGTAAATTATATCTTCAACTGAAATTAATTAAATAAATCAAATTAAAATTAAAAATTATGTTAAAATTTGATTTATTTGGATATATATTAGTCCGCACAAATGTGCGGGTCATCATCTAGTAAAACAATAATTAAATAGACAGATTAAATAACTGCAATTTTTTTCATAAATTGGGATTACTTAATTTTGTATATAATTATAATTACATCATTACTACACTATACACATAATATTACACATATTAATTTGTATAGAAATTATAAATGCGTAAATCAAAATCCATGGTCCAATTTTAAAGGGTTTTGTAACTGTTTCCCTGTTCTTTCAATATTTTTATAAGAGGATGACGATAAAAACGATTGTGGGGAAGGAAAAACTTTTTAGTTAAAAAAAATGTTGCAAAATATGAGGGCATATCTTACGGGATTAAGGAGTTAGATGACCAAATTTCAAATTGATTTTAGAATAATTGATTTGATTCCTGAAATGTTCTTGTTTTATTGGATAAATAATTAAAAAAATAGATATGCTCCATATTATTAAGATACAATCGATTATTAAATATGGTATTAAGGTTACATATTATTAGCTATCGATAATATGGTGGTAAAGTCTAGAAAAATATATTAGTTGCTAATTTAACTGATAGTAAATAATGGTCCCAATTAGTAGGAAAAAAATTGTAAAAAAGGAAATTAGATATAAATAGAGGTTACTTTAGTTTGTTAGGCGTGTGAAGGATAAACTAAAGCTATTAAGGAATAGTGGTTACTTTGGAAAATTATATAAAGGAGTGGTTATGTTCGAAAATGATGGATGCATGTATTATTGCCATTAATTGTTGGATCCAACTTTTAACAATGGGTCACTAAGTTTTTTAATTGAGTAGATATTGTGTATAGTTAGGGTATCTGCAACTATTACATCGTATTTCCCCTCAAAACTAAGTATTTCCCCTCAAAACGAAGTAAATTCAAAATAAATTTATGTTTTGAACTAAAAATTTTTTTTATTTTTTTTCAAAAGATATTTTTTAATTATATCATATTATTAATACTTGTTATACATTTTAATAATAGTTGTTATTTTAAAAATTTACAAATTTAACCCAATTTTTTTAAATGTATCTTTCTTAAATACATAAATTTAGTTCTAAAATAAATAAAAAAATTATTTATATAAATTTTGTAATTGTATTATGTAAATTACTAATAATGTTCTTAAAACATAAAACACAAATATCGAATCTTTTTATATACAAAACAAAACTATATAAAATTACAGAAGCAATTTACAAATAAAAAAGTCCGATGAGTTTCTGAATAATATTTCCAATTTCAGGAAATGCTATTCATAAATTCACTTTTTCAATTAAAATATGTCTTATCGAAAAATGAATTTCCCTTTCTAAAATGTTTTCCTTCAAAATAAAAGACCATTATAAATGGTCTTAAATGTGCATTGCGTTAATAATTGACAAATATTTTTTCATTAAAATGTATATTTTAGAATTTATATATATATGAAAGTATTTTAAATTTTGATTATAAATTTATTATTTTTATGACTAGCTATTTCTCACATTTTTAGTGAATCAAATTTATTGAACACAATTAATTTATTTAAAACTTACAATTTACCATTATTAGTCAATCAAAATTTATTTAAAATGTGAAAAAAAAAATTATTTTTAAAAAATATAAATCATTTTGAAACAGAAGGATATTTATATTGTCAAAGAGAAATACAAATGCCCCTTAACTTTACAACTTATTTACACAAAATACCACTGAACAATTATTGAACCTATATTTAAATATATTTTGTCTTTTCGTAATTCAGTAAATCATTTTCTAAATTGATCCTAAAGTAAAACAACTACTTAATTACATTTTAATGCCATTAAAATTATATAATTCTAACATTTAGCATTTACTATCTTTTTATGAATTTAAAACCATAAAACATACTTAATTTTTAAAACAATAATTTATACAATATATAAATAAAATATAAATTAATATTATTCTATGTATATTTCATATAAATAATAGTCCGATGTAAACTGATTAATGTTGAAGATTATAAAATATACAGCACAAGATTTCAAATAGTATGTAAAACAATTTTATTTACATTCATAAAATTTTGATTCATAAAATAATAAAAATACATTTGTGTGAATATACATATCATATTTTAAAAATATGAATGGTACAGTTGACGGTAAACAAGACAAAATAAAATTACTCAATATGAACTATAAATTATTGTGTTTAAAAATGTGATATTAAATAATTATACAATACGGATAAATTATAAAATATACATCTTATATATTAAACTAGAAGTCACAACTTTGATTCATGTGTGATTTTTTTTAAAAAACGGATCTAGAAAGTCATGTTAAATTTAATCTCTAATCTTATCACTTAAATTTTGGACCTACCAAAAAATTTTATTGGGCTATCAATAATTGGATTTAAACAATAAATGATCCATTAGATTTATAGATAGTATCAATTAAATAGATATAATTTAATGTTGTAATACTATACATTCATATGTTAATTATTTAAATATTTGTCTATGTTAACTTTTAAAATTATAAAGATTGTTTTTAAATAACAAAAATCATATTATGTAACAATGATTAATCTTTACTACCTTAAACCAATGAAAACAAATTTTAAACTATATATTTTTTAAAAAAAAATTAAACAAAAACTAAATGTTTAATTATTTACTCGAGAATATAAATCTATGAAGCGAAAAGTTTAATTTTTAAAAACTTTCTAAATTTGTGAAATATTACAATATCTTTAAATATGACAATAAAACAATATTTTACTAATCTTTATATATATAGTTACGTTTTTAATAACGAAATAATAATTCAAAAATATATATATAGAAGAAGATACAAATACATGTGAAAGTTTGAAATAATCTATTCAATGAAAAAATATATCGTAAACTTATTATGTTTTAAAAATTGATAAACACATATATATTATAATATATATCAATTTAGAATTGAAAACAAAATGTTTATATAAAAATAAAACAAAAATCTGCACAAATCGAGATCTAGTTATTACTTATAAATAAATATTTATTTATATGAAATTAAAAATAATATATGCGCGAGTGCATATATCAAGGTTTAGTGTTTAATTAAGGCACTAGCGAAAAGTTCTATTCGATTTTACGTAATCTACGTAGTCCATGCCTTTCGGATATTATTTGATATAATTTTAGGCCAAAGCATTTGTGGGTGTCTTCATCACAAATACCAAACTGAACTATAATAATTTCTTCTTTCTAGTAGTTGAAAATTTTAAAGCATCAACGAAATCTTATACGATCCGTTCCATACCAATTATCTTTATAATGACTGATGTGTCATAAAATAGTCATAACAAACAAATCTCTTATATATTAAAAGAAAAACATCGTAATAAATGCATTTACACTATAATAAACACGTAAAAATTTCACAATGATTTGATAATAAATATGCTAACGTGTTCACACTATATTCATAAATATGTTCACATTATATATTTTGTATTTTTAATACAAAACTCACATGCATGGTTCCAATAAAACTTTGGATTTTCCGGTTCAAATCAAAACAAATAACGAATCAAAAGCTAAATTATATATATATATATATATATTGTTTGCGGATAAAGTTGGGCAAAATATTTATAAATTTTGATTTGATTCGTTATCCATTTTGATTTGAACTAAAAAATATGGATATCTGTAACTCTACGAAGCAAATCAAATAGTAAAATACAAAATAAATAAAAAATCACAAATACCTATATTTTTAGGAACGAATATCTAATTCGATCTGTTATATGCATATATACATATAAGTACAGAATTATATATATATATATATATATATATATTATATATATATTATAGTTTATATAAGTTTTACAATATTTTTATGAATTAAATTTATTATATTAGGTATTAAAAATTAAAAATTTAAATAATATTTTATTTTAGTAATAAAATGTGATTATTAAAATTTTCAATTATTTTTAAAATTTTATTTTATCTACGAATCAAATCGAATATTCTTTAAAATTCTAAATTATTTCGGATATCAGAGTCACCGACTATCCAGATGGCTAAAGATTGAATCGACGTGAATACCTCCAAATACCCGGATATTCGATATGTGCCCACCTCTATTTACGGATACAATTTATTTTTCTTTATATAAAAAAATTCACTTATGTCAAGGCCTTTTTAATTTTTAATTAATTTTAATTTTATCTTTCATGTATTATTTTGAACAAAAATGTCATTTAATATTAATTAACAATATCTTTATATATTTGTCAACTATTTTTATATAATTTTACATAAACATACATGTGCACCTTGATGTGAGCACCTTGTGACTAAGTATTTATCACAACTGAAGTATCTATTTTTTTTAAGTTAAAATATTTTTTTCTTAATGCTTCTTTCACTACTGACCAAATGGTAGTGAAATGATTTGTCTTAATAATTTTCTTTTCTTTTTCTTGAACTATTATACGTTTACAAACTATTATATGAAACCATTGGTCCGACATGACGACTATCTAAAATTCATAACATGATAATAAATAAATAATAGTAATTTTTGGTTTTTACCGAAAAAACTAAAAAATCGAACATTCTAACCGAATAAACCAAAATAAATATTAATTTAAAATAATAGTTATATTTTAGGAGATTAAAAATCAAAAAATAACTTAAAACCGAACCAATATCCAGATTAAACAGACTTAATGTATTTTTATTATAAATAACGAAACTAATAATCACTTTCCGCGGTTTATTACCTATTATAAATAGTAAACTGTAAGATGACAGAAACAAAAATAATAAATGCTCGAAGTTTTATTTATATATCCAAAGAAATAGAAATAGAATATGACTTCTACCCCTCTAGTAAGTAATAACTAAATACAAAAATCCGGTTATGTTAATTGATTTGATTCTCAATTCACGTGAACAGATGGAGTTTGCCGTGAAGTTTCGGATTCAGCTGGAGGAGAGTTCATGAACACAAGGTCAATGTAAGTCTTGAAAATGCATAGCGATTGTTGAGTTCTGGATCACAATAAATAAAAAGGTTACTTTCTGGCACTTGTCACAGATCTTGTAAACGAGCATGTCATTCTCCTCTTCTTTTTAATTTATTCGCCAAAATTTATTCTTGTCCACGATCAAAGTTCAAAGTTTTTAATTTCGAGTGCGTTTACTATACAGTTAAAATATTCTTCTTTTTTTGAAAAATACAGTCAAAATATTCTTTATATATTAAAATTTCATTTTAAGTTGTAATCGTGTTAAGTATATTGAAATGTAACACTTCGTCTTTTCTCACAATCCAAATTAAATATTTTCTTTATTATAAGAATTACAAATATTACAATTGCATTTTATATAGGATCAACCTTTAGAAGTAATAACTTATGAATGAATTATTTTATTTAATATTTTGCAACAAAAAAGATTCGTATATTAATGTTTATCGCAATTAGAAAACTCATATGTACTTTCAATAACCTAGGCATATATCCTACTTACATTTTGTCTGATATATTTTTCCAACTCATATTTGATATATTTTTCTATATATTAGATACCACTATTGCATATTCTAAAAAGTATGATATTAATTTATAAACTGTATCATATCGTATTTCATAAATTTATGTTAATGCAAACATATACCCTTGTATTTATAAAATCAGTTAACAAAATGTAGTCAAAAAATTCTTATATTTTTATTTTACAAAAAAATCTTATATTTTTAACTATATTATATTAATTAATCAAACTATCGAGATAATAGTATATATGTAATAAAAATAATATAAAATATTAAACTTATAATACATGACCACAAATATATCAAGTACCATTATTTGCTCTGTTATCCAACCATATGATCAAATATAATTAAAAATAGGCGCAGAGTGAAATGAAATTGCAGGTTATTATCACAATTTATGATAATTCTTGTGACGATAGAATTTTCATTTTACTTCAGTTATAGCGGTTTTTTGGTGGAAATCAAATGAGGACAAAGGTAAAATTTACTGATTTAGATGGGACGAGTTATGTGTTCCAAAAGCTCTAGAAAAAATGGATTTCAAGGACATTGAATTCTTCAATTAAGCTCTTCTGGTCAAACAAACTTGAAAATCCTATCGGAACAATTTTCTCTTCTTAGCCGTTTTATGAAGAATAGGTATTTTCCTAACGGTTTTTTTCTTTCCAGTTACGTTAGATTCAGATCTTTTTTTTTGGCCTAGATAAACATTACCTATAGCAGATATATTTTGGCTAAAGGATTAAGACATATGATAGGCAATGGCCAGCCTCTATCCAGAATGAAAAGTGTTTTTAAAAACGAAGGAAAAATGCAATATAATTAATATTTTATTCCCGTAGAGGTTAGCAATCTACTATCTATGCCACAACGGTGGTGTTTTACATATGGATCGTGGAAAGACAAAGAACTTTATTCAGGATAAAATTAGTATATCACATTAGAAGGTTTGATGGATTGATGGGAACAAAAAATGTTAGGAAAACTTCCCCCATCTTTATGCGGAAGTGGAGGCACTAATATGGGCAATGGGAGTGTATGAGAAATTTGCGTCAGAGTTTCAGATCACGTTTGCAACAGATTGTTTTCAATTGGTGAAAATGGTTTAGGAACCAAAAAAATTGCCAGCGTTTGAATGTATTTGGAAGACATTAAAATTTTGAAATCAAGTTTCCTAAACTTAGAGATCATTCATGTACATCAGATGGATAATTCGAAGGCAGATAGTTTAGCACGCAGTGTAAGAAAATAACCGTCTTTCGTCGTTCACATGGATGAAAAGCTACCAGTTTGGTTCACAGAGTCAGTATGAATCAGTATATGTTGATGAAAAAAAAATATATCCAAATTACAATATAAGAGTTAATATAAATTATACAATATAAACTATAATAAATATTTTTTTATGCTATATAGTGAAATATAAAACATAATAAAAAATGAACCTCTTGTTCACTAATAAGAACACCTATTTATAATATTTTCAAATATTTTCTTATTTCAGCAGGTCTGTTTTTCTTTTTTTAATATTAAAACTGTTTTTTATCAGTGTATTAAAATAAAATTCATTACATTTGGTATGGATTATGGAAGTACAACTATTTGATATCAATAATATATCAGAGTCTTCATAAATATAATGATTTTTGATTATTTTCTATGTAATTTTAAATAGAAATTAAAATAAGCATTATAAATTATATGTTCATATTGTGAGAGACTTATTTTCTTTGAAATATTTTTGTTAGTATTTCAAATATTTGGAAACAAAATATTAATATGGTGCATTTAAGTATTTTTTTAGTTTGAATGAATATAAAAGTACCTAATCAAAGCCATTTTCTCAATAAATCATAATGAAATTTATTGTATTCCTATAAAGATAGATGATATAATATATGTAAAAACAAATTGTAGAGCAATCTTAAATATATTTCTATCAATAATTAAGATAATAGCTTTCAGTTTGTGATTGATATTAACCTAATAATATGTCTTATTCACCTAGTGTATATGTCTTTTGAAGGCAACACAATTTAATATATAATTTTAAAATTTTATTTAGATATTTTTGAATAAATAATGTTGATATTGTGACTGATTTATCCCCTTGTTTGAATTGATATGTTTGCACCAATATTATAAATATTTAAAAATAATATATATATATTGAATTACTTGAGTATTTTTCATATTTGAATGAATATCATTTATTTAGTAAATTTTTTTTTAACATATGAGTGTTATATTTGTTGGAATGAAAATGAAACAATGACAGAATATAAAATATAATATGAGACAACTAAAATCTAACTATTTATATATTTTTTGCAGACCAAAATATATATGCCTCTTAGAATTCTAACAAAATATTTTTGAAAACAAAATAATTAAGATAGTCAATTTTATATAACACTTTAAACCTAATCAATTTATAAAAAGTTAAATGAAACATAGATTATTTAATTTTATTTTAATTATCGATAAAATACAAAACATAGTATAAAATAGTCATGCTCATTTTTAGAAGTAATAAAATGTTTAAAATAATTAAATATTTCCTTTTGTTTGAAATAATATTTACCAAAAGCAACTTTATTTTTAAAAAATAGATAAGAAACATCAAGGAAGAGGTGTGTTTCAAAGCATCCGAAAAGCAAAGAAGAATGGTACAACACATCGATAGAAAATGCAGTCTATTACCGGTAAAGGTCTTTTCTATTCACTGGACACCGCATAAATTGCAAAATCAAAATGTTAAACTGCTATGGATGTTTTCTGTTATAAATTATAGGAAAGCATTTACCAAATAAAATATAAGAAAGCTGAGTTTTCCAAAATTGTATAGCATACTTTTTTTTTTGAAAGGCAACTTCATTTAATAAAAGAAGGTTACACAACGATTGTCTCAACTAATACTCTCTTAGCAAGAGCATCAACGATCATATTGTCTTTGCGAGAAATAAAATTGAAAGAGGAAACAGAGAGGTAACAAGACAAGTTTAGGATATCCTCAAGGATTCCACAAAGTTCCTTGATTGGGTCTCTCCTATTGATAGCTCTGATGATGATCTGAGCGTCTGATTTGATACTTAGTTTGTTGAAACCAAGAGCTTGCGCTTGGAGTAATGCTTCTCTTATCGCCAAGCCCTCTGCCACTAACGGGGAGGGGACGTAGAGTTCCAGCGAGGTTCCCTGCACCAGGATCATGCATGTGTTATCCGAGAACAGCCAAGCCAACCCAGCTTTCTGTTCTGATTCCTTCCAAGCTGCATTTGTGTTCACCGTGATGATATCTGGGTTCGCTTGGGGAGGAGGGGGTTGAGCAATTGTGTTCTGCTCAGTGGCCAAGCTAGTGATTGGCTGCTCCTGAGCTGTTTGCCATTCCAGTGCGTCCGCAACCGCTTTCGAGAGGACCTCCTTCGCCTCAAAATACCTGTTCTGAAATATCTTATGGTTCCTAGCAATCCATATGTTCCAGCATATCCATGGAAAAAGAGATCCCATTCTCATTCCTGTAGGAGGAAGGTTCATGGTCTTCTTTGAGTCTTTGAGGGCTCCTTGAAAATCTGCAGAATCAATTATGTTTATCACATTATGGATCGGGGTCTGGTTCCAAACCTGTCTCGCAAAAGGACAAGTCAAGAATAGATGGTTCGCCGTCTCTCTATCTCCACAATGGGTGCAAGCGAAGCTCGTTGTTGAGATACCTCTTGAAGCTAGAGTCTCTCCCAACGGTAGAGCGCGTTGTACTATATTCCAAAGAAAAACTCTTATCTTGGGTGGGATGGGGATCAGCCAAATGTCTTCCATCCAGTCACATAGCATCGGTTAAGGGGGAGGAGTTTGTTCGAGTTGTAGCTGCTTCAGGGCTGAATAATAACCAGTCTTTGTAGAATATTCACCATTTTTAGTAGCTAACCAACAATGCTTATCTGAACCTTCTGTTCTGCTTGGTTTAAGGAGAAGGATTTTATGAGCTTCATAGGGGAGCAGCATATCCACTTTGTCTCGGTCCCAAACTCCTGTTGATTGGGTTAACAAGTCTGAGACTTTAAGGTCCTTTGAAGAGAGGTTCGGCGGGCCAAACGGTCTAGTTGGTACATCAAGTGAAAGCCACGGTTCCTCCGAAATCTTTGTGCTCTCTCCATTTCCTATAGATTTATCCATGTTCTGCAGTAGGAGGTCTCTTCCGCATAGGATGCTTCTCCATCCATGTGAGCATGAGCTTGAAGCCGGCACAGCCAGGAACGAGGAAGTGGTACAATATTTTCCTGTCATCACTTTGGCAAGTAAACCATCTGGATTATTTAAAATCCGTCACCCCTGCTTAGCAAGTAGAGCATCATTGAAAGCCTCAACGTCTCTCACTCCTAGCCCTCCTTCCGATTTCGGTTTAGCAACTCGCGACCAAGAGTTCCAGCACATCTTCCTCGTCTCCGGGTTATCATCCCACCAGTATCCCGTGAAGGCTGATTGTATCCTATCGGTGAGGCCTTTTGGCAGTTTAAAGACCATCATAGAGAAGGAGGGAATTGGTAGTAGGACTGACTATAACATGGTAAGTTTTCCTCCGGCCGAGAGCCTGCGAGTACTCCAGCTTGCCGCTTTTTGCCGTATGCGATCCACAATCGAGGTGAAAAGGTCTCTCTTCCTCCTCCCAAAGTGCTCTGGTAAGCCTAAATACTTTCCTACCCCTCCTTCCTTAGCAATACCAAGGCATGCTTTAACCCTTTCTCTCACTTCAGCTGGCGCCTTTTTGGAGAAAGTTATCGCAGATTTCTCTGTGTTGATCATTTGACCGAATGCAGCTTCATATTTTTTCAAGACTTCCTTTAGTGCATTGACACTACTGACGGTCGTTTTGGCGAAGAACATCGTGTCATATGCGAATAGTAAGTGATTTATTCTTGGGTTAGCTCTTGCGACCCGAACCCCTGCCAGTGAACCTCGTCGCTGCGCCTAAGTGCATAAGCCCGATAATACCTCGCTACAAAGTATGAAGATGTAAGGGGACAGCGGGTCTCCCTGGCGGATGCCTCGAGTTGGGTAGATCACTCCTTGGACCTCGCCGTTGAATAAGACAGAGTATGTCACCGTCGTTATGCAACTCATAACCCAGCCGCAAAACTTCTCATGGAATCCCAGCCTCCGGAGCACCGCCTCAATGAACTTCCACTCTAGCCTATCATAAGCTTTGATCATGTATGTTTTCACAGCCATTGAGCAATGCTTTGTAGATCCCGATCTCTTTAGAAAATGGAGAGTCTTGTGGGTTATCATTATGTTGTCTGTAATCGCTATGTTTGGCATGAAAGCAGATTTACTTTCGGAGATGATGGAGACCAGTACCGGTTGCAGTCATCTCGTGATGATCTTAGAAATAATCTTGTAATAGACGTTAGTCAAAGCTATCAGTCTATAGTCTGCCACTGTCTTTGGTGTTGTGATCTTCGGTATTAGGCGCAGGTGGGTATGGTTGATGTTCTGTGGGAGAGATCCATCTTTGAAGAACTCCGTAATTTCAGCTATGATGGTGGGTCCAACCGTGGCCCAGTTTATCCTGAAAAAACCTGCCGAGACGCCGTCGGGCCCTGGGGCCTTATCTGGGTGGATCAAGAAAAGGGCTTCTTTGATTTCCTTTGCCGTGGGTATAACTGTCAACGCATCCCTATCTTCTGGAGAGATGGATTTTCTTAGGGCTTCCTCCACGATGTTGGATGGGTCTGAATTATTTACCGAGAACAGATTAGAGAAGTACTTCGTAATAACCTCAATAATTTCTGGTTCTTCATAGACTGCATCTCCTTCTGTGTTTTCTATAACTGAACACTTGTTGATGGCTCTTCGGACCTTGGTTGTGGCATGGAAAAACCCAGTGTTCATGTCTACTAGAGCCAACCAAAGCGTCATGCTCCTCTGTCTTAAGTAAGCATCTTCCTCCTTATACGCTTTCTTTAAAGCCATGTTGATCAATGTTATTTCTTCTTCAGCTCTAGTCAGATCAGACATTGCTTTCTCTAAGCGTAGCTTCTCCTTTCTTATCGCTGCCTGACAATTTTCATAATGTTCGCGGTTCCATTTCGAAATGGCTCTTCGGCATGCTGCTATCTTGTGTTCCACATATTCTCTGTTAGATAACTATGCCACTGCTATGAGTTTCCTAACTTCTTCATTTTTTCAGAGGCGCCTATCGTACCGGAAAAGGCCCCTTCTTTGCTTTGTATCTGGTTCGAAATACGATATCAGCGGGAGATGGTCAGACCCCTCGAACTCCAGATACGAGCACCTGCCTGACGGGAATTGCTCTGCCCAAAGGCTGTTGGAGAGAGCTCTGTCAAGCCGGTATAGCACAATGTGAGTGTATCTAACGCCTCTCCACGACAAAGAATTCCCTGAGTGTCTCAGGTCAAACAAATCACAAGTTTACATGAACGTACGGAAGTCCACAAAGGTTCCTTCTGCTCGAACTGGTCCGCCTTCCTTTTCGCTATTATCAACGATATCATTGAAATCACCAGTCAAAAACCAAGGGCTGTCTCTACTCTGCGAAATATTCGTATGCTTCTGCATCACTAATCTTCTGTTTTGATGTTCAGGGGCTCCATAAGTGAAAGTCGCATGAAAACGTTTCTTTTTATAGATGATCTCAATGTCAATAAAATTGTCACAAGATGATACAACAGAGAGCTCTACGGAGGGGTTCTAGAATAGGGTAAGTCCTCCTCCTATCGGACTATGAGGTGGAACATGATAACTTGAAACGAAGTTTAACGGATCTAACTTTGACATAACAAACTCCGGGGGATTTTTTGTTTCCATGAGGAAGATGATATCAAGGTCCAAACTTTTCTTAAGGGCCCTTAATCTTTGGATTGTTGTAGGATTCCCCAACCCACAACAGTTCCAGCTCAGTATCTTTAAGGAAGAGACGGTGGCGGATTGTGAAAATCCGCATCTCTTGCCCTCGCTCTTGGGGACTTGGCGCCTCCTCTCCTACTAGCTACCTTTGATGTCTCTGTCTCTTGCGCTTCAGATTCTCCGTCTGTTGTTACTGTAGTAGGCTTTCGTGCCGGTGGTTTCGGGACCTTCCTGTTGTTTTGGGTAGTCCTGGAGGTGCTCGGTTTTCTAATTCTTGGGGAGTTTTGAATGGCATGCACCTTTCTTTTCTTTGATCCCGTTCCACTTAGGCTAGTGGTTCTTCCCGCTGTAGAAGTTTTCCCAGAGGGTCTGTGTAGAAACCCGTTAAAAAAAAAAAAAAAAAAAGAGAATGGTCGAGTGTCTTTGTGGTGGTCGAATCGTGGGCGGTAAAGATCGATCGGGAAATTTCGAAGAACGAGGTGGTCGAAGAAGTGATCATGGGTGAACTATGAGTCGAATAAGTTGCTCGACCATAGTTAGAAGATGTCTTAGATTGATCAGACGGACGTTTTGGAAGCATAACAATTTTGGAAGCACGACAGTTTAGAAGCTCGACGTTTTTGAAGACCGACGTTTTTGAAGACCGACGTTTCTTCATCACGAAGTTTTCTCGGAAAATCTTCATATCAGTAAAATATTATTTTGGAGACATCATAAGTTGGAAGCAGGACGGGAATTAAGCACGACGGGAAGCAAGCACGACGGGATCGAAGCACGACGGGAAAACCTGAAATTGGGCGAAAATCCTAATTTCGGTATTATGGAATTCTTCGAGGAAGCCGGAGGCTCGGGAAATATTTTTACAGGATATCAGAATTCATCTGGAGTCTATTAAAAATATTTAGAGCATCAGAACGGGAGCGAAAAAATATTCGGGATTGATCACGGGTCAGAAATTTGCCGGAAGGGTAAAAAATCGCGTAAACCGACCGAGAAGCCCGAGGTGGCTCGTTGCATGGGTTCAGAACGTGGTGTCAAGCATCTAACAAGCTGAGTGTCTCCAGAAGCTCGAGGTGTCGCCGTGCATGGAAGCTGTACATGCAGCCTGACATGTAGAAGCACGAGGTGGATCGACCAAGCACGAGGTGTCTCCGCGCATGAAACCGAAGCATGCTGATCGACATGTATGTACTGGTGTGGCTTCTTGCATGCACTCCAGGCATGCATCCTGACATGTGGGAGGAGTGGTGGCGTCCTGCATGTGTCCTGGACATGCAGCCTGACATGTGGAGCACGAGGTGCCGCCGCGCATGCGTCCGGAGCCATGCGAAGCGACACACGGGCTGCCACCAACCTGAAGCTGATTGGCTGGCGTCTCCTATAAATACCCCACGACCCCAGCTCATTTCTTCACATCCAGACCTGTCCAAACCAAGTTAAAAACGTGAGAGAGAAGTAGAAAAGGAAAGGAAGTGATTCCGAGCTATTTCGAGAATTTTAGAGAGTTTTCGAGGTCAGTTCTCTACTGATTTCGAGTCAGCGCCTAGGGACGGTTCTGTCCAACTGAATTCATCCAGGCCACTCAGTTCCTTTTATGATCAAGTGGAGATGCTGTCCGGAGTTAGTTCAGTTCTACGGGTTCATATCAGTCGAAGTTCTGCTCGATACTCCGCCGGGAAGTCCGAAGAACTGTCCAGAAGTTAAAGGAGGTTCTGTCCGAGTCAAGATCAGTTTGTCGAGGCCTGTCAGTTTCTTCATGGTGAAGCCGAGGTTCTTTCCAAGTCAAGATCAGTCCAAGTCGAGATCAGTCCAGTCCACTCCATTCAAGTCGTCCCTTGGGTTTTGGCCAAGTCCTCTCCGATCAACCAGCTGATTCTCGCCTAGAACACTGTGAGTTGGTTTTGTGTGAATTCCATTTGGAATTTAGGGTAGATCGAGTAGCATATAGATTGGAATGATCACTCTATTGAATGGAAGAGTCCTTAGGGTTATTTATTTATGGAACTGGACTCAGTTTAGCAAGGGCTAAGCTGAGATGAATGGAATTAAGACTGAGTTGATAACCTGACTAGGACTAGGGCTAGGATGCATCATGTTTTCTATTCTTGCGTGTTGATATGATTGAGTGCAGGTTCCCGTTATCTTTAAAGATAGTGTCGTAGCAGGAGGCCGAACTATCTGGGTAACGGTTTGATTGAGTAGATTGATTGAGTTGATTTAATTAAATGCTTGCTCGTTTAATTAATCTTGTTGATTGAGGTTAGTCATCTCTTGGTAAGGGAGTGACTAACTGGTTGAGTTGTTTAGTTTTAGGTTAGAGTCTTGTCCCTTAGGTCTTTCCTAGGGATAATTGTGTCGAGTGTGTGTTATGCCGACAGTAGGTGCGAAACCCGCCCATGCTAGGCATGTTTTGGGGTGGACTAGTGTTTCCTCGCCCTCGTATTCAGCGGGTTCAAGGAAACCCCTTATTCGCTGGATCGGGAAGACTCAGATAGACGGGGTCATGGCCTATGGCTGAGTGATTACACGACGGTGTAATGTGGCAGTGACCCGAAGGACTGTGGGCTGTCGCGCGGTGACCCGAAGGACTGTGGGCCGCGGTCGGTTGAAAGTTCCTTCTTTTGGCCTTTGTGGTAGGGAGATAGGATATTGCCGATAGAGAGGAGGAACACGAAGTCACCAGGGCCCAGGTTAGAGTGTTGTGTTAGTGTGTCGTAGAGGGTTATGGAACCCTCGAGTTAATGTAGCACCGATATACGGTGTTACGAGTAAGACCGAGTCATTGGTAGTTACTATCTTGTTATTATTGTGATTGTGTTTGGTTGTTGATTATTTGCTTGCAGGTTCTGACATTAAGTCCTAAGTCTGGTTTAGGTACCGGATTAGGCTTGTGTGTATTTTGTTAGTGTAGGCCTGACGTTGGCCTGTATGTGTTTGAGGGATTGTTTGTGAAGGGTGGTGGATATTAAAGGTATGAGGTATCATTGGTTGGCCGATCATGTTCTTGTTTGATTGTTGGTCGACCAGCTCATGATACTTGTATAGTCTAAGTGTCTAACACTACATGAGTACTGAACTCAAGCGTATATATGGTTAACTAGGGATTGGTTGTTGACTTGTTTAAATGCAGGTTCCCGTTACTTGAAGTTAGATTATGGCAGGAGGCCAAGTCTAACTTAGTAACGGTTTGCTTAGCCTTAGCTTATATTGCATGATAGGGCTAGATTGATTGTTATTTTGGGTTGTCTGGGTTAGAGTCTAGGTTGCGGGTAGAGGCCGCCAGCTCACTGAGAAATACTAGATTACTCATCCAACTCTGTTGTCCTTTTTGCAGGTCGCTTTAGGTAAGGATGATTGGATAGCATGGTGCTGGACGTTAAGACCGCCGGTGTAGATTTTCATACCTTTTGTAAACGGTATTGTGAATTATGTTATGTTGACTCGATTTGGCATTAGGCCGGGCCCAGTCTTGAATTATTCAATGTATGAATATTTCTTAAATCAATAAAAGTAATTGTTTTATATGCGCTACATGAGTACTCTGATATTTGACTAGTCCGGTCTAACACAACGTTATGTCGTGGTACGGGTTGAAAGGCTTTAGGCCTCGATCTAACGGAAAACGCTAACTCTAGGTACAGGTTGCAAAGCCTTGTGCCTTGACGCAGCGGGACGTGTTAGTGGACGAACTGGTCGAGGTCGTGGAGTAAATTTTGTGACTCTGCCGGATCGTTTCTAACCCGTCACGTAGCGCTCCCGGACCATGGTGTTGGGTTGGACGGTCAGTCATGTTCTTGTTTGATTGTTGGCTGGCCGGTTGGCCTTTCATCTCCAACCCTTGGTGTGGGTCGTCCGTCGGTCATGCTCTTGTTTGATTGTTGGCCGGTGGGTTGACCTATGCCTAGGACGGTTCGGGGGTGTCACTGTCTGCCTCTCTTCTTTCGAGTCCCCGGTGGTATGATCTGCTCCGGTTCCGTGTGCGTCTGCGTCTGATCTTGATCAGCCTACTCCAGTTGTGCCTTAAAGTTAATATTGTTGGCAGTGGCGATAGCAGAGTTCTGGTACTGGTTTTGAAGGGCCCCAGCTAGCATAGATGCAGCTCTTCTTGCCATTAAATTCTCCATTTCCCCCTCTAAAACCCTTTGACATCTTGCAGCACTTTCTATTGGGTCAGGTATGTTGACATAATTGGCAGTGACTTCCTGTAATTCACTTAGAATTTTATCATGGAGCTTTTGGGTTTATGGATCCAAAGTGAGGGTTTCCCCGTCATAGTTGGGTGCGGGGAGCTCAGAGTGGTTATGCTCAGCGGCATGTTCTTTTTCCCTTTAGACCATTTTTTATTCTGCTGGTGGGGCTCCGAATGAGAGTGATCTTCGTCGGGAGACATCTCTTAGCTTCCGGCGAGCCTGGTCTTCTACCTGTCTATCATCTCTGGCCGGTACATTGTTCGAGTTATTTCTTCTGTAGGAGTGTGAATCAGCTGGAGAGGTAGCTGATGGTAGTTGTGGCGAGGGCCTTGCCTCCCGCCGGCGGAAGGGGGATATCTGCTTTTTTCTATAAGCGTTATCATCTTCTGTAGTCGAGAGTCGTGGTCCAAAAGAGCGTCCATGTCTATCGCGTCGTTGGCTAAAAGGTGGTTACTCTAGTCGGTGGCCCGAAGGCCTTAGGGGCTTGTAGTGGAGATTTGTAGAGTTTGCTTCGTTGCCAGCCCTATGCTTTCGTGCATAGTCCCCGTGTACTTCTTCTTCCCTCTAGTGGTGCGTCGAGAGGGTTGTAGTTGGGCATTCTCACGCCTCGTGTGTGAGCATGTTGCACAGTCTGCAGTGATTTGCCAATTTGTCATAGTCGAGGGAAACATGAATCTCTTCTCCAGAAGAGAAATCCACAATTGTTTCTTTTACGAGAGGTTGGAGACCATCAACTGTGACTTTGATTTTTGCTGAGATTTTAGTCATTTCGATATCTTTGACTTTTTATATTTCCTTGCCAATCCCGTACATCATGTCTGCACTCTAGTAGTGTAGCGGGAGTCCTCTGACATTTATCCAAAAAGGAATCTTGGATGGAAAGGTAGATGAGATTACCGGTTCCCATCTCTGCATGATGAGCATCCATCGCGCATAGTGATATGGTCGGTTATGGATGACTGTTTCTAAGTCTTCTCTGCAAGTAAATCTGAACTGCACACATTGTTGGCCCAGATCTGCGCCGGTGACAGTGCCTATGAGGCCCCATCGTCGTTCAAGGAAAGGAATTAGGTTCTAGACCATTTGTTCCTTTGTGTTAGTCAACCTTACTATGAATGTTTGCTCGTTGTCCTTGATGGCTTGTGTGGTGTCCATATCTGGAGTCCTGACACGCCTTGGGAGAGTTTTCGTTGGAGAAAGGGAGATGCCCTTGCCTTTCTCTGCATACGTGAGTCTTCTTGCCATTTGTTGAATAGTAGTTCTGGTAGAGAGGCCTGGTTAGGAGCTTGAGAAGATTTGGCTTTAGTGTGCTTGATGTAGTAGGCAGTCACAGAGGTTGAGCAGAGGCTTGTTGTCGGGGAGTCTTCTTCTTCAGGTGCGCTTGGGGTGAGTCGTTGTTTCCTTTTGCTTGGTCATGGATACATGACGGACCCTCCGACTGGCTGTCGGGGGTGGAACCCGGGTAAGCGGGAAACTGTTCGGCGCTTCGGTGAGGAGTGGTTTCAATAATTTTCTAAAACGGTTAGAAAAAAAGGAGAAAACTAACGACAAATAGAGACCAGGTGAGTGGAAACCGCTAAATTCAAACCAAAAAGGAAGATAGAGACGTGTGGAAACTACCTAGGGAAGTGTGCCTGGGAGAGATTTTGTTTAGTCCACGTAAAACAACAATGGTGTTTTGTATAGCATACTATTTTACTATTTGATCTGTGTCAAAGAAAACCACTTGTGTGAAAATAGTATGCTTATCAGACGACATCTTAATTGGTACGAAATACATGGCAAGTGGGAGAAAACAATATACACACAGCTTATTATTTGTTAAACAACTGACTATTAGAAAAGTTTAAGGTCGAAAAGAACAAAAGGTAAACAATAAGAAAACTGTCGATGTTTATCCAGTGATTGGCTCCTTGTCCACGTACGGTAGTAATAACCTACCGTGATATACGCCCAGTTGCAACTAGTGCATATACGTTAATTCCATTGAATTATTTAGGCCCGGCATTTTACCCGGACCCGAAGACCCGAACCAGAACCGACTCGAAAATACAGGTTCAGATCCGGGTCTGGGTCCATGCTAAGTACCTATTGGATCTTTTTTTTTTGACCCGCGGGTCTCGGTTCGGGTCCGGGTCCTACCCGAGACCTGTTCGGGTACCCGAAGTACCCGCAAATAATTATATATACTAGATATATTTGGGTGATTGGGTATATTTTTGGTATTTCGGTTTTTTTTTAAGTTTCGGGTTTGGATTTTCGGGTATAATTGTAGGTTTTTGGTGAAATTTTAGATTTTTAGAAAATATAATTTGGGTTGTCAGGTAAAATTCGGGTATGCTTTGGGTTTTCGGGTCTGATTTTGGATAAATTTTTGGGTATTTTTTCGGTTCTTCAAGTATTTTTAGAGTTTTCGGGTCCAGTTCGGGTATTTCGGATCTATTTCGGATCCTAATATCTGAACCGACCCGGATCCGAAATATACCCAAAAATTTTGGGTATTTTACGGGTATTGAAATTATAGACCCGAACCGACCCGGACCCGACAAGACCCGACCCGGAACCGACCCGAAAAGTTATAGGTACTTATATGGGTCTAAATTGCTAGGACCCGAAAGACCCGGATCCGATCCGAACCCGACCCAAACTCGACCCGAAGACCCGGATGCCCGGGCCTAGAATTATTATTATTTACTAAAATGTAATAATAAACACAATTTTTTTTTCTAAAGTACACAAGTGAGTGACACTTGAATATGATATGGTACGTAGTCTATGCTTCAATTGCGGCAATCACAAACCACTTTCTATTGTTTGGGACATATACTAACTACTTTGTAAATAATAGTGACATGTAATTATATATAGCTTTCTTTATTTTTAAAAGGTCGGAAATATTTAGTATATAGACAAAATTAGGTATAAAATTGGTCTGCCACAATATGATGACACACTATCACAGATTTTTAAAATAATAAATAGGGAAATAAACGTTAAATTATACCTATAAAGCTTAAACCCCACAATATTAAAATTGTAGAACTAAGTGGGAACTTTTAGTCGACAAATAAGTGGAACAAAATGGGAAGTGTATTTCAAACGTATACACACTTTGGACATATTGGTCATTAGACATCTCGGTGATAAAGTGTATTTCAAATGTATATATTTCAAAATTACTTTGGTTAGGAACAGTGTTTTTAAAACCAAACCGAAAAATAAACCGGATAATTTTTGGGTCACGGTTCAATATGATTCGACCAGGTTAAATTTGGTTAAATAATATGGTTTAATATATTTCTAATGTATAAATTTAAAAGTAATGTTAATAGATATGATATATAATTAAAATATAAATGAATTTAAAACATAAAATATTGTAAATATAAACTGGTTTTATGTTTATATGGATAGTTTATAAATTTTTGATAGTTTTAAATAGTTTTTATTAATTTAGTAACTCTGAAATCCAATCCGGCTACGTGATGGTTCATGGTTGAACCAATTATTAGACCTAACCTGGCTATGTATCTGATTCATGGTCGAATCTGATTTAACTAGGGGGTCGGTCCAGGTTTAAAAACACTTGTTAGGGAAAATATGATTTGAAGGGTTCAGTGACAATGTTTATTCATACACAACATCAAAATCGTGAGCGATCTTTGTAGACCTTCGCACATGTGGACTTTTGTGGGAAAAAGTCCTTGCGCGGTAGTTATCGGTTACGCGTGGCGAATCCAATCCTCTCGCCAAATAAATATTTTTAACACCTTATTCGGTTACGCGTGGAGAATCCTCTCGCCAAATAAATATTTTCTAACACCTTTTTGCCTTTTACATTTACTCTATTTATAACGAAATGAATTGCTAAAGAAGTGGTAATTATATCCTAGTGTTATTATTTATTTTCCCGAATAGTCTGATCATTTGGTATTTGCATGCGGGTTATATGCTTATATAGCTGGGGACCTCATGCTATTGTTATAATTTTTACAATATAATCAATTAAAAGGGAAATAAATTATTTTATAAACCAATAAATATGATTTACTTATAAATAAATAAATATGATTTAATGATGCTGTTGTGGAGATGTTAACGTTATATTTATTTTCACCCCGATCAAATTATACACTTAAAGGTTTTTGGTTGTTTTGCTGGTTTTCTTCTTAAATTTGCATTTACATTGACGATTTTTCATTATTTTCACAGGTTTTAAATTTACAACACACATAAGGAATGAGATACAATCCAAGTTTGCGTTTATTATTTTCTTAATGGATTTAAGAAGTAAGTATTTAATTGTATTTTAATCAGAATATTTTATGTATATATGAATGTACAATTTTGATATTTAATAATCTGTAAGAAAAATAAAATAAATATTATCTCCCAGCGCTGCAGAGAGGCCAAAATTACCAAAGCGTGATCTCATGTATTATTAAAGGTATTATCACCATTTGACAATGATCCTCTTGGTCAAGTCGCTACTACTGCTCTGCTAGTTAGCTCTTATTTTAATCTGTTTTTCATGATCTTCTAGAACTTAGGTGTTATTTCTTCTTTCATCCTTAGTGTAGTTTTTTTTAGTTCTGCTACAAGTTTTTATGTAATTTTCTGTCAAAAACTGAAAAATTGGTATAAGATCTTAATATTTTTTATCAAAAAAAAATATTTACTATTTAAGTTATGTTTGCCTATTACTAAATACATATTTATATATGTATTATTGCTAATCTACTTCATTGAATTATAATATATGTATTTTTTTTTAAATGTCCTTAATTATATGTATTTTTATCATAATTGACTTTCGTTTTTTTTTCTAATGTAATATTTTACAAGATTTAAGACAATTAAATAATATGAAAACAAAGAACACATAAACTTTTTGTTTAAAAGAGTCAAGAGTTTAGAGATTGATCTAACCTTGGGGACACGTTTACAGGACAAGAGATTATCTATAAATGAACAAACTAACATAATTGAATGAAACAATGGCTAGATTTGCGCATAATTGTATTCATTACCACTTGGACCAGCCACTAACACACATCCGCTAAACGACGCAGATAATTTCAAAATCTATATTTTTTTCCATAGGTTCCTGTTCAATATTTTAAAAATGAACTCTAATCCAATGCTAATGTTGTATATTTTGAACCCTTACTATATTTTGTTATATCAATTAATACTGTTATCTTATATAATAAAGTTGGATTGTCTCTCTCCTCCTGCGTCCACGTCATCACGGAGGGAAAGGCAAATCCCGACACGTCAGCGCTCATCCAAAACGCTCAGCCAAAACACTTTCCCGTGTGAATTATTGTTTTCATAATGGGCCCCTCTTTTAGGAATGGCAAAGTTTAATGCTTTCTAAACCCAAACTGCCACAATAGTTACGCAGCCCACTCATTATATTCTCTTCCTGCGTTTCTGTACTCATTGTTCTCTATAATCCCTCACACGACGGCTTCGGGTCTCTGTAACGGGAAGCCTAGAAGATGAGACGTTGTCTTTACTTCAGCCCTTCAGTCTCTCCCACTACGATGAATTCAATTTCATCCTTCCCAAAAGATCTGATGAAAACCCTAAAAAGAACATTCTATGAAACTCGAGAAACCCGAGACGTCAATGAAACTCGAGATCTAAACAAGGGAGGGGAACTGATTGAAGTGGACATGCTCCTTGATGAAAAGGTTTGTCTCCTTAGGTTCATTTATTGTCTCTAAACCTGACAGCGTCTCATAGACTTGAAGACCTCTAATTTTGTTTGACTCTTCCCAGGCAACGCTTATCCAAGGGTCTATCAGTGAACATCGGCTTAACACTTTCCGACATCTTCTGAGAGAAGGTACAACTTACGAGATCAGCGGATTTGATGTTAGAGGTAGCATAACCAAATTCAAGTTCTCAGAAAGGTGGAGAATTAATGGGCTTCAATATGCTGCTCTTGGATGATCAGGTAATTGTTTCGCCTAATCTCTTTCATGTTTGTTTTTATTTCTTTTAGGATTACAGCGTCTTATTTTTTTTACAAATCTCCTTTATACTGCACTCCTCTCTCATCAAAATATCTGTATCTGTCCATCGCCTAAACACTTTCCGAGAACTTCTAAAGGAGGGTGCTTTGTACGAGCTAAGTGGCTTTGATGTCACCAGAAGCAACAACCATTTCAAGCTCTGTAATTCCAATGTTGCCATCCGTCTAAACCAGTCTACGAAGTTGGTCGAAGTCCCAGCTGTCGCTAATCCAAGATAACCCTTCTCTTTCAGACATTCTTGGCGAGGTTTGCGACATCAGGACAACGTACAATGACCACAGTCAGACTACTCAACGACTTATGGTTAGCGACCGAGTAGATAAGTTAATTCTCTACCCACCTATTACTCGAATAATTAACTTTATAACCAGAATATATAATAACTGAAAAAACACGTACATCCTTCTCAGGGATGCAACTGTTTGCGTCAGCATTTTTGACAGTCTTGCTGAACTCCTCCACAAGAGATTGGAAGCTGGTAACCAACATCACCCCCACGAGTAAGTTTTTACTGCAACCACTATCTCAACCTCATAATACAGTGGATTATGACATTATCACCCAGATTCCTCAACAAACTCAGGCTATTGAGTTCTTATGCAAATCCAAGATTGCCTAATTGGAAAAAACTACGGCTGGTGTTACATCTCCTGTGCTAAGTGATCCATGAAGCTCCAGCGTGGAATGTCATCTTTCACATGCCCAACATGTTTTAATGCCAGTGTTGTTGGAGTTGTCATGTTCAATTAACGCATTAGGAAGAAAAGAAGCACAATGCAATAATATCATGTATTTTTATTTGTATAAGAGGAGAGATGCAATATAGATGTCAAGCCATTTCAAATTTTGATTATATACACCATTTCTCTATGTAGTGTCTGGATGTTTTACGTCAAAATCATATTATTTGTTAAAAAAACATTATTTGTTGATGATAAACTAATTACCCTGGTTCCTCTAATTATAAATTGGATGTGAATTGGTGCATTATTAGAACAGAGTTTGTGCTGCCAGATTGGTTCATGTTATACAATTTACACCAAAAGTCGTACTTTGATAACATGTAAGTAATATTCCTTATTCATTATATCTTTTGGAACTTTTGCTTTTCAGGCAAAGATGTAACATGGTTTCTCCTATTTCCAGATTTACAATTCTTCATTGCTCTGTTGGTAACCTCAGTACATGTGATTGTGAGGGATGCTTATTCAAGCTTTAGGGTTGATTTGAGTCTATTATTTCCTGCAGTAACACGATTGTATGGAGAACAAATGACCATCGAAGATTATATGATTAGCCCATTTCCATCGATACACATTTCAGTTTCAAGGCCATTTCTCCTGACTGATGATGCTCGAGTAATTAGCATGAGCACAACAGATCTTTGTGGTTGTACCTACAAATTACTCTCAATGAGCACATCAATTCCCGGGGCGGAGTCTTTGGCTGAGAAAAAAGTGGTAAATGAGAAGAGCAAGAGCAGAGACAAAGAATCTTACAGTCTATAGATGGTGATAGTTGTTTAGACTGGGAAAATGATCAAATTATTATAATTGAACTTCAAAGGCTAGAAATCCACGGGAACACCGTTGTTAAAGGTTGCAATCATATTTCATTTGGGTTTCTGTCTTTTTGCAGTTCACTCTCATACGTATGTCTTATGTACTTTAGAGAAACCAAATACTACTAAAGCAGTTAACAAGTAGTACATATATGTCATTAGCGTAAAAGCAACCTAAAATCGGCTTGGTTTGTCAATCTTTGATATGGAACAACTGAGAGAGAACTGCAAAAAACAAAAACAAAAAAATACAGATGAAAGAAAAAACAGATTGAATATATAAAATATTTATATATCTAAGATAAGATCCTACTGTAAATACTAAATACATTAGTTAGAAAATCTCAGAAAACATGTGTGATAACAAATACACACAAAAAAAATATAGAAGATCTCAGAAAAAAACATATAAAAATATTTAAAATGTTAAAATTAAGCTAAATAATATTAAGCCATAATTTATTTAAAAATAAAACTTACGAACCCGGCGCGTAGCGCCGGAATACCACTAGTAATTAATAAATATTTCCCACACCGCAACATGACTTTTGATTTCGCAAGTGTCAAACCAAATAAAGTAGTAATAAAATTGATCAATAAATGCTATCTAATTTATGGAGTATGCATATAAATTAATTTTATTAATGTCGTTATTTCATAGAGTATGCTTTCATTACTTTCACATTTTACGTATTTATCAATTTTCGGCTTCTTTTTCCAAAGACCATTTAGGTTGGCAAAAACAGACGATGCATGTAAGCCTCAATTAAGTTCTCACTTCCCCAACTTATGAAATCTTATCGTAATAGCCGGTTTGTGATATTTGTAGAAATGTTTAACGGAAATAATTTAGTTATCTATGTCACAAAAATAATGTAAAAATCCGTCGCACGAAATGGCCCATGGACCGAATGAGCAGACATGTATGGTTCACTAGCCGTAGACGGTCATGATGTTACAAGTGGTATCAGAGCCGAACCCAAACGAATGTATAGTTATGTGTTGCTCACACAAACAGGGGTAACAATTTTGGAACGCAACAAAGACGTTGCATTCTTTGAGATGAGGTAAATTGTAACATCTCAGTTTGTATATGAAAAGACTTAAATCAGTAAAGTGCATTTATCTTTTCAGTCACACATTCGTTTAGAACTCTAGAGTTAAGAGTGATTTAGATGGAATAGTGAAACTTACCGGAAAGTTTTATCGTGTGATTGAGGGCAAATCACCTAAAAAAGTCAATGTAATGATTGTAGGGTAGTAAACAAAAATTTTAAACCTCCTAAAAATTAATGCATTGCTCGATAAAATGGGATCCACAATCCGAAAACGGGAACAAAAAAACAATTAACCTTGAAGAGACGGGCGTTACAATTATATTCAATTCGAATCACATATTATTATTCTCGCTTTTCATAAAGCTATTTCGCTATATGGATGTATCATTTATCAGAAAATGACTTTACATGATACAATAACTTAATCCGAAGTTCATGATCTTTTACAATGAGTTATGATGGAAAATGGCGTTCAGTTGCTAACAATAAAATAAACGAGACATATGAAAATATGAAACATTTAGTAACCGAATGTAAACATACTAACATAGTAACGTAGATTTTTTCTTTTTTTTTTGGTCAAAGTAACGTAGATTATTCAGCGGATTAAATGGACAATCTTTGCTAGCCAAAACGTTTTAAAAAACAGTAAAAAAATGTTCTAACAAACTTTTTTTTTTTAAAGTGTGGGTTTTAAAAAAATAATCTAAAATTAGAAAATAATTTAAAATAAAAGTTGAGTAAAAAATAAAAATGGTCTAAATGTAAGTATAAATATATAAAATGAATAAAAAGTTGAGGCCATTACATGAGGAATAAATTTGCAGAATGGATAGTTGGTTATTAAAAATGTTATTTCAATTAGTTGGGGAATTAAAACCCATTTTCCCGATTTATATTCCTTCTTACAATCAAATATTTGATATTGAATATTTCTAAAAGTATTTTTTTTTTGTCATCAACAATACAGACTCATACTGACTATGTAAACCAAACTGGGTGATCTGCATCCATGTGAACGATGAAAGATGATTGCTTTCTAGCACTGCGTGCTAGACTATCTGCTTTTGAATTTTGCGTCCGTGGTACATAGATAATCTCTGATCGGGTGAAACTCTCTTTCAGGATCTTGATATCTTCCAAATAATTTGCAAAAGCTGGTCATTCTTCTGGTTCTGAAACCATCTTCACCAACTGAGAACAATCCGTTGCAAACGTAAACTGAAATTAACGTAAATTCCTCATGCATTCTATTGCCCATAATAGCGCTTCCATCTCCGCATGAAGAGGTGAGAGACTAGCCCTAACATTCTTCGCCCCCAACAATCCATCGAAACCTTCCAAAGTATTGAGCCAACTTTGTCCTGAAAAAATAACACCCTCTTTCCACGAGCCATCTGTAAAACACCATCTTCCTGGGATCGACGGCAATACCGTATCTATTATTGGTGGTGGCGTCCTCTGGTCATTCACTACTTGTGCACTACTTGTGCCTCAGCCCACAATGTTGATTCTGTTTCAGCCAATTTAAGCGTATCCGTAGGGTCCATATCTAAATTACTGAAAACTTTATTATTCTTAGCTTTCCAGATGTACCATAGTATCCATGCAAACTGGTGATCCTCAATCTGCGGGAAAATTCTCCAGAATAGATGATCTATGTTTGTGAAGAGGGAACTTGTTGGAAAAATAGCTGGATTTGATGGTATCTTTGAAAGAGCCCAAACCTGAAGAGCTCGAGGACATTAAAAAAACACATGATTTATCGATTCCTCAGGAGCTCCACATCTTACACAACAGATATTCCCTTGAATCCCCCTTGCTTGTAAATTCTTCCGCACCGCTATACACCCTGTCACTAATTTCCATAGGAAATTTTTTAGCTTTGGTGGGCATCGTATTTTCCAGCAGTAAGCCTTCAAGACATCAACTGTGGGACCAATCAGTAATGGTGGTCTTTCTCTATCTGGATAAATCAGTTCTACTTAATATCCTGATTTGACCGTATATTTTCCATTTTTTGTAAAGTGTCATCCATCTCTATCCACCCCGCTGAGTCCTGCTTAGTGGAATACTTTCTATAAATTTCACATCCTGAAGATCCACCAAAGCCTGAATTGCCTCTGAATTCCAAGTTCGCCAGGTAGAGTCAACGAGGGACTCTACTGTGTTACGTATATAAAGATCGAAACCCTCAAGAACCAAAATGACCTTAGGACCAAAATAAAAACCGTATACTTTATGAAGTTTAATCTCCAAATTCCATAAAACTTTAACCATAAAACATTTGAAGCTGTTAAATTATAATACAGACCCAAGCTTTCTCCTGCATCATATGTCTCACGTGGAAATTTAAAAAACGTGACCTTAGTTACAATAATATGCACCAATAATTTAATCCTAAATCTGGCCATCATATGAACCAAAAAGTACCAAGCTCCATTGCTGCGGCAGATTAGTAACCCCCCTTGGAAGATTTGAAGACCATGACTTATTCCTGGTAATACCAATCTTGACCTCAAGGCTCCGAACCTGTTGCTGCTTCAGAAAAGAGCATTGGACTCCTGAGCCAATAAAAGTGTATTGTTCCTCCCCCCACCTTCGTACTTGTTGGTACTTTAGATCAATGAGCCCTATCTCAATTGGCCTATACATCGAACCTTTGTCTGTATTTGGTTTGATGAGACCAAACACATAAACTCCATAATTCTGAGATTTCGTCTTGATGATGATTGACATCCATATCCAATCAGAATATCCTAGTAATTTCCCAGATCTTCCCATTCTAATCTTCCTTTTTGGCAAGATCTGTCGAGAATCCGAAATAGCCTTTCTTGCTAAAACTCCATGTCTCTCTCTGATCTAAAAGTACTATAAATATAAAATAAGAGTTTAAAACAAGGCAGTGACTTTGTCACACAAAAAAAAACAAGGTAGTGGCTTTCGGTTTTGGGGTTTTGAACGTTAATTATCAAACAACATGACAATCGACTGACATCTAACATCTAACATCTAACATCTTGCCACATACAAGGGCACGTAGAGTTTATTTTATTTTACCCATCGATGTAAAAGTATATTGACTTACTGCTACAAGTTTTTTATTGGTTGAGAAGTACAGATGAGTGGAACGTTGCCGTGGCCGTGACTCAACCGGCGACAGTCGGTCAAACCGGAGCTTTTGCCTCTTTGACTTCTGCTTACATGTCAGTTCACTTTCGATACCACAGTTTAAGATTTTTTTCTATAAGATAAAATTTAAATAGGATTGAATAAACTAAGGAGGTTGCTAGTGGGACTCAGATTCGATAGATTCGATAGAGTTAATTGGTTTTAAAAGTTGAGAGATTTGTTAAATTGAAAATAGTCGTAGAAAATTTTGTATATTGTGAAAATTTATGAAAATAAAATAATGTAATGATTCTAAGAATTCAAAGGAAACATATAGTATTCTCAAAATTTTGATTTGTGAGTTAAAATGTTAAGAATTCAACTTTCAATAACACTTACTTTACTAGATTTGTAGAATCATTAAAATCAAATTTTTTTGAATAATAAATGATTTTATATATAATTATAGAATCATCAGACCAATAACACTAGATTTTAGTGAATATGTGAAAATCTATAAACCAATAACACTAAACTTAAAAATTATAAAACTCATTATAAATCAAATTCCCACTAACACCTCTGAGAAATAAGATGATATAGGTCAAAAGAAAAAAGCAAAACCTCGAGAAATCTGATTTATAAAAGAAAAGCATTTACAATATAAAAATAAAAACAAAAGAGAGAAGATTTGTGATGAAGTAAATTAGGAAGCAAAAGAAAAATGGTAAAATTATAAATATAAATATTCGGCGGGAGACCGTTGATTGCGGTTGGGAATAAAGCCATTTGACAAGGAGGCTTGTCCGTTTTGACCCCATTTCTTTCTTGTTTTTTCTTTTTCTTGTAAATACGTATAAACACTACTTATCCTTTACGAGGAAGAGATCGAGACGAAGCTCTTTGTGTTCCATCGCCGGTTCTTTTCGGCGATTCCGACTCCGGTATACGTCGGTCTGTCTGACGAGTATAACCGGCTCTGACTCTGGTGGCTCGCGGTTTTCACGACGGAGCTATCCGGCTTTTGGTTTCGCGTCGCGCTCTTCTCTATGGCGACGACGGATTCTCACTAGGTTTTTTCCGGTTTCGTTGATCGACGTTTCCCGTTCCTATCTGTTCAATCGCCTCTCTTTCCTTAGCATCGATTCCTCTCTTCCTCTCCTCCTCGCGAGCCGTTTCATCTTCGGGCTTCTTCTTATCATTAAAGATGACCGAATCTCAAGTAGGAAGATCGATGGTGGTGGGATCGATTGTAGGCGATCCGGTGTGTGACTTGATCGCCGTGAAGATTGTTCCTTTGTGTGCGGTTCTTCATCGGCTTAGTTCTGTTGACGACGGAGTTCCGTCGAGTCTCCTCCTCTATCGTCGGTGGAAGGTAGCTAGTCCTCTCCTTGACGCGTATCTCAAGACGCAGGACGCCGTTACACGTGGTGGAATGAGTAAGCGTCTTCTTCAACGGGATTTAGGCCCGTGTTGTTTGTTTTCTTTTATCCCGTTGGATGGGCATCATGTCTTGTAGTGTTGGGCTTTGTCCAGTTGGACCTTGACCCGTTATTAAAATTCCAGAGGAAAAAAAAGTAATTAAACACTACTTCCTCTTTTTTTTCTCTCTCAAATACGAGTGATTAAACAATTTCCTATAGTTCTAAATTAATACATTTTCAAAATTTAAATATTGTCAATCAATAATCTTTGATATCTAAAATTTGTTACTATTGACTAATATAAATCATTTAAAATATTTCATCAACTAATGTTGGAAAAGTCTTTACCTTAAATTCTTTTTAGTAAACAAATCATATTATTTTTTTCAAAAGTATTAATTTAAAATAATAATGTACTAAAATCAAAACAATAATAATAAAAAACATAATTATATTTTTTCTGGGATTATCATTTGTGATTGATATTTACATAAAATACTCATTGTATATTTGTATGTATAACCTATAACTATTATTATTATTTAAGCATACAAGTTCTTAAACATACAATCCTAATAAACGACAAAAATATACAACCAAAATAATAAATAAATTTACTTATTGTAACTTATTTGAGTAAGTTTAAGAAAATTGAATAACTTTATATGGCTACCATTTTATCATAGTTTGATATCACTAAAATGTATCTGCGTGAACTCTTATTTTCTCCATATCATCATCCAACATGAGTCCGCGAAATATATTTTGATCTATTCTAATTTTTTTAGGATAATATATTAAATTCCTAAGAAATCAAAATTATTCAATACATTTTGTTTATTCAAATTAAAACCAAAAAAAAATTTAATATATTTAGATTCAATCATATTGTTTAGCTGCAAAAAGATCATACCATATAGGTTGCTCAAATACAATGTTTATTCTATATTTACTTTTTCATACAGATTAACTACATAATGGATTAAGCCTCATTCCAACATACTCTATTTTGTATTGAAAATATAAAACTACTGCTCTATCAAATTTACAGAAATAAGTATGGAAAAAGAAGTGCGGACTATTTGCTAACTTGTGAAGTAACTCCGAGATAGTGAAAAGAAAAAAAAATGGAAGAAAACACTCGAGTGTTTAGTTGTTGGGTTAACTACTTGAATGGTTTGCAAAAATACCAATTACCAAATGTCAAAGCGGCTCGTCAACGTGTTTTCTGCTTGTTTTGTTTAATTAAATTGTGTGACCTCAGTTTGTGCTAATGTCGTCACTTCTCTTCTTCGTTTTATAAAAGCTATTGTCATATTGCTTGGATGTTTTCGAAGTTTATTAGTAACACAATTGCCGTAAGTTCATCTCTTACCAAATTGCTTGTTTGTTTTTCTGCTTTAATAATCAACAAAAACTCGTTATGTAGTAAGCATGGTTTAAATACTTTCTCATAACTTGTACAATCAAGAAAATTAACAAAATTTATTTTGGAGAACTGACACAAAGGTGAACAAGATCATTTGGGCGTATTGTTAGGAGGATATCACCTTTTTCACTCAAAACACCCTGATAAATAATAGGCTAATAGCAAATGTAATCTTTACTACTAAAAAAAACAAAACTAGTTTAGTTGTAGGGTTGTCCTTAAAAAAAAAAAAAGTTTAGTTGTAGTGGTACTTTAGGTAAATGTAAACACGTTCATTTATTTACCACCACGCCGCCCTATGTGAAAAGAGATCTAAAGATTTCATGGGAACACACTCACATGGCTTTGTTCTTTTCATTTCTTCACGTTCTTTTCTTATACTAACTTCTTTTTTAGCAAAAAATGTTAAGTATACATTTTCTTTGTAGTTACTCTGAGTTCATAAAAGAAGCATTTGATGTTAATAAAAACAAACTATGCAGAAGAAGACGACACAACTTTCCTCCAGATTAGTTTACAAAATGACATAGGTTCTTTAGCAAAAAAAAAGAAAAAGACATACGTTATAAAATTTCGACCGACAATGCTTAAACAAGAATTAAAAAAATGACAGTAATTAAACTCAATAAAGTAATAATAAAAGCATTGTGTAACTAATTAAATAAGGAAAGTAAATAAATCATTAAATGAATGCTAACTGTCAATATATTTTCTGTCCATTGGTACCTTCCTGCTTCCTCCAACTTCCTTCCATATATACAACACTTGAGCTCCTCCCTTCCTCTTCACACTCCCTCTTCTCTCTTCCATCTGTACGTCTCTCGCCTGCCTTATTATTTCAGCGTTTTTTAGCTGATAATCTCGCCGGCATTTCTCTTCTCTCTTTGGTGAAGTTATGAAGAATTTTGCGTCCGTGGCTGCTCTACTACTGCTTCTCTGTTTTCCGGTAGCTTTCTCCGGTCATGATTACGGCCAAGCTCTTTCCAAGAGTCTTCTCTTCTTCGAAGCTCAGAGATCTGGTGTCCTCCCTCGTAACCAAAGAGTCACTTGGCGCTCTCACTCCGGTCTCAACGACGGCAAATCCAGCGGCGTATGTCTCATATCTCTCTTGATTAAACAGTGTTTCCGACATTGTTCCTGTTTCATTCGTTTTTGGACTAAAATCTTGTTGTTTGGTTTGTTTTTTTTCCTTAGGTGAATCTGGTTGGAGGTTACTACGACGCCGGGGATAATGTGAAATTTGGACTTCCGATGGCTTTCACGGTGACGATGATGGCGTGGAGCGTCATTGAATACGGGAACCAGTTAGCGGCCAACGGCGAGCTAGGCCACTCCATTGATGCCATTAAATGGGGTACTGATTACTTCATCAAAGCCCATCCTGAGCCCAACGTCCTTTACGGCGAGGTATTTATTATTTATATTTATAAGATTTCTAAATAATCAACATTTTAATTTCTAAATTCATTATGATTATTATTTTTAGGTTGGAGACGGCAACACCGACCATTACTGTTGGCAGAGACCGGAAGAAATGACGACGGACAGGAAAGCTTACCGGATAGATCCAAGTAATCCCGGGTCGGATCTAGCGGGAGAAACAGCAGCTGCTATGGCCGCAGCTTCAATAGTCTTCCGCCGATCTAACCCTGCTTACTCTAGGCTTCTACTCACTCACGCTTATCAGGTTAGTTTTTATTAGTATTATTCTTCGGCGCATTTTTAACTTTTTCAAAGTGCGGATTTTAGCATAAAGTGAAGTGATGTTAATTCACCGGCAGTTACGTTGGGGGGAAGTTGCAGACACGCTATTATTGCACATCAGTATAAAGTCACTTAAAAAGTCATTTTCAGCGCACGTTAGGCGTTATATCAGCAGCGTCAGTTAACCATGAAAATGAACAAATCTGAAAATTAAATTTGTTTTTCATTCTAATTGCAATAAATATATAAATGCTTTTGAAAAGGAAATATTCTGAGATTTGCTATACCTAATATCAGTAACCAATCACGAGGAGTTTAACAAATTTTTATATCCTAACACTCTTGAGTGTAAAATTAATCTGAACACACTAAGCTTCCTAAAAACTAAAAATACTACGTAAATGGACCCCGCAAAGGATAGAGTTAGGTCGCTTTTATAGGGTTTGAAGCGACGCCGTTCTCTATCCTCACGGGTTTTGTGGGTTGTGACCGTATAAATCTCAGCCGTTTATCTCAAATTTCTATTATTTGTTATCTAGAAAAAACCTTCGCACATCGGCACATGCCTTGGGCTGTCGGTGCCCCATACGGTTTAACGACCTTTACCAATTTTACATTTATTCTTCAGCAAATACCTCCCAACAAAAATCTCTAAAGTAGCCTTGCTTTCTAAGTTTTATTACGGTTTTGCCATTATAATTTAATTTAATTTCTGTTTCTTGTTGCAGCTGTTTGATTTCGCGGACAAATACAGAGGAAAATACGACAGCAGCATCACCGTCGCTAGTAAATACTACGGATCCGTCAGTGGTTACAATGTAAGCCTACGGATAATTGAAAATCTGATAGATTAACGGTGGCTTTACACTGTTGTCTGAAATTGACCCCTTAATTTCAATGATCAGGACGAGTTACTCTGGGCTGCCTCGTGGCTATACCAAGCATCCAACAACCAGTTCTACTTGGATTACTTGGGTCGTAACGGTGACTCCATGGGTGGTACCGGTTGGTCCATGACCGAGTTTGGTTGGGACGTTAAGTACGCTGGTGTTCAAACCCTTGTCGCCAAGGTTAGTTAATACTTGATAGTGCAGCACCAATTTTTGTTAACCGGTTTGACAATCTTGGTTTGATTTTAAACCGGGTTTATTTCTTCTTTTGTGGTGGGACAGTTCTTGATGCAAGGGAAAGCAGGACGTCACACGGCTGTGTTTCAGAAGTTTCAACAGAAAGCTGATTTCTTTATGTGTTCCTTGTTGGGTAAAGGCTCCCGAAACATTCAGAAGACTCCCGGTGGTTTGATTTTCCGACAGCGTTGGAACAACATGCAGTTTGTCACCAGCGCTTCCTTCTTGACCACCGTTTACTCTGATTACTTAACTTCCTCTCGAAGCTACTTGAGATGCTCTGCTGGCAACGTCGCTCCTTCGCAACTTCTCTCCTTTGCTAAATCACAGGTTGATTATATTCTTGGAGATAACCCGAGAGCTACTAGCTATATGGTTGGTTACGGTAACAACTTCCCTCAGAGAGTTCACCACCGTGGCTCCTCCATCGTCTCTTACAAGGTTGACCGCTCTTTTGTCACTTGCCGTGGTGGTTACGCCACCTGGTTCAGCCGTAAAGGCAGTGATCCCAACCTCCTCACTGGTGCTATTGTCGGCGGTCCTGATGCTTACGACAATTTCGCTGACAGGAGAGATAACTATGAGCAGACCGAGCCTGCTACTTACAACAATGCACCCCTCCTTGGTGTTCTTGCTCGTCTCAGCAGTGGTCATTCCGGTTACAGCCAGCTTCTTCCAGGTTTGTGTCTGAGATTCAACACATTCCAATTCCAATGTACCTTGGGAAGAGGTTTGGAACTCAAAGTTGTTTGCTTTGTTTTTTGTTATCTCTCTGCAGCAGCGGTTCCTGCTCCTGTTGTTGTCCGAAGACCAATGCCTATTCGTAAACCGAGAGTGACTTCCCCGGTCCGAGGTATGCTCTTGTGTGCTTTTGTGTATCTGTTGAACAGAGAGTTGACTGTGTGTTGATTAATTGTGCAGCTTCTGGTCCAGTGGCTATAGTTCAGAAGATGACAGGTTCATGGGTCTCAAAGGGAAGGACTTACTACAGATACTCAACAACTGTAACAAACAAATCACCAAGAGCTCTGAAAAGTCTTAACCTTTCGATCAAGAATCTCTACGGACCAATCTGGGGACTCTCTAGATCAGTAAACTCATTCGGTCTACCTTCCTGGATGCACTCATTGCAATCCGGAAAATCCCTAGAGTTCGTCTACATTCACTCAACAACGCCCGCCAATGTCGCGGTTTCAAGCTACACGTTGGCTTGACCAGACAACAAACTTCGAAAAGAATCACAGTGTGTATAGGGTCGTGAGAAGAAAGTGTTGGTTTTTCCCTATGGTTCATCAAGAACGTTTAAAGGTTTGGTCTTTTTATTTTCATTTTGCTTTTTTTTTCGGGTGAATATAGAAGGGTTGAAGAAAGGTGGAAGTAAGGTGTGAAGAGACAGTCAAAGACTCTTCGGAAAATTTAAAAGAAGAGTGAAAGTGCTCATCCTCTTTCTACTCCTAGTTCAATGCTTTTTAAAAATTATATATAGGAAGATAGGAAAAAAAGATAGTGTTTTGTGAGATCTTCCTTCTCTTAAAAAGGGTCTCTTGTGAGAATCTGCGAGGATTGTTTTTTCATTCCTTGTAGCTCAAAAAACATCTGTATGCCTGTCCTTTTGCGTTTTTATCTTTCTTGTGGTCAGTTGTAAAACTCAACAACAGTCCTTAAATGAAATGTGATTTGGTTATCAACTGTGAAATTGTATTTTCTTTATCTACACAAGATGTTGAATTTAGTGGGTACTCTAAATCTTTTCCTCAATTCAAAGGTAATTTCATTTCTCATCTTATGACATGTTTTGTTTGTCTTCCATAAATAGATAAAATTTGAAACTTATTGATATCACTAATATGAAATGCGCAAAATGAGAATAATTGTTTTGAAAAATTGATATCACTTGGAACTTTTCCCCCAAGTTTTTTTTTTTTTTTTTTCCTAACCGAGTATCCTGGCCCCACCGAGGTGGTCCAGACTAGAGACCGAAGTGAGCAAGGACGCTGCCAGGGCGTCACCATGTGGCTCACCGTGTAACGGTCTTCGGTCTCGGGTGCTGCAGCCCACATGTAAATTCCGCAGTGGCCAAAGCTCGAACCCAGGGGCGGGCACTCCAGCTGGAGCTCCTATACCACTAGACCAAAGCAACTTGGTTTAAAACTGTATAGGTTGAACTTTTTATAGTGACTGGACTCACCCCGAAGGGCCACCTCGCCAGAAATCCCCGTAGGGATTTTTTAGCTAACCCAGTACCACCCCGCTTTCCCCGAGTATCGAACTGGCGACCTCGGGTAGTCGTGTGTGAGAAACATTCAAGTTGTTTATTTTCTACAAGATATTAACTCACTAGATGTAGTAGTTAGGTATAATTAATCTATTTTACCAATCAGTAAATCTACTAAGAAGTTGCTAAAAATAGAGATAATTTTATCACAACATAGAATACAAATACACAAAATACGAGGAGAGAGTATGGTCAGTACAAAGAAGGTAGCAAAACACAGAGACGTATAACTTTATGATGTATTTTTTTGCTTAGGACACAAGCAACTTCGATGGTAACAAAACACAGAGACATATAACAATATGATTCACAACGAACATAGAAATATACAACCTGAGACTTTTCCAACACCTTCCTTCTTCTCACAGGCTCCACACTAGTATAAAAAGCTTCAGTTCTTTGTCTTGTTATACATTTCATCAATCTCTTTCTGCGCAAACAAAATCAGAGGTTAAGATCACTCAGCTTAGCAAACCTCAAAACATTATTAAGCGTGGAAATAAAGCTAATTATTTGAATGTGTTGTTTATGTAAAAATAATAAAATGAATGAGACTTTTTATATACCTGATAGTACTTGAGAAGCTGAGGCCTTTTCTTCTTGTAAGAAGGTGTGATGAGATCTCTTTCCATGTCGAATGGAACTGTGTCCAAGTGAACACCTTTTATCAGCTCAAATCCCTTTAGCTGTAATAAAAAAAGAACACAACAATTTTCTTTCAAAGATTGTTGGAAAAAAGCAAATTATTAAGAAGACTCATGAATAAGTTATAAACCTTTTTGTCTTTGGCTACTCTGTTGAACTCTCCAAGGATAAACTCTTTGGTCTTTTGGTTTTGACCGATAGTCTCAAAGTCTCCTGAAACGTTATGTTCTTTAGCCCAATGTTCGATCTGTATCTTGCTTGGACAGACCACTGCCACTAAGTAAGACTCATAGCTGTTTCCATATACCCATACCTACAAAAATATATTAACAAATCAGTTTCTATAAAACCAATAAAAAAAACATTAACCGGATTGACCATTACCGATTCAATGGCAGCTACGTGGCTGTAAATGTTCTCCAAGTTCTCAACCGCAACGTATTCTCCTTGGGAGAGTTTAAAGATGTTCTTCTTTCTGTCGATGATTTTCATGGCTCCATCAGGTTGCCACTCACCAACATCTCCAGTGTGAAGCCATCCATCAATGAAGACTTCTTGAGTGAGATCTTCACGTTTGTAATATCCAGAGAACAAAGTCTTTCCTCTTATGCAAATCTCTCCACGTGGCTTGCTAGCAAGAGCGTCGTAACCCATCTCTGGAACTGACTCGAGCCTTATGTCAACGTTTGGAACCGGTGGACCAACCGTTCCAAGCATTTGAAGCTCATTTGGAATCGATACAAATGTCCCACCACAGCTCTCCGTTAGACCTGCATAATATTTAATTATATTAATACCAAGATATGGATTTGTTTTAAATTACTTGTTCATACCGTATCCTTGGAGAACATGAGCACATGCGACAACTCTAAGGAAAGATTCGATGTGAGCTGCAAGAGGAGCTGCTCCTGAGAGGATTAGACGCACTCTTCCTCCTAATCCTTCTTTTACCTGAATAATTTATATGTTCAAGACTTGGTTTTGTTCTAACAATCAAAAGGTTCAAGATCAAGAGAATGTGGGTATATATGTCATTTTAATTTCACCTTCTTAAATACAATTTTGTCAAAGATTGGAGCTGCTTGTTCATGAGCTTTCCCTTTCACCATGTTATTATGTTTGCTGAAAAAAGCATCCAAGGGTTTCAAAAACAGAGATTAAAATCATTTACACTTTTCTTTTTGATCTAAATAGGGTAACACTTACTAGTTGAAGGCAAAGTTAAATAAGGTCTTCTTTAAGAAACCACCATCAGAAAGTTTCTGCTGAAGACCTGAAAAAATTGACATAAACAGAAAAGAACAGTTAAGAAGAATGTTTCTCAAGTCTTTCTAAAACTAGCCTAGCAAAGTAGTTACCGTTGTATATCCTCTCAAGCACGCGAGGAACAGCGCAGAAAATAGTCGGTTTCAAAGCAGCAATGTCTTCAACTAAAATCTTAACATCCTGAAGAAAACAGATTATGGATATATAACTAAGTCCATTATGAAACAGATTCAGTAATAAAAAGAAACAGTTCTATAACCTACCCCTCTCCAAAAACCTATGGAGGCTGCTTCATATATAAATAACTCCTCAATCACGCGATCGAAGATATGAGCCAGAGGTAGATATGAGAGGTAAACATCTTTACTGGTTAACTATAACAATTTTTTCACATTGAAACAAAGAAGAGTTTATCAAAATGATTTGCTCTTGATATACATACATATATATATTAAAGTACATGAGAATATAAACAACAATAAGTTACCTCTTCATTGATAGTTTTAAGCAACTTTTTAACACCTTCAAGTAGATAAATAATGCTCTCATTTGTGAGCAAGACTCCTTTAGGATCACCAGTTGTGCCACTTGTATACATTATAGTGCAAATGTCGCTTCTTTTCTTCTCTGGTAACTCATAATGTTTACCCTCACCCTGCAAGTAACATAAAAGACAAATATTTCAGAATCCTGAATATTATTTATATGGAAAGTAGAATTGTAAAAATTAAGGTATATGTGATTCTCTTACAAGCTTCAAGAATTGGTCCCATGAATATATAGATAATCCGTGCCTCTCAGCTTCTGCTCTTTGCACATTTGAAACCTCCCCAAAGCTCACAATATCTGTTCCAACAAGAAATTATGAATTGTTTCATGATTCACTAACTTTCATCTCGGACTCAAAACTCAAAAACAGCTTACTCTTCAAATATTTTGTTGAATTTGGAGCTGTCTTCAATAACTGAAACATCCAAAAAGAGGAACCCACAGAGGAAAAAAACGTTTTGATTATTAGCTAAAGGAGATTTTGCATGATCTTATAACCTAATCAAATCACTGAACAATAACAAGTTACCTCAGAAATCTTTTTCTCCTCAGAAAAAGCAAGTGAAACCTTAGCATGACAAATGATGAATTCTATTGCTCCAGCACCTAACTCATGAACAAAGTTTCAGCTTCAGTGATCCAAAAGTATTATACATACATACATACATACATATAGGAATACCTCGTGGGTAAAAAAAGAGTAAGGTTTTGCACTTTTGGTTGTAATGGAAAATCAAACAATAGAATATACACATTTATGTACATACCAAGAGTGTCATACAGAGGTACACAGTAGAGTCCATGAGCGTTGCAAGCCTAAAATCATTTATATAAAAAACATTGGGTTTAAATGGCGACATTCATAAAACATTTTCAGGAAACTAGATTTATTACTGTTTCATAAACCTAGTTTTTGGTAACCACAATTATATATTAAAGCTCAATCAACATGATATGTTACTTTCGTATTACCTCCATGCTTATAATCCATTCAGGACTATTGGCGCCATAAATACCACATTTCTCTCCCTGCGGACCACAAAAACAATAAAGTTGAGATAGATGCATTTACTTGTATATATAGTTACATAAGTCAAAAATGTTGTGGAGAGTAATTACTTTTCCAACTCCAATAGTCCGGATAGAGTTTCCAAGCTTGATCACTATATCATATACTTCTTTGTAAGTTTGCCACACATATTTCCCTGCCTGTTAGAACAAAACAAGAGTTGTGTGAAATAATTATTCTTATTAAAAGTTTGATACTCCTTATTAAGTTGCTGAGATCTTACTTTTCCATCAACAATTTCTCTACGACCAAGCATAGGATTATCTGGAGATTTCTCCGCAGATAAGCTGAAACCAAAACATAAATTAACAATGAACACTTCTATCGATTTAGCTTTTCAAATTTGTTTCATTATAAGTATACTTTACAGTTTCAATACAAATATTAAATATTTTTCAGGTCTTATTCTTATTTTTAATTCATTAATTAACAAAATCAAACAAAACAATATATTAAATATTGATAAAACAAAAAAATTATCAATTTAAAAAAAAATGTAACGAAAGAAGTAGTTCTTTCTTTTGTTGTTAATACCAAATAAATAATAGCTATGAGCCTATGAACATGGGCCCAAAGGCAACAAATTGTGGAAAAGTATTCTTTGTTGTTATTAATATCAGTGAACAGAGGCACAAAAGGAAATGTTCACCGAAAAAGAAAACAAACACAGGAAAAAATTACCACGAATATGAACAGAACAAAAACATCACCAAGAACTCAGAAACTGAAATTTACACCCACAAAAATTTCACCAGAAAATCTTCAAATTTATAATAAAACATCAAGATGAAATAATGTAACAACCAAGAAATTCAGAAAAAAATGAATCAGTGAAGCCAAACAGGTGGGACTTTGATAGATAGTTTGTCCCATGAGCTAGCTAGAGGAGAGAGATATCTAACCGGAAAATATCCCAGCAACTGAGGAGATCATCGGCAGGTTCAGGAAAACCGTCTTTGGCGTAGATACTCCGGTAAACCGAGCCGACCGACGGACTTCCTCCATCTACGCCTTCTTTTCCCTTCTCAACCTCAACAATGAACCGATCCGTCGCCATTAGTAATTATATATCTGCGTATTTCTCTGTTTGTGTGTTATATAATCTGTATGATGGATCGTTGAATTTGTAGAAGCAAGCAGAAATTTTTAAATTTGCGTTGAATGTTATAAACTTACAATGGGGAAAAGATTTGAAAGACACGAGGGTAGCTGACCAATCCACAATACTTATATGTTATCAGAAATTATATATTAGAATATTATTTTGATTTCCAATAAAGCTTCTATTTATGTTCACTAAGTTATCAAACTTGGAATAATTATCGACTAGTCATAACGAGATGATAAAGTTTTGACCAAGTACTAAATTTTTTTTTAGAAAACTCAAAATTAAGGAATAAACATATATCCGGATTAAAAAAAGTTACATACAGTTGTAAGCGGAAATGTAAAGAAAGCATACGATTGGGACCCAAGTAATGGTATTCTTTTTTTTTTTTACAGCAAAAAATTCACTGAATCATGTAAACTCTATAAACCAAGGTGGTAACTCTGCATCCATGTGTACGACGAAAGACGATTGTTTCCTAGCACTACGTGCCAAGCGATCCGCCCTTATGTTTTCCGTCCTAGGTATATAAACGATATCTGAGTTGATGAAGCTTCTTCTCAAAAGCTTAATGTCTTCCAGGTAGCTTTCAAATGCTGGCCATTCCTCTAGTTCCGAAACCATCTTCAACAGTTGAGAACAATCTGTTGCAAACGTAACCCGAAACTGTCTTAAATTCTTCATGCATTCCATTGCCCAAATTAAAGCCTCTGTCTTCGCATGAAGGGGTGAGAGACTTGCCCTTACATTCCTTACTCCTAACAAACCCTCAAACCCTGGTAGTGTGCTGAACCAGCCCTGTTCGGAAAATAAATCCTTATCTTTCCAAAAACCGTCTGTGAAACACCATCTTCCTATAGTTCCTGCATTAGGTCTGGTCTGTACTACATGTACGCCCCTGGGGTTATTGGTAACATGTGTCTCAGCCCAAAGTGTTGATTCTAATTCTGGTAAGTTAAGCGTTTTCCCTCGGATCAATATCAATATTACTGAAAACTTTATTATTCCGACCCTTCCAAATGTACCATAGTATCCATGCGAACTGATGGTCCTCCATTTTTGGGTTAACTCTCCAGAACAGATGATCCATATTAGCAAACATAGAGCCAATAGGAAAAAGATTTGGATTCGATGGGATCTTAGATAGTGCCCACACTTGACGTGCCGAGGGACATTCAAATAACACATGATTTATTGATTCCTCCGGATCGCCACACCGTGCACAACATGTATCTCCTTGTATTCCTCTCGCTTTTAGTTTTTTTGTTACCGCTATACAACCTGTCAATAACTGCCATAAGAAATGCCTTAACTTCAGAGGACACTTCACTTTCCAGCAGAAAGCTTTGAGAATATCTACATTGGGTCTATAAAAATCTGGCGGTTTTTCCTTGTGAGGGTGGATCATTTCTACTTGATACCCTGATTGTACCGTATACTTCCCATTATTGGTGAAGTGCCATTCATTCCTATCTTCCATTTGAGTTCTACTCAAAGGAATACTTTCAATCATCTTTGCATCGTGTGGTTCCACCAAAGTCCTAATTGCCTGTAGATTCCATGTTCAGGATTCCTGATTAATGGGAGCAGCCACTGTGAGGTCCGGATAACTGTTATGAAGGTTTTTGTTAGCTGGTCTCGGGCGAGTGGATGAGATCCAGGGATCATTCCATACTGAAATAGATGATCATGTTCTAACCCTTTTGATTAGTCCTTTACAAACCAGATATCTAGCATAGATAATACTCATCCAGCCATATGACGGGGAATATGAGCGAATCGGTTACAGGGGTGAAGCATTCCTGTAATATCGTCCTTTGAAAACTCGAGAGAAAATGGCATCTGGCTTCTCGATCAGCCTCCACAGCTGCTTTCCAAGCATCGCCGTATTAAAATCAGTCAAGTCCTTCAATCCTAGGCCACCATTATCCTTATGTTCTCATAATTTATCCCATGATTTCTAGTGCATACCTCTTGTACTTCCACCTGGGCTCCACCAAAACTGAGCTACTGCACTCGTTAATTTTTTCACTGTAGCTTTCGGTAACCGATACATAGACATCACATGATTTGGCAGAGCCGTGATCACCGATTTAATAATCACCTCTTTTCCTCCCTTGGTGAAAAATCTAAACGTCCATCCACTCACCCTATTATTTAGACGCTCTTGTACAAAGCCAAACACTTGTACCTTAGATCCTTCTAGACTTTCTGCCAGTCCTAAATAAGATCCCATCCCGCCTAGGTTCTGAATTCTCAAAATATCTCTTTAACTCTTGGCGACTGGTTTCCTCAATCTTATGGCCAAATTGAATTGATGATTTCTGAAAGTTAATTTGTTGCCCTGAAACAGCCTCATAGTCCTTTGGTATCCTGAGAATAGTTTGACACTATTCTTTGTTTGCCTTACAGAAGAAAAAACTATCATCTGCAAATAGCAAATGAGAAATTGCTGAACACACTCTTGCTACCTTCATACCAGATAACTGTTTTCCCCGTTCCGCTTTTTTTACATCTATCTATATTATTAAAACAGAAGTACAAAATAAAAATACCCCTTAATTTTACCATTTATTTACATTAGAATGCCATTGAGATATTTATCGAACATATATTTAAGTATGCTTGTATTTTCCTAATTTAAATAATAGATTTAAGCATTTAATGTCTTTTCCTAATTTAAATAATAGATTTCCTTAATCAAATTTTAACCAAAATAGATTTTCTAATATATTTTATATTAACATATTAAATCTATATTATTAAAACAGAAGTACAAAATAAAAATACCCCTTAATTTTACAATTTATTTACATTAGAATGCCATTGAGATATTTATTGAACATATATTTAACTATGCTTGTATTTTCCTAATTTAAATAATAGATTTAATCATTTAATATCTTTTCCTAATTTAAATAATTGATTTCCTTAATCAAATCTTAACCAAAATAGATTTCCTAATATATTTTATATTAACATATTAAATATTTTTAATATTTGTTAGTAATACATAATAAAATAAAAAATTGCACATCATAATCAATTTATATAACATATAAATAAAATATAAAATACTTTATTAATATATTATTAGTATAATTCTCTCATAATATAAGTCCTATTAGTTATAAATATTGGATTTTTTATATGACACATTGTGATATAATAGACAGTTAAAATCACAAAATATAATTATTCATAATAATAAATAAAATTGTTATGTTTTAAAATTTTATATTAACAAGTATGTAATACATTTTAATTTACAAATATATATTATACCATTAGTACAAAGAAATTGTTTTAAGTGAAAGCAAATATTTATACGGTCACGTGTCAAGCTCTAGAAATAAACAATAACAGCGCAAGATTATTTTTCTTTAACAAATTTATTTTAATAGATATAATAGTTCCAAATATGTTTATATATTTTATGTATTTATAAATTTATTTGCTTTGTTTTTAAGGGATGCTAAGATTTTGAAATTGGAAAAAATTATGACTCGCCTCTATATTATTTTAATTTGGATAAATTTTATATCAGAATATTTTATTGAATTTTTAATTTTAATTTTTATTATAACTGCAAAGATTAATTTTCAATATAAATTTATGTTTAAATACTACAAATACATCATTGAATATAAACTAAAAAAACTAAAAACATAAAATAAATATCCGCCCGGTCGGGCGGGTCAAGGTCTAGTTTGTAATTAAAACTTCAGTACACATAATAAATAAATAAGGGGTTAAGGAATCTCCTTGACGTAATCCCCGCTGAGGAATTATAAGGCCTCTTGGCTGTCCATTGATAAGTACCCTATATTGAACTGAAGATATACACCCTCACATTAATTTAACCCAATGTGGATCAAATCTCATTTTTTGTAAGAGAGCTTCAATAAAATTTCACTCTATCCGATCATATGCTTTACTCATATCCGTTTTAATTGTCATAAACTTATTTTGACAAGACTTATTAGTTCGCAAACCATGAAGCATTTTCTGCGCAATAAGAATATTATCCGATATTAACCTTCCTGCCACAAAGGCTGATTGTGTTTCCGAAATTAGACGGGGAAGACAACTTTTCAACCTTTGACACAAAACTTCAAGATAATCTTATAACCAACGTTACATAAGCTTATCGGCCTGAGTTCTGTCATCTTTGTAGGTCTCTATTTTTGGGATCATACAAATGTTAGTTATATTTAACCGTGGGTTCATTTCACCTGTAACCAAGAAATTATTCACCAACTCAGTCACATCCTTTTTAACGACACTTCAGGAATGCTGGAAAAATAGAGCTGTCATTCCATCCGGGCCCGGCGCTTTCTCTGAATGCATCATAAATAACGCTTGTCGAACCTCTTCCTCCGTTGCTAATCGCAGTAACATTTGATTCATCTGGGGAGAAATTGATGGTTCTATATCCTCCAGAAAATTATCAAACTCCGTTGGATTAGTCGTACTGAATAAACCATCAAAATAATCTACCGCCACCTTGTCAACTCCAGTCTCCCCTGTGACCCAATTACCTGCTTCATCATGGAGCTCTACTATTTTATTTCGGATCCGACGTTGCTTTGTTAAAGCATGGTAAAACTTTGTATTAAGGTCCCCAAATGAATACCACATATTTCGACTCTTCTGATGCCAATATTCCTCCTCATCCTTGTAAGCCTCTTGTAATTTCCTGAAAATCTCAATAATATCCTTTTGTGATCTATTGTTATATGTTTGTACTTCTTCCAGTGCTTGTTGGAGGTTCAGAATTTTGTCCTTTCCATAAGGTTGATTGTCTTTCCGCCATGACGAAATTTCATGACGACAATTATTAATTTTTGTAATGAAATCCTCTGATTGGCCTTCGTGGTTCTCTGTCTACCCCAATACAATTGATTCCATTAGTCCGTCTTAGCCTATCCATCTCTTATCAAACCTGAACTGTCCATTTTTTCCCTTGATACTTGATCCTCCAAAAAAGCAATCACAGGTCGATGGTCCGATCCCACCAGTCTCAAGTATTCTGTATAAGAACATGGGAAAAGTGTATGCCATTCCTCATTAGCCAAAGCTCTATCCAGTCAACATCTGACCGTTACTGCTCCTTTCCCTTTACCTCTCCGTCCTTGCCACGACATTTTATTACCTCGAGCCGGGAATTCTAGTAAACCACTATTCCTTATCATTTTGTTAAAAGGAATAAAGGAAGCCGCACATCTTAGAGATCTCCCATCCTTTTCATGATTCCCAGTAATCTCATTTAAGTCTCCTATAATAAACCAGAGCTCCGAGCGTGATAATCCGTACCGAGTTAATCTCTCCCACACCTGTTCTCTTAATTTTTGAACCGCGGCTCTCCATATACAAAAGTAAGGAAATCTTGTTTCTCTTTGACCACCGCCTCAACATCTATCATTCTATTACTAGAATATAGAATCCTAACTTGGTACTCATTATTGTAAAAAAGAGCGAGACCGCCACTTCTCTCATTTGGATCCACCGTAACCAGGCTATCGTAACCAAAGTGTGATTGGAGCCTTTGAACAAATCCAAATTCATGTTTCGTTTCCGATAAAAACAAAAATTTTGGTTTATATTTATGCCATGTGTTCCGAAGATAACTTATAGTCCAATGACTTCTAAGATCTCTGCAATTCCAACTTAATATTTTCATATAAAATAATATATACATTGCTCAGTCGAGCCGGTAGATTGAGGTTTAAAGATACCCACCAGTTTGATCACGAATTCCCAAAACCGCCATGCTATCAGATATACAACGAACCCTTGATAGTCACAAACGCGCCCTTTAGACCCATTTGTCCTACTTGTAAGCGTCATCTTATATCCATACAACAGTCTAACCAAAACATTATGTGCAAACGTTTTGAAACTCAAATAGTATACTTTCCTTTTCATTCCCACTAGCCCATTATACACATAAAATCGCTTCACTCTCTTCCATTTAGCAAGAAGATGCTTGTGTACAGAGCCGGCCCTTGCTAGAAGCTAATGAAGCATGGGCTTGCGGCCTTTATATAATTAAGTAAAATATCGGCCACCAAATTATACCAAAATAAACTTTAGTCCAGCAGTCAAATACCTCTATCTTTTCTTAGAGATGAAGGGTTCAATCCTAACCAGCCACATTATTATTGTTGGCTTGTAGCCTCAACAAAACAAGGACCGGCTCTGCTTGTGTAAATAGCATAACATGCCCATCACCTTTACAGATCCATTAACCTCTTGATATATAATGTTATAGCTTAGTATTCCATATTCCATAACTTGCCGAATGCTCCCCATTTTCCATATTAAATATATACATGTATAGTTAAAAAAATATGATGCCCTCATTCTCTATTAGTTGCTGATTAATCAGTAGGTGTACCCCATAATTCATCTCATATACCAAATGAACCTCTTTGTAACCTCTTTGATACAAAAAAACGCCATATGATCCCAGGGCACAGAGACTCATTTACATTTTTGATACACCACCTTACGCCTTTCCACTTCAAACCCCTTATTCCTTTTAGTAACCATAAGTATACCAGAATCCCAACCTCCTGCCAACTGAGCCTTACAGACATATATACGAACCAACCCATCACCAACCAAATAAAACAACAGTCTTTATTCACATCCAGTACTTCCCATAAGACTCCAAGAACTTCCATGTTTCCAAAACCCGAAGGTACCGTGTAGAAAAAATCATCAAAATACCACAAACTCAAGATACCATTCTTATTCCAAATCATAATAAAAACCGACAAGCACAATTCAATGACTGTTCCCCCCCTCCCCGTAAAACCAAATAAAACTCCAAAAGAAAGAAAATTTATTAAAACAATTAAAGATAAAAATAAAAAATTCGGTTTATGTTTATGTCATATTTCCCTTAGATAACTTCTAGTCCACTTGCTTCTCGCTCCACACGACAATTCCAACTTAGAACTCTCATTTAAAAAAAATAAATATAAATGTTCTCTTGAACTACCAAATTTGGGTTTAAAGATACCCTGAATTCCCAAACACCACCATGTTAATGCCTTCAAACCTTTTATTTTTTCATCCTCCGGATCCCATAATGCCAACAAGAGAGTATGTATGTTTATTGTGGTATTCATTTCTCCCTTAAACCTTTTTGACATGTATTAATGTGATTATTAGACCATTTCCAGTATATTTTCTATTTTTTTCCTCTAAAATAGTAGAATACTATAATAGAGATATGTTTATCTCCAATGTATTCTTCTATTTTTTCTCTAAAATAAATACTTTGATATATTCTTCTTTATTTTACAGATAATACATTTTATTTTGTGAAATTTGATACTTAAGCCCATTTATTTTAATTTATAAAAGATTTTTATAAAATTATGATATTATCTAAATTAGAGAGTTATTTAAAAAAGATTATCATGTAAATAGAAAGTATGGTTTCATTTATATAAAAGTTGTGTGTTTCTATAAAATATTTATTTTTATTCATAATTAAAAAAGAACTAAAAGACCATTTTGTAAATACTATATCTATATAATAAAATAATGTTATTTATGCTCTAAATATAGAGGAAAACAGTAATTTCTATATCAGAAAAAGAAATAGAAGTGGTTTAAGTTAGTTTTACTATATTATTAGGGCTAGACAAAATGCCGGTAACTTTTGATATGATTTGTTATTTGTTTCAATTCAAACCAAAAAGTCTGAATATCCGTAATTCTATAAAGTAAAACAAATAATTATATGCAATATTCGTAAGAAACGAAACAAATCACAAATACATATATTTTTAATCATAAATATCAGATTTGACCTGATTTGTTATTATTATTTTTTTTTGACAACAACATAAAAAAAATAATATATATAAATTAAAAAGAATATATATAAATTATATAATTATTATATGTTATATTATTTTTATATTATTTTATTTATTAAATTGATTATTTTAGTCATTAAAGTTTGAAAACGTGAATAAATTTTATTTTTATATTAAAATATTATTATTATATATTATTTTTGATTTATTTTTGATTTATTTTATTTTATTTTATTTTATTTGTACCGATCAAATCAGATACTTGGTTAAAATATAAAAATTTGTAGATATTCAGTGTTAGCTATGGATCTAATCGAATCGAGATCACGAATATTTTCAAAAACCCCAAATATTTGATTTGTGTTCTCCCCTATATGTTATAGGATATATGGTCATAATAGCAATTGATTAGAAATTCTATCTTATTCTAGTGACACAGATGACAGATACAGACGACCTCTAAACTGGTTATGTATTATTTAATTACCAGGTTCTTTTGGCAGCACACAAGTGCAAGATCGTTTGTTGCTTATAGTATTAAGATTTGACTTTCGTATTGCTATCGAATATTATAGGGGCCATTTGACATTTAAAAATTATCAACAAATAAAAAAGACCATGCATAGTGGCTAACCATAACTAAATTAAAAATGTGTGTCTACCAAAATTCAGGGTAAAGAAAAAGAAAGAAAGAAAAATGGTGTGGAAGCGGCATGAGATCAAGTAAAGAAAACATATAGCTTAATGATGTAGATGCAATATCATGATTATGATGTTAAAATGAGGGTTTTTATCAGGTTTTAAATGGACTTTTGATATAAATAAATGTTTATTTAGATATATTTAGTTTAACAAGTTTTAAATAAGTAGTGCTATTAAGATCTATTTATTAAACGAGATTTTACCTAAAATTGACGAAGATACTATTAACATGTTTAATTAAATATATTTTAATAATTAAATATATTTTAATATATATATATATACTTTTCCAAAAATAATTTCTAACTTTTTTAAAACAAAATAGTGGCTCTCCGAATTTTGTTTTAAATTACTTTTCTCAAATTTTCATTAAAATAAATAAATTAACTTAAACGTTTTTTCAAAAACTCTCTTTAAATAATTTTTATAATTTTATTTTTAGAAATTTTATTTCAATAGTTTTACATTATAAATAATCTTTTTAAAAAATCACATATCATTTTAAATAGATTTAAGTGGGTCAATGTAATATTCATGGTCTAAATGAATAATACTAATATATCTTAAAACCAAATAAGCCTAAACCGGTTTGAGGTTTAAATGTGGTAGATTCTAAATAGGATGAGTCTAAGGCTCTTAATGTTTACAAACCGCCCACAACGCACCACATTTAATAGTAACAAAAATCTCTACATAAACTTATATATATATATATATATATATATGTTTTTGTTACTATTACAACTACAGTCCCGCATGTTGCTATTCCGATTTAAATAGATAAAATTTAAAATTTGTCTGAGTAATGTTATAAACTTATAGTGGGGAAAATAGATTTGAAAGACAGGAGGGTAGCTAACCAATCCTCAACACTTATATATGTTATCACAAATTATATATTTATTTATTTATAAAGCTTTCTATTTATGTTTAATAAGTCACCAAACTTTGTTTCCATGATTCATTATCATCTGATGGTCCTGATTTGATTTTATTTCTTTTTTTAATAGGTAAAATTTAATTTCACGAGTTCATCTATATTAAATGTTTACAAACCGCACCGCACCGCCATTAGTATATAATAACAAAGCTCTTTACATATATCTATGTATATATATGTTTTTGTTACTATTAGAATCACACTGTAATTGTTTCGCAGTTCGGATAGATGATTTCATCATTTTTTTTGTGTGGACAACATTGCTGGAAATAAAAATATAAACTCTACCAAGATAACGAGATGTGCAGACAGATGAGAGGGGCTGGCTCTTACCCATGGCAACATGGGCATTTGCCATGGGTCCATAATTTTTTTTTATTGTTTTAAAGGTCTATTTCAATTTGTTAAATTATTAAAAAGATTTATAATTAAGTAAATTTAATTTATTTATTAAAAAATAAATAAGAAGAAATTTATACTTTCACCATTCTTTTTGATATATATTTTTCTATTTATTTAAGGTCTTAGGTCATCTCCAATCATATTTTATTTTCTACTCCAAATATCATATTTGAGTAAAATATATTCTAACCTCGCTCCATTTTCAACTCCAAAAAGAGTAATGGATAGGGTTATTCCATTGAAACCTTTTTATTTAGAGAATGATCTTTTAAATCTTAAATGTTTTTATTTCATACTTAAATATTTAAAAATAGTACAATAACATAAAAATATGATTTTCATAAGAGATTAATTAATAATTTTACATAAAGATGCATAAACTAATAAAATATCAAAATTAAACATAAAAAATAAAAAAATCATAAAATAAGTAGTTTAATAATCTAGTAAATCATTTTTGGAACCGCTAAGATCAGTGAAGTATCATCCAAACGATGAAAATGACCGATTTTAAAATTTTCTTCTTCAATTTAGGTAAATCAAAGATAAAGAAGCTCATTATTCATTATGAAATGCACCAATTTACCATTTGTGAAAAATATTTCAATGCTCATTATTGAACCAAAATATGATATCTTATATATAATATTGTAGTTTTTAATAATAAACGTTTAATTTAAATGAATTATTTTTTATGGAAGTTCTGTAAATATAGATAGTTGGAGTAAATTGATAACTTTCATAAGTAGAAAATATTAATAACAATTATTAATTAAATAAAAGTAGGATCCTTGATGACAAAAAAAGCAGGATCATTCTAAAATATTATTTTTGGGTAAAAAATAGAGTAATACATTGGAGTAAAATCTAACTTCATTTTGGCGTTGTATCATTATAGTGCAAAAAATGGAGTGTTGCATTGAAGATGCTCTTAAAGCTCAAGTTATAAGAAATGCAGTGAAGAAAAAATATAGAGAATATTTATAAAAATGTCTATATTTCGTGTTTCGCCCAGGGCTATTATATTGGTTAAGACGGCACTCGGAGGAAGGGGGGTTACTATACCATTATTTGATTTATTTACATCACGTTACATTTAAATCAGTTCGTACCTAAATAACTAGGTAACTGAATAGGTGGGAAAGATCATATATCACATGAATAGCCCAAGCTTGAACGCGTAAATCCGTACGACGGAGAAGACCATATAGTAAGTATACGATAGTTACGTGTTGTTGATTTCGTCACACTATTAATTTCCTTTATTTAATAGGCGACCGAGACTGGTACAACTGCTTATTAAATGTTTAGAAACCGCACCGCACCATTAGTATATAATAACAAAACTCTTTACATATATCTATGTATCTATATGTTTTTGTTACTATTAGAATCACAGTGTAATTGTTTCGCAGTTCGGATAGATGATTTCGTCATTTTTTTGTGTGGACAACATTGCTGGAAATAAAAATATAAACTCTACCAAAATAACGAGATGTGCAGATAGGTGAGAGGAGGGAGTTACTATACCATTATTTGATTTATTTTCATCACGTTACATTTAAATCAGTTAGTACCTAAAACCATCATTATCTCCAATCTCTTAACTGGGGCGGTTCTTAGTTTTTTTTAGATTTTTACTAAGAAAATCTAAGAACCGTCTCTTAAATAAAAGATAGAAGCTGTCTTTTAGCCGAGAAATGTAAAAAATCAAAAAAATGTCAAATTATGAGTTAAGAACTCTGGCTAAGAGACCAGGGTTAATCATGTCCAAAATAAACTGAATAGGTGGAAAAGATCGTATATCCCATGAATAGTCCAAGCTAGAACGCGTAAATCCGTACGACGGAGAAGACCATATAGCAAGTATATGATAGTTACGTGTTGTTGATTTCGTCAGACTATTAATTTCCTTTATTTAATAGGCGACCGAGACTGGTACAACGTCTTCATCTGAATTTTATTACCCTTGACTTTGAATTCTTCTTCTATAGATAAGACTTCTGTGCCTTTGTTTTCAAGGAACAAGGAAAGTAAAAGTCGCCCTCTTCTGTTGAATGTTTCAAAACCACAACCTGTAAAGATTCTTATTTTTCTTTTCTTTTTTGTTCACTACCTGTAAAGATTCTTACTACATTTACAAAATATCGAATTGGTTTGCCATTTTCTTTATCTGATTATAACCCCTTTTAATGGATGGTAGATTAAGATCCGCGCATAACGCGGAATGATCATTTTATATAAACTATTATGGATTATATGTTTTTTACATATTATGAAATAATAAATATATATTGAATAATTAAAAAGTCAGTAACTATCATATATATAATTAAATTAGTGCAAACATATAAATAAATTTTATTAATCTAAATAATATATTTTTTTCTATTTGATATGATATATAATTAAATTTAAATGATACTCACATATATAGTATATTTTTAATATTAATATATATTAAATGATGATTTCTACTCATATAGTTTTTAAAGGGAATTTCATGTTTACCATTTTCATTGTATCATTATTCATCTTTACCACCACTAAAGAGACATTTTCAAAAATACATTATTCATTAAGTGGCAAAAGATTCTTATACTTTTGTTCTCTATATATATAATAAATAATTATTTAAATTAAAAAAATTGTTTTTTATATTTTTGAATTATACTTATTTCAAAAAAATAAGTGAAAATCGAAAATTATGTTTGAAACTATTTTAAATTTTTTTTCATGTTAGTGTAAACATGAAAAGTGGTACTATGAATGTAGTATTTGTGGCAATTTTCCTAGTTTTTTTGATCATTTGTATCTTTTATAGCAAAATATTTAAATTATTGATAATAGAATTTTCATTGTGGGATTAATATTTTTAGTAATTTATAATTTTAAAAAAATTAAGTTGTCAATGTTTGTTCAAAGCTTTTATCAAAAAAAATGTTCAAAGTAAATTTTAAAATTAAAATATTTATGTATTTTATATGGTATATAGTTTAATTTAAAACGATATATATATGTATATATATCTTTTAATCTTAATAATTATTTGATGTTCTACTTATGTGATTTTATAATAATTTGTATCTTGTCATAATAAGAAATTTAAATCATGGATCACAAAATTTGAATGTAAGACTTTTAACAGTTTTTATTATATGGTTAATGTGATTGTTTAATTTATTTTAATAGTTTAAAATTAAAAAAAAAAATATGATAGAAGATATACTAATTTTCATCAAATTTTATTTTACAAAATCTTAGTTATCATATATATTTTAGCCACGTTAGGAAATTCTATAACTTTTATTTAAGGAAATAATAAAGAACATTAACAATGAATTTATTGTTAGTTTAATAAAAAAACTTATTATATATTTAGATGAACCAACTTATTTTTCTAAGGATTTTAAAAATCATTTTAGTGATAACACGTGACTACAAAAAAAATTGCAATGTTTCTCAATTAATATATAAGTGATACTAAGGAGTAAATTTTGGTCAATTGTTGCATAATTAGCAATAACAATATAGGAAACTTTCAGTTAGACACTGATATAGAATAGGAATTCATAAAACTGATGAAAAATATTAGACTTGGGAACCAAGTTTCGGAATAGCTATGTACATTCTTTTTATTGAAAGTTTTAAATAATTAAAATATAAAGATAATTAATTGCATGATTCAAGTTGTCCGATATAACATATGACCTTGAACTACACACTCTTACATTAATATAATATTTTCTTTTGTGAAACTATGAATCTCCTATCATCACTATATTTATTTAAACTATTAAATGCATGTATGTACCCCGTTATAATATATAAGTTCAACAAAGCTAAAGTAAATGTTTCTTAATATAACAGAAAACCAAATAAAACAAAACCAAAATTAGATTATACGTTAAATCATATTAAAATCATACATTAAACCAACGATCTTAAAATGGTTATTGGTCAAACGAAACGACCCAAAATGAGAGAAATAATCTACTTCTTAAACTATATAACGACTGAAATTGCCTCATGTTTCACCATTGTAATGCATCCATAATTAAGTCTTCACCAACTAATATTAAAAATTTATAAGTTGTTGATAGACATTATATGTTTCATATAAACAATGAAATGAGACCTTCTGTGTTTCGCAAACTTCTAGTGAAAAGCTCTGTAACATGTTCGACTAAATTGAAGAGCTATATTATGGACAAAGGCGATGAGAAGAACAATAACTCAAAAATTGTTTTTTTGTAGGTACAAATGTAATACAACAAAGCAAAGACAAAAATGGCGTAACATAATTTACTGATTATGTACTTATGCATACTATAATCGTTATCATTATCATAAAAAAAAACCAAAATTATACAATGTAAGACATGTTCATTGCTTTGTTGGACATATAAGTTGCATGATTCAAGTTAAGACAGGTTTATTGAGATGTAAATAACTATAACTATAACTACAATTATTGTAGTCGGTGGAAACATTATTATATGGTAGGAAAATATTTTTTTTCTTAGGTGAATAAAAGATTTAAATATGGTACGACCACATTCATTCTGTGAGTGCCACGTTGGAATTGAAGCCTTCTAATGAATCCACCTCAGCATGCCAGTTTTGTAAATAATACAAAAATAAAGGTTATCATTTTTTAAAATGATTTTCTTTTAATATATAACGGATATCGGGTATGAAAGTACAAAGTAGAGGTCATTAAATGGGTAGAATGCGAAATTATTAAGCTCAACAGAATGACATCATTATTCAAAATATACACAATTATTATCAATAACGGCTCCAACGATCAAAGAAATGAGTATAGTCGAATATACTCCTCCCAAAATATATGAAGTATTTCTAAACTTCTAATCGGCCTTCGTTGCGTTTTACAGCCATTTAGAAGACAAACATTGTAAGTAAAGTTGGGCTCAGAGTTCTTTTCTTAGAGTGCTTAATTAATACTCGGCTCTAAGCTTAAGAAATGAGGGATAAGTTACGTTTCTTCCGCAATTTAGGCTTTAGCGTTGCACAAAGAAGAAAGACTTTAGTGTAGGCCCATAAATTACATTGTAACCCACTAGACTCACTTTTGGTTGGAGAAATAGACTATGCTTGTGTCCCAGGAAAACGGCTGTTTCATATCTAGTATATCGCGATATGTTTAATTTATACTCAGCTTATATGACCGTGTAAAAATATATTTATATTTTTTAAAAAATCAAATAATATACATGTTGTTTATTTTTTTGGCGAATCATACATTAGTCACGACATCAACTGTCATATCATCTAATTTTGTTAACGTAGATGTTACGTCAGTTAATTTTGCTGACGAGAATACTACATGTACAAAAGTTTTGTTAAAAAAAAAATCAAAATAGTTGTTGTTTTACAAAAAATATTTTTTTAGAAAATGTAAATGTTTATAAATTTTTATTATTTATTAAATTAACAAAACTTATTAAATAATAAAATTGTAATCATATATAAGAGATATATTCATCATAATGTTTTGATCCTATCAGTTGAGTTACTCTATGTAATCTTGGTTATGTGTTTGTATAGAAATTTTTTAGATCGGTTGTGTAATCATGCGAACAGTTTTGTTTTAATAGATTAAAAAATTATGATATGTTACTCTAAATTTGTTAAATTTAAACAACATAACCATGATTATCTGAGGGTAATACGACTGCAACACTAGCACTGATTTTGAATCATTACAACAAATATATAACTCTTATACAGACGATATTGTGGTAGGATCGAAACATATAAAAAATACATCTCTTATATAAGATTAATATTTTATTATTTAATTAATTTTTGTTTATTCTACAAAATAATAAAAATTTATAAAATTTTACATTTTTTACAAAATAACTATTTTGTTTTAAAAAAATAATTATTGTACATGTGGCATTTTCCTCAACAAAAATAGCTGACATAACATTTAGGTCAGCAAAATTAGATGATGTGGCATGTGATATAGCGACTGAATGTTTTCTCCGAAAAAATAAATAACATGTATGTTATTTGAAAATTTTGAAAATATAAATATGTTTTTGCACGGTCGTATAAATCAGGAATGAATTAAACATATCGCAATATATTGCATATGAAATAGATGTTTTCCCTTCCCGAGACGGCCTTGGATAACCGAACCAACATGAGACTGACTTTGGTTTCCAGTTCTGATTGCTAACCGAAGCGATTCTAAACCGTAAACTGAACGATAAATACATCCAATTACAGATTTACTAGATCAGATATCTCAATAATAACCAAATCGATACTAATCTCAACAAAAAACCAAGCAACTAGGATTGCTTTTTGTATACTTGATTCCACTCTCAAACTTAACCAAATCATAATACAAACTAGGCATGGGCATAAAATCCGGAACCCGAAATCCGAACCGAACCCGAACCAAAAAACCCGACCCGTTATCCGACCTGAAACGTAAAAATACCCGAACGGATTTTGTAGGGTGGTACAAAAAATATCCGAACCCGAAGTGTTATTAACCGAATCCGAACGGATACCCCGAAAAATCCGAAATTAATAGTCAATATAAATATTTTGAAATATATATAAGTATTCCAATTATTAAATTTAATATTTGTGGTAATATTATATATAATAATAAATATTAAAATTCTAATAAATGTTTTAAGTACACAATTAGTTATAAATAAGTATTTTATAATTTGTTCATTGAAATAAAAAGTCTACTCTCTATAAGGCAATACATATTTTTTACAAATGATGTTTGTTTTCATGATTGATTTAACATTTTATTGTTATTTTATCAGTTTTATATGTGATAGATTAATTTTAATTTAATTTAGATGTTTTTTTAAGGTTTTACTTCAAAAATTTTGTTTTTTACTTTGGTTATATCCGAACCGAACCGATATAACCCGAATCCGTACGATATATGATTACTTTATGGGTTTTATGATGCAATACAATTTTGAAACGAACCCGAAGTGTTATTATCTGAACCCGACCCGTACTAATAAAATTTTAGTAAGGGATCTAGAAGCGTAAACCCGAAAATCCGAAAACCCAAAAAACCTGATCCGAATGCCAACGGGTACCCGAACGCCCAGACCTAATATAAACCGTAAACTATAAAGTCATAAAATAGAAAAGGAGATGCATTAAAGCAAAAATGAAACGGAAAGGTAATAAAAAAAATTATTCATTAATAATTTCAATACAAAAAGGGGTATCAAAGTTGACAAAAAGGGGTATCAGATCAGTACAAACGGGCCGGTTAACTAAAAACGAAATTTATTAGGTTACAAACGATTTGATTAAGTCATAAATGTTGAGTTAAGTCACTAATGCTGAGTGGTGTGTTCGTTGGATTAAACTTGGCTTGAGATACAAGCTTATCCTAATTCTATCGAGTTATGGAATTAAGAATTATGTTTAGAAGTTATCTAAACTATATTACCTATTAGGATTAGGAGAAATAATATCTCTATGTAAGTAGATGCAAATATGTTACATAACTTAAGGATTTTAGAAATTGATTGTGTGCTTGAGTTTTGAGTTAGTTTCTCAAGTTAATAAAGAGATCTAGTTATTCTTTATTGTGATTCATATTCGATCTTTGAAGTTCTATATTTAGTATCAGAGCCTTCCATAAGAGATGGGAGATATCGTTGCTACAACAGACAAACCGAAGGGAGGAGATATCGTGGCTATTGCGCTTCTATTCCAGTCAATACCAGAGGTTCTTATTCTACAGGTCGGCGAGCTTGACACGACAAAGAAGGTTTTGGAGGCTATTAAAGCAAGGCATGTAGGAGCGGAGAGAGTTAAGGAAGCAATATTGCTAACTTTAATGAACGAGTTCGATAGGCTGAAGATGAAGGAGAATGAAACAATTGATGACTTTGGAGGAAAACTGTCCGAGATCACATCAAAATCGGCAGCACTTGGGGCAAGCATCGAAGAACCAAAGCTAGTGAAGAAGTTTTTGATGAGCCTACCCCAGAAAAAATATATACATATCGTGGCATCTTTGGAGCAAGTCTTAGACCTAAATACTAAAAGCTTCAAAGATATTATAGGACGTCTTAAAGCTTATGAAGAACGTATCGCTGATGAAGAAGAAGAACCTCAAGATGATCAAAACAAACTGATGTATGTGAATTCGGATTCACAAGCAAACCCTAACCAAACAAACCGTGGCTACAACGACTATCGAGGTAGAGGTCGAGGTGGACGAGGCTCGTGGTACAGAGGAAGAGGTCGCAGTAGGTATGGCGGTGGCAGAGATACAGCGAGGGTCATGTGTTATAGGTGCGACAAGTTAGGACATTACACCTCTGACTGTCCGGACCGTTTGCTTTAGTTACAAGAAACTCAAGAAAACAATAGTGACACTCAGGACGCGGATGAACTGATCCACGAGATTGTATATCTCAACGAAGATGGTATCGTACCAAGCAAATATGATGCAAACTCTAGTGGAGATAATATTTGGTACTTAGATAATGGTGCTAGCAATCATATGACCGGCGACAAACGATACTTTAGACTACTCGATGACTCTATCACCGGAAAGGTAAAGTTTGGAGACGACTCGCGGATAGATATCAAGGGAAAGGGATCCATTGAGTTTATTGATCGTAATGGAGAGGCAAGAACGATGACATAAGTCTATTATATACCGGACCTAAAGAGTAACATTATCTCTCTTGGTCATGCTACAGAGTCTGGGTGTGACATTAGGCTGAGAGAAGATTACTTGAAGGTGCATGATCGTGATGGGAAGCTGCTCGTGAAAGCAAACATGTCAAGGAACAGACTTTATAAGGTTCGCATGGGTTTAAAGGAAGACTTGTGTCTTCAGTCGGCATCAATGGGAGATTCAAGTATATGGCACGCAAGACTAGGGCACGTGAACTACAAAACTATGAAATCTATGATCTCACGCGAGCTTGTAATAGGAATCTCACAGATTTCTATCGAGAAAGAGATTTGCTGTTCATGCTTACTTGGGAAGCAAGCAAGACAAGTGTTTCCCAAGGCAACATCCTATAGAGCAACAAAAGTGTTAGAACTCGTGCATGGCGATCTGTGTGGTCCAATAACACCTAGTACGGCTGGAGGGAAGATATATATCTTTGTTCTCATAGATTATCACTCCAGGTACATGTGGTCTATATTACTCAAGGATATAACACCGTATGAGGCGTTTCGACGTAAAAGACCTAATATAAGCCATCTGTGTATCTTTGGTTGTATCGGTTATGCAAAGGTAGACAAGCCCCACTTTAAGAAACTCAATGACAGGTCACGTATACTGGTTCACTTAGGCACGGAGCCTGAATCAAAAGCATATCATATGCTTGACCCGAAAACGCAGAAGGTTATAGTGAGTCGAGACGTGGTCTTTGATGAGACAAAGGGATGGAACTGGAGTGAGCACCTTGATGGACCTAACAAAGCATGAAACTTCTCGATCAAGGTTGGAGAGTTTGGGAATCACAGTATCGACGAGACTCATGGTGATACAAATTTGGGTGATGAATCTAGCGAGGGAAATAGAGAACTAATAACAATAAATAAGAAGGAAGGAGACAATGCAGAACAGGAGATCGCTGATGAAGTAGAGGTAGAAGAAGAGATGGCAGAGATGGCTCCGGTCTTGAGACGATCACTGAGAGAGACAACAAAACCGAAGTATCTTGATGATTATATACTACTCATCGAAGAAGAAGAAGGAGAATGACTACTCATGTTGATAAATTGTGAACCTCAAACCTATGAAGAAGCACATGAACTGCAAAAATTGATTACAACATGTGAAGATGAGATTGCGAGTATAGTGAGAATGGAACGTGGGAGCTTGTTGATTTACCGCACGGAGTCAAGCCCATTGGTCTTAAGTGGATGTTTAAGCTGTAGAGAAACTCGGATGGTAGTATTAACAAGTATAAAGCACGTCTCGTTGCAAAGGGCTATGTGCAGCAATATGGCATTGACTTTGATGAAGTCTTTGCACCGGTAGAAAGGATTGAGACAATTCGACTCCTGATCAGTCTTGCAGCTTCTAGAGGATGGGAAATACATCACCTTGACATTAAGACGGCGTTCCTCCATGGAGAATTGAAAGAAACGGTTTATGTTAAACAACACGAAGGTTTTGTTGTGAAGGGAGCTGATGTCTACAGGTTACACAAAGCTCTCTATGGTCGTAGGCAGGCACGTAGGGCATGGAATAATAAATTAAATGAGATACTAACAGAGTTGAAGTTCAGTAAATGTTCAAAGGAGCCGTCGGTTTATAGAAAGGTGGTTAGCGGCAATCTACTTCTTCTTGCTTTTTATGTTGACGATCTCTTTGTGACTGGCACAAGCGTGAGTGTTATTGAGGAGTTCAAAAGAGAGATGTCATCTAAGTTTGAGATGAGTGACCTTGAGAAGTTATCTTATTATCTCGGAATCGAGGTTCAACAGCATGAGGGAGGTATAACGTTGAACCAAAGACGCTATGCTTTGAGAATCTTTGAAGAAGCCGGGATGAAAAGTTGTAATTCGTGTCACACACCGATGGAAGCAGGGCTTAAGATGTCGAAGGCTGACCATGAGAAGGAGATTGATGCAACAAACTATAGAAGGAACGTCAAATGCCTTCGCTACTTGCTTCATACACGGCCAGATTTTGCATATAGTGTAGGTGTCTTGAGCAGGTACATGCATACGCCAAGAGAGTCACATGGAGCAGCTATGAAGAAATATTTGAGGTATCTACAGGGCACCACGACTTATGGCATCACATTTCATCACAGTAACTAGAAGCTTATGAGGATAGTAAGATATAGTGATAGTAGTCATAACGTTGATGAAGATGATGGTAGAAGCACCACCGGGCACATGTTCTACATTGGTAATAGTCCTATTACATGGTGCTCCCAAAAACAGGAGACAATGGCTCTATGTTCATGCGAAGCTGAGTTCATGGCTGGGACAGAGGTAGCTAGGCAAGCCATATGGCTACAAGATTTGCTTGTCGAGATTATGGGCGATTCGGGTGAGAAAGTGATTATCAGGATTGATAATCAGTCAGCAATTTCTTTGACAAGGAACCCTGTGTTCCATGGAAGAAGTAAGCACATTCATACTCGATATCATTTCATAAGGGAGTGTGTAGAAAAAGGAATTATATAAGTGCAACACGTTCCGGGATACGAGCACAAGGCGGATATCTTGACAAAGGCACTTGGAAGAATCAAGTTCAAGGAGATGAGAGATCTCATTGGAGTTCAAGATGTAGTGGTAGAAGACTTCAAGCTTAAGGGGGAGAATGTTGGATTAAGCTTAAAGATTGCTTGAGATATAAGCTTATCCTAATTCTACCGAGTTATGGAATTAGGAACTATGTTTCGGAGTTATCTAAACTATATTACCTATTAGGATTAGGAGAAATAATATCTCTATATAAGTAGATGCAAACATGTTGCATAACTTAAGGATTTTAGAGATTGATTGTATGCTTGAGTTTTGAATTAGTTTCTCAAGTTAATAAAGAGAGTTATTTTTTATTGTGATTCATATTCGATCTTTGAAGTTCTATAGTGTTCGGGATTATGACTAAGAAATGATTAAAGGCAGAGCCGTGACTAGTAAACAAATTTTGAAACCTTGATTTAGGCATCATTTTTTTGATGTAAAATGTAAGGGCATACACACATAAATTTTTTATATGGTTCATTGGTAAAACACCCTTTAAATAAGTTTTCTAATTTGGACCAAGGTTATTATCATTTTCTAAACCATTTCTAAAGTCATAACTTAAATTTATAAAATAATTAATTGCAATTATAATCATATGTTTATTCAAAATGAAAATTTTATTTTATTTCTATTTTCTTTTATATATATTATTTTTATGTTTGTAAACTAAATGGCGTTATTTGTTTATGTATTTTCATGGATTTGAAATTACAAACTAAATCTAGTGTTATTATTTTTCTAATTTTAATAACCATGTTAATATCATGTATTATTGGTTGTAAAATCTATATATCCTAATTCAATCATGTGTTACTCATAAAGATTTACTAATGGATCTGTTTTTACAATAAATTTTGACTGTTTTGAAATAATTTCCTTGTTACAAATACAATAACCTGAATTTGAGAAAAATCTTCTAGATTTGTAAATACTAATTAAAATCCCCATATTATATTTGAAAATCAATAAATTTCACTTATATTTTAAGACTATATAGATTTGTAAATTGATTAAAATAAAGAAGCGATAAACTCTTAATTGGTAATAATTTTATTCTTAAGTCTAGATCACTATTAATATTTTGGGATTAGTTTCAGTTCATCGATTATTATTTATTCTAAAATAATACTAATCATAATCAATAATATTCATATTAAAACTTGTATTTATATATTAATGTTATCATTTATAAATAAAAAATAAACAAATGTAGGTTAATGTTTCATTAAAATTATTTCACAAACCGCACTTTTACTATATAATTATATTGCATATATAAAAGTTTATTAGAAAATTATAAATATAGTTTTATTTGGCTTATGGCATCAGAAGTTCTTTGCACGGCTCTGATAAAAGGACAAAGTTGGTCGAAATACTCGTTTATATTAGAAGTAAATCGAAATAAAAAAAGTTTACAAATGTGTGGCGAGTTCGGTACTCGAACCAAGTTCGCTCTTACAAGATAGTATTGAGATTGCTAAGTTATTTCTATTCTCTCTTCGCTTGAGGGAAAAAAAATCGGTCCTTTGTTTGGTCAGCTAATGTCTTTTTTTTATAGCCAAATATGGCTGGAATAAGACAAAAGATAGCTCGTCGTCCTTTGTGATGAGATCCAGGTTCGACTCAAGAAGTAGAAGGGCCATGTGCCATATTATTTTTTTCTTTCTAAGACCAATAACTAAAATTTAAAATTGGACCCTTGCTATACAAAAACTAAAAAAAAGAGGCCCTAAATAGTAAATAAAATTTCATACAAAATGTGGGACCCTGAGCATTTGCACCATGTGCACTACTCTAAAAGCCGGCACTGATGAGATCATATATTCGATCTTTGTCAGAGTGAGGTCAAATATTCTTTCCGGGGTTAGCTCGCCTCTCAAAGTATTAAATGTAAATCACTGTATCATACATACTTTCTGACCGGTCAGCACGCCTATCCTAAATATAGGTGCGAGCTCGTTAGAGCAACATTATCGGAGCAGAGGTTTCTTAAGAGGGGAATCCACAAAAACATCAAAACAGAGGGGAAAAATAGCTAAATTAAGAGGCGTTTGGTTTGGTACTTGTACTTTGGTTCACTAGGAGCATTGTCCCCGTGCAAGCGCGAAGTTGTAGACATATTTCTTGTTTCATCTCAATATTTGTTAGGGTTATTGTAGCTGTGAATTTTGCGTTTTGGGTTGATCATTGTTTTTTAAGTTTTTTATTGTTATACGGTTAGAGTTGTGATGATGTACTGTGTATGCATTGTTCTCCACTTATGAAGATAATGTGATTGATATAGTTCGTGGTGTTGTTTGCTGTGTTACTGAGACTTATTGTTTGTTTATCTTTTTAATTTGTTACTTGTACTGTTGAGATTAAATAAATTATATTAAGGTTATTGAGAGTACCTTTTGTTTCTGGATATTTTTTTCCAGTTTAGTTGTGTAAGTTGTGTGTATTAAGTAATAATTTTTTTTATTCTTATTATGTTGATTATATTTTTTTTTACTTTTAAACTTGTTGTTTTTACCGGACATTTAAAACAAATACATGAAGACTTGTAGAAATAACTATAAAATGAGTGACAATTCGTATTTGGGTCTTAATGGGTTTTAAACGAATATATGTATTTCTCATAAGAAGACAATAGCGTTGGCATGTTGACATTGAGCATGTAAGCTATTTTTATTAGACAAGAGGAGTGAACAGGTGGAGATGTTGTTGCCGCCTTTGTATCTGTTGGGATTTTCTCTTGTATCTCCTGTTGTGGTTGTGTTTGTTTCTCTTTTATTTGATGGGTAATATGTAAACAAAAATTATTGTTAGTTGTATTTATCAGAGTTTGTAACTTACTCTGCTTTTTTGTTTAGGTAATTTCACTGATCTTGGTTGTCGTCTTCGTCTTTTTCGTAAGCATTTGTGAAAGTAAGTTTGTAAATTGTTAAATATTTGGCTGTGTAGTTTATATTTGTTTAGCTGGCTCAATGTATGTGTCGTTGAGTTTTAGTTGATTTGATTGGTTTGGTATATTTGTTTTGAAGTTTATTTGTAAGATTTGACAAAAAGAGAGGTGATCATTAATGATTCGTCTTTTTTGGGATTTTAGTTGTTGGTGTTTGATTTTTTGGGTTATTGTAGTTTCTTTTAAACACTAAAATAAAGATTTGTGTAAAATTAGATTGATAATTAAGGGAGATAAATAGACGACCACAAATCTTGGGTATGAAATATTTTTGATTATTGATGTTAGCACAATATAGACAGTAATATAAAGAGAATTATGTGTTGATTGTTTCTTACGGATCAATGAGGAGACGAATAACGACTCGAGTTGTTTCTTTGGTGAGGCCAGAGCCCTGGACAGAACGAATTTTCCCAACCACATCTATGAGTTTAAATATCAGTTATGATATCAAAACATAATATAAACCCAGATGCAATATGATAATATACCTAGGACTTCTAAGTTTGTGTTCGCAATCATTTGGAGATTATCGAACAGTCTAATCTTGACTGGAGATTGATCTTAGGAGCACCCGTGATGACTTCATCAATAATGGTTAGTGAGATGAAACGAACGAGGAATGGATGATCAGTTATCTTGTACATGCTTGAGCACCTAGAAACCTCAAAACGATCGACTTTCACAATGTAACCAGCTTTCAAAGATGGCATGTAATGATTAGCACGTCCGACGGGAGTAAACCCATGAATCACAGAATCTACAAATAATATTATTCAACAAAGAATCAAGAAATAAATTAAAACAATTATGTTAAATAAGTGTTATAGATCGAAGATTAACTTACCTTTTCATCAAGGAAGAGAACCGTGATTCCCACAAACTCCATGTCTTTCTTGAAGTTCAGGAAATCCCAGAAGCGAGGAAGCCAGAGGCTATGCTCTGACTACTACGACCAAGACGGAGAGATTCGAAGGTTGAGTGACGGACGCCGGGACACCGGTTTGACGAATTGGAGAGGCAGAGAGAAACATTTTCTAGAAGTTGGTTAAATCTAAGAGGAATCAATGAGTTTTGTGAAGATGCAGATCGGATTCATCAAAGATGGGAATTATATATATATAGGGTTTATATAGGGGCTACAAATCAGGAACATGTATGATCAAGCGATTTAAGATGTGGACATGGAGAGTTCACCGGTGAAAAAATAGATTACGAACAGACACATGGCGCAACTCTTTAACTCAGACTTGTTTGAGACAGTGATGAAAAGAACTCAAACTCATGTTAAACGACAACAGTTTACAATATGAGAAAACTATAATTGTTGCAAACTTGAGCTTTTTTTCATATAACGTGATGAATTTCATTTAAAAATGAAACCCATAACGCACTTGTAGGCCTGACCCTGAGAAGAAGCCGAAGAAGCAAGAGCTTCTGACCTTCATAAATATATATTAGGTTCGACCATCAATGTACAAAGTATCATTTAGCTTAGTGGTATAAATGTTGGTGTTTATAACGCTGACTTGACATTTTTCACATTTTTTCTAAGTGGGACCCACAAAACGCTGACGTAGCGCGCTGAGGAGTGAGCAAAAACTCATCTATTATAAAATAGATTTTTAATTTTTTTTTTAATCAGAAAAAAAAAATCTAAGAACCCAAAAACGTTCTGAGCTATAATGTTGCTCTTAAGCCTCTTTCTTCATCTTTTCAAATTTTTGCGAACGGGGCTTATTTTATCTTTTGGACTTTTAATTTGAATGAGCTTTTCTTGAGATCAGGCCGGACATTGATATTAACGTAGCTCAGAAACAGAGGGTTATGGCAGCCCAATGCCATAAGACGAAGCCCACTACGAAGCCCATTCAAATGGTGAATATAGACAAAGAAGCAGTTGGCTGGTCTGTGTCTAGACAAAGAAGCAGTTGGCTGCACAACCGATATGCTCTCTTGACCGTTGATGGTTCCTAAGAAGACAAGAAGATAGCTGGCTGTCTTATGTCTAGATCCTTCTTTTCAGTCTTTAAAATATATTAGTTTTGTAACTCAAAACGGTAGAACGATAAGATCAAAAGTTTCAGTCTTTAATTTGTCTTTCTCTCTTCAAGCTCTCTCTATCTTTTACCTTCATGGTATCAGAGCTATGGAAGACAATCCTGATTCTCACTCTGCTTCAAATCTGACAATAAATCAGTGTGTTACGTTAAAGCTCAAAGATGATAACTATCTTCTCTGGAAGTTGCAGTTTGAGCAGTTCTTGGCCTCTCAGATGCTTCTTGGTTACGTTGATGGCTCCAAACCAAGACCAGCTCAGACCATGACCGTCAGACAAGAAGACCAAGTCGTAAAAGCTGCAAATCCTGAGTTTATGAAATGGGTTCAGAAGGACCAGCTCATTATGGCGTGGATCTATGGAACACTTTCAGAAACCGCTCTCAGGTCTGTTTATGGTCTTCATACATCTCAAGAGGTCTGGTTCTCTCTTGGACAGAAGTACAATAGGGTTTCTGCTACAAGGAAGTTGGCCCTACAGAGAAAGATTCAGACTTTAACAAAAGGTACAAAAACGATGGCTGTGTATCTTGCTGAAATCAAGACTTTGTGTGACCAACTAGACTCCATAGGAGCTCCTATTTCAGAAAGTGAGAAAATTTTTGGTGTCTTGAACGGTTTGGGTCGTGAGTACGAGTCCATCTGCACTGTTGTAGAAAATTTGATGGAAGCTCTACCTGCTCCATCTCTTGATGACGTCATGGCCAAACTGACTGCATTTGAAGATAAGGTTCAAGCATACAGTGTCTCCAATGAAGTTGTTCCTCATCAGGCGTTCTATACAGACAGAGGGGGTTACTATGGACGAGGAAGAGGACAACACAGAGGAGGCTACAGAGGTCGTGGATACTCAACGCAAGGTCTAGGCTTTTACCAGCAGTTCGGTCAAACTGGTGGTCGTAGCTCTCAAAACAACAGCTCGAGACCAACATGCCAGATTTGTGGAAGATTTGGGCACTCAGCATTCAAATGCTACAAGCGCTTTGATCCACATTTTCAACAGACCGAAGCTCCTCAAGCTATAGCTGCGATTAGAACCTCTGAGGATGTTGACTATGAAGCCAACGAATGGTATCCTGACACTGCAGCGACTCATCACATCACCAGTTCAGCTCAGAATCTGCAAAATGCTCAACCTTATTCCGGTTCAGATGCAGTCATTGTTGGTAATGGTGACTTTCTTCCCATTACTCATGTTGGTTCCATAGGCATTCCGGGTTTCTCAGGTATTCTACCTCTTAAAGATGTTCTTGTTTGTCCGCAAATCACTAAGTCACTACTCTCTGTGTCAAAACTCACCGATGATTATCCATGTGAATTCACCTTTGACTCTAAAAATGTGTTTGTTAAGGACAAAAAGACACAACAGCTTCTCAGTCAAGGAAGCAAACTTGAAGGTTTGTACCGGTTAGAGAACCCACAGTTTCTTGCGTTCTACTCCTCCAGGCAGCAGTCAACAAGTGATGAGTTGTGGCACAAGAGATTGGGGCATCCTCACCAACAGATTCTTCAACATCTATCTTCTGTTAAGGCTATTTCAGTGAATAAAGTTACAAAGTTCATGTGTGAACCTTGTCAACTAGGGAAGACTTGTAAGTTACCCTTTTCTAAGTCAGTTTTTCAGTCTTCAAATTCCTTAGAGAGGATTCACTGTGATGTATGGGGTCCTGCTCCAGTTACCTCTGTTCAAGGTTTTAGATATTATGTCATTTTTATTGACAATTTCTCAAGATTCTCATGGTTGTATCCTTTAAAACTCAAGTCAGATGTCTTTGCAACATTTAAATCCTTTCAAAGTCTTGTGGAAAATCAGTTTGGGAGAAAGATTCAGATTTTTCAGAGTGATGGAGGTGGTGAATTTGTAAACACGCAATTCTCATCTCATCTTACAACCTGCGGGATTCAACATTTTCTTTCTTGCCCTCATACACCAGAACAAAATGGTATGGCAGAAAGAAAGCATAGACATCTTATAGAGTTGGGATTATCAATGATGTTTGAAGCTAAACTGCCACAGAATCTTTGGGTTGAAGCTTTGTTCACCGCAAACTTTCTGTCCAATCTCCTTCCAACGGCAGTTCATCACAAAACAGTGAGTGCATTTGAGAAACTAAATGGAATTGCTCCTCAATACTCTGCTCTTCGTGTGCTAGGATGTGCATGTTATCCAAATCTCCGTCCATATGCTCATAATAAGTTTGATCCGAGAAGCTTGTTGTGTGTCTTTGTGGGATACACAGAAAAACACAGAGGTTACAGGTGCTTTCATCCACCAACAGGCAGAGTATACATCAGCAGGCATGTCTTATTTGATGAACAAAGATTTCCGTATACTGATGTTTACCAACATCTCCTTCCTCAACCTGAGACTCCTCTGTTATCTGCGTGGACAAAAGGTCTTCAAGTCGATGTTCAAGAACAAGAAGTTTCTCCTGAAGCTCCTCTTTCTGATCTTGTGGTGCACGGAAACAGAAACCATGCAACACCCACAGTGCAGCAACCCACATTAACCTCTGCCACTGAAGGTTCAAATTCAACAACTTCAACTGTTAATGAGTCACTCTTTTCAGATGATGATTTCCCACCTCTCTCCCCTGCGAATCAACAACCATCTCCTGAGCCTGCAGATAATTCTCATTCGATGGTTACTCGAGGAAAGGTTGGCGTAAGGAAGCCAAACCCAAGATACGTGCTTCATACAGTAAAAACAGTTCCGGAAGAACCAAGAACTGTGAAAGCTGCACTCAATCATCCAGGATGGAATGGTGCTATGACTGATGAAATCGACACGTGCCATGAAACAGAAACATGGAGTCTTGTTTCACGACCTGTCAATGTTCATGTTATAGGATGCGGTTGGATCTTTAAAACCAAGCTGAATGCCGATGGAACAGTAAAGAATTTAAGAGCACGGCTTGTAGCTAGAGGGAATGAACAAGAAGAAGGTGTTGACTTCCTTGAAACCTATAGCCCAGTGGTAAGAACAGCAACAGTGAGGATGGTCTTACATTTCGCCACTGTCAATAAATGGGATCTGAAGCAACTAGACGTCAAAAACGCTTTTCTTCATGGGGATTTACTTGATACAGTTTACATGAAGCAGCCTCCTGGCTTTGTGAGTGAAGAATTACCAGATCATGTGTGTCTCCTTCACAAAGCTATTTACGGCCTCAAACAAGCTCCAAGAGCCTGGTTTGATAAATTCAGCTCGTTTCTATTGAAGTATGGGTTCATCTGCAGTGTGAAAGACCCTTCTTTTCATCTACAACAGAGATGGCATCATCATCTTTCTTTTATTATATGTTGATGATATGGTGTTGACTGGGAATGACAAGAGTGTTATCGCAAAGCTGCTTGAGTCGCTTGGGAAAGAATTCAGGATGAAAGATATGGGAGCTCTGAGCTATTTTCTTGGGATTCAGGTGCAGTATACACCTACTGGCATATTTTTGAATCAAGAGAAATATGCCACTGATTTACTACAGAGTGTGGGGATGCTAGAGTGTGCTCGTATGCCAACACCGTTACCATTGCAGATTGATCGAGTCCCTCATCAAGATGAACTGTTTGAAACTTCCTCATACTTCAGAAGTTTAGCCGGCAAACTTCAGTACTTGACTCTGACGAGGCCAGACCTTCAGTTTGCTGTGAACCTGGTTTGTCAAAGAATGCATAAGCCAACAATGGCTGACTTTCATCTACTGAAAAGAGTGTTGCGATATATTAAAGGAACAATCACAATGGGTTTACACTTCTATAGTGATTCTGACTCTTCTCTTAAAGCTTTCTGTGACAGTGATTGGGCAGGTTGTAGTGAGACAAGACGATCTAGTGGAGGTTTCTGCACAATGCTTGGAAATAATTTGATCTCTTGGTCTGCTCAGAAACAGGATTCTGTCTCACGTTCGTCGACAGAAGCTGAATACAGATGTCTTTCTGATACTGCAGCTGAGTTATCTTGGATAGCTGATGTACTCCAAGAACTTGGATCTGCACCAAAGAAACCGGCTGAAGTCTTCTGCGACAACCTATCAGCAGTGCATTTAACTGCCAATCCAGTTCTTCACAAGAAGTCCAAACATTTTGCAACACATTATCATTATGCAAGAGAGCAAGTGGCAAAGGGAACGTTAGTGGTGCATCATGTCTCTGCAACTTCTCAAGTAGCCGATATTTTCACAAAGTCGTTACCACAAGCAGCTTACTTCTCACTGCGATTCAAACTCGGTGTGGTTTCTTCCCCCACCACGAGTTTGCGAGGGGCTATTAACGTAGCTCAGAAACAGAGGGTTATGGCAGCCCAATGCCATAAGACGAAGCCCACTACGAAGCCCATTCAAATGGTGAATATAGACAAAGAAGCAGTTGGCTGGTCTGTGTCTAGACAAAGAAGCAGTTGGCTGCACAACCGATATGCTCTCTTGACCGTTGATGGTTCCTAAGAAGACAAGAAGATAGCTGGCTGTCTTATGTCTAGATCCTTCTTTTCAGTCTTTAAAATATATTAGTTTTGTAACTCAAAACGGTAGAACGATAAAATCAAAAGTTTCAGTCTTTAATTTGTCTTTCTCTCTTCAAGCTTTCTCTATCTTTTACCTTCAATTGATAGGGGTGAAAAACCCATCTCCAACAATCGATAAGCAGATTTAGGCATATAAAAAGAAAAAATTGTGCGAAAAAAGATTGGAAAAGTAAGTTTCCAACTCCCGTGACAACCGGATCAAATTTCTTGGACTTCACGGAGTATGGAGTGTCCAAGGCTAACACTTAGAACCGTCGTATACTATCCCGCGGCCACACCCTGGCTTCAAACGAAGATCCAACTCGGAAACCCTAACTGCCGTGAGTTGCTGAAGACCCTTGCCGCTTCAAGCTGCTGAAAACCCTGTACATCTTGACAGTCGAGACAGATGAAAAGGAGAATTCGGACCGGGGAGATCTCTACTAACTCATATGAGGGCGTCCTAAACTGTAGTGTGTTCCCCCCTTGGCAAACCGTGATTAAAAATAGAGAGAAAGAGATAAGGCGTGTGTGTTTGCCACTCAAAGACCACGTTTCAAACAAAATGTAATGTTGGATAGCTAGGATATGAAGTTTATACTTTATAGAATTTAAAACAATAAACAGTTTGAGAATCAAACGATCCACAATAAATATAATTAGATACCAAATGATTCAAATGATGCGTACAGAAGGTATAATAACCAATAGGAAAGTAAGTTTTTTTTACATTTTCTGTTGACTACTTCTGTGAAGTTAACTTTACACGTATAACATTAGGGACGTTAACATTAGTCTATTGAATAATTTCTCAAGATGTCCTGAAAGTCATGTCATACCTAAAACCTGGAACCTGTCTCCCCCACATTTCATTAATTTCCAGTAATCCACTCGAACATTTCTAACCCATAACACTATTTAAATGTCAAAATCATACTATTTTAATGTAATTTCAGCACTAAAAAAATTATTCTCCAACCATAATACCAAACTTCACACTAAAAGTTATTTTATAATATTATATGTATTTATTTGTCATTTATTTAATTATTTATTTTATTAATAAATTAAGTGAATAGTATTTTAATGCGGTAAATAGTATTTTAGTGTGGTGAATAGTATCACACCAAATTTGGTGTGTGATATCTCATGATTTTAATAGTTTTTAACGTATATTTATTATTCATATTAGTGTTTTGAGTTGCATTTAGGTGTCTACATTGCATATATTTGTCCATTTATGTGCATTAGGATCTAAAGTGCACACTTGAGAAGTTTGGGGCGAATGCGTGAATAATCAAGACTCCGAGGACCTGTTTTGCAAATAAGCAAGAACTCACCACTGGAGCTCACGAGCTTTCTCCTCCAAGCCGATCCGGAGCTTGACGACACGGCGAGCTTCGACCCGACGACGGCTAAGGCTGGGCTGACGATGACGTGTGGTTTCAGACCGTCACGGAGGAGAGCTCGACGAGGAAGATAGAGACGAGACTGAAGACTCACGCCAATGGAGGTTTCGGGGAAGAAGGCCATGACCGGATTGGAAGCTACGACGGCGAAGCTTGAGGCCACGGTGAAGACCGAGCACGACGGAGGACCAGAACACGGACGGAGACTTGGAAGGTGGCTCACAGTGGCTTGGAGATTGATTGTTGTGGATTGCGACGAAGAGGAAGACCGCGGGTGGCCATAGCGGAGTAAAAGAGGCCGCGTTTTCACGGCAGAGACTCGGAAAATGAACAGAGAATACCGCGGGTTCACGACGCCCTTGGACAAGGCCGCGGAAACGAGGCAGGGAGCTTGGAGATTCTCCGCGGCCAGACGTCGCGGAGTTGAGCAGTCCGCGGTTCAGTCGAGCTGGAGGAGACAAGCCGAGATTTTTGATTTAATTTTGGTTTAGTCCGGTTTAATCCTGGTTTGTGGGATTAAACCGGTTCGAGTTTTGCCTTCCTATAAATATATTTAGACCTAGAAACTTTATTTTTATCTCATTTTATCTCAAGACTTTGTCTAAACTTGTAAAAACTTGAATCTTTTGATAATCTAAGGAAGTACTTCATCTTATATTTGTGTTTCTCTTGCTCATTAACATGATTAGCCTTGATCCTTACATGGTTTAAGGTTTCTCATGGAGATTAGTGAGTAGTGAACTTGTGATTCATGGGTTAGATATATTAGGTTGATTAAGTGGATATTTAGGATGTTTATTGCTTGATTAACAATGTTCTATGCTTGCTAAGTGTTCTTAATGCTAGATTAGACTTGATCACTCTCATCTAGACCTTAAGTTATTTTACGTCCTGAAGGTGTTTGTTAAAATGCTTGAATGAACTTAGCATTGTCTTTTACATATTTGGCCAACGGCAGTAGATGTCCGAGATGTTTAAGTGGTTAGTAGACTTGTGATTTATGCATCCTTGAATGTGTTAGCCAACGGGATTTGATGTTTAAAGCATGACTAACATAGGGATTATTATCACGGGAGTGGATTAATCTATTTTGAATGAGATCTAGACCTATAGACTTGTTGATTGTTTTTTTTGAACATCCTAGATTGAACTTTGATCACCTTATATCAATTATCATTGCCCATGGATCCATCTATAGCATTTGATTGAATTCTTGCACTTATTTCTTGATTGGATTTGAGATCACCTTGTTTATATTCATAGGACATTAGTTTGTTACAAAATCATCAATCTTCTTATTTGCTTAGATTAAGAAAGCTTGTGTATTCTTGGTGTTATAAGTCTCCAGTTCCTTGTGGATTCGATCCTAAAATGCTACAATGACATACCATTCGATTGTGGTATTGTTGGCACATTAGGTTAATTGGTGTGTGCTTAACGCCTAATCAATTTGGCGCCGTTGCCGGGGAACTAAGTAGATTTGTCATTAAGATTTCAAACTTTCTTGAGATTAATCTTTATTTTCTTATGCTTTGTTTTGCTTTTGTATAGCTACTAACCTTTTATTCTAGCTTTTGCTATTTTCAGTGATGGCAGCAAGCCACTTTGCTTGGCCACAAGAAGATGAAGCCACACTTGAAGATCACATTGATGATGATGATGAGCCATATATGGAGGAGCCATTTGATGAAAGTATACTCACACCAGAACAGAGGGTAAAGGTGGATGAGCTTTGCAAAGAGAATCCAATGTTGACAAGAGAGGACATGGCAGTGATGCTCAGGTTAAATCTTATGTCACATCGGGTAATACTAGAAGGAAGAGAGCTCACCGGCATTGAGATAAGAATGGCTCAACAGCTCAAAGAGGTATTTTATTGGGTTCCACCAACCCAGCTGGAAGGTATATGCAATTCGACTTTAGAACTTCATTTTGAGGATATTTGCTTGCCATGTGTTGAAGAGATTGCCTCTGATTTGAATTCTCATGTGCTCATCAATGAATGTCTTGATCTGATATGTGAAACTAGAAAACAAGATGACTTGAGAGTAGGAAAGCTTGTTAGAGATCATATTGAAGTTTGTTTTGACAAGAACTATCTTTGTGCTTCAATTGATCTTGAATCTGAGTTTTTGATGCTTGATGAACCTAGACCTCTTCTTGAACTAGCTGATTTAGGGGATGAACTTGATGTTGATAGGCTCTTGTTTGAGATAGAAAAACCCCCTTGTCAAAAACTTTCATGAGAATGAGAACATTGTGTTTTATTTGATTGAAGGAGATAGAGTTGACTACTTTGTTAAAACTTCGTTTGAGCCTATAGTTGAATTTGTGTCTCCACCAAATGCTTTTGATTCTTATGATCATCTGAACCTCAAGGAGCATTTCATAATTCATGTCACATCTTTAGTGAAGCTCTTTGAGGAAAAATCTGTCTATTTTCTATGGATAGTAGTGTGCTCCTTTGCATACTTGGTTCCTTGTTCTTGTAGGAGAAGGACCAAAGGTGCATTGGGTCAACCTTTTGATACTTATGATTAGCAAGCACACAAAGTCAAGTTAGAGACTTAAAACAAGCTCACTTGGGAGGAAATCTCATGTTATCCATTGTATATATTTCTTTATCTTTCCTTTTTAGGTTATTTAATAAGTATGGTTGAGGCTTTTCAGGTTGAATCTAGACACCTTCTTTCACTTCTCCGCTTCAGCCCATGTCTACAAGTGAAATAAATCTGAGGCCAATGGTCCTCTACCACCCAATTCAGCCAATAACTCCAAGTAAGTGTCACCCCAACCTTGTACATATTTAGCTTTTCAGGTTGAATCTAGACACCTTCTTTCAGTTCTCCGCTTCAGCCCATGTCTACAAGTGAAATAAATCTGAGGCCAAGGGTCCTCTACCACCCAATTCAGCCAATAACTCCAAGTAAGTGTCACCCCAACCTTGTACATATTTAGTTTTATGTTTATTTATTTCCCTTAGATCTCTTTTTTGAGCTTACTCTCACACAAGGGACTGTATGAAGTAAGTTTGGGGGAGAGTCTACTATCTCACATCATTTTATGTTTTGTTTACTTGCCATGAGTCTCATGCATTACATTATGAATACTTATTTGCATAGAAAATCCATAAAATTTTGATATTTTTTGAAAATCTTCATGTAGTTTCACTTGATCCATTTGCATTTTTATGATTGAGTCTAGAAGCATTTAGATTGCATTCATGCATTGGGAGAAACCTTGTAAGAACACATGTTTAGAACTCAATTTGACATCCTAGCTAAACATATCAAGTAGCTTAAGCATCTCTTGAAAAAAGCTTGTAAGCTTCGAGCCTTGAAAACTCTTCTTGAAACATGTTATTTGCTTGATGATTGACATTGTTCTTGAAACCAACTCCAAATGAACTAGGGCTTAATGAACTTAATCTCTCTTGCATATGGGCATTTGCATACTTGATCATGAATATTATACACATTTGGGTTATTTTTCTCTCTTTGTACCAATCTTTGTTAACCCAAATGGCACTTTCATACCTATTAACCCTCACCATTCTTTGAAGCCAACATTAATTTGCTTGAGTGAGGTCTTTTATTGATAGCATGTCATGTGCAAAATCTTGAGAGTATTAGGAGCGACAATGTGTTGTTCTCATCTTTGGATAGCATTAGGACCTCATTTGAGCTAGCCATGTTTGTTGGGTTCGTATGCTTGATTTTGATCTTGAGATTGGGATTTGAGTAAAAAAAACAAAAAAGAGGGATCTTGTGTTTATAAGTGGAATCCCCTTTAGAATAAAAGAAGAAAAAAAACATGAAAAGAGTGGGGAAAAAAAAATAAAAGAGCTGAGTGAATAAAAAAAAAAAATTTTTAGTTGGCTAAAATAAGAAATGGGAATGTGTTCATTGGATGAGAGATGAAAGTGAGTGTATCTTTGGGTTTTGGGATGATGAAAAGAATAAGGGTATAGCTTGAAATCATTTAGGAAAGGGGTAGAATGATGTGAACAAGTCATTGTATGCATGAATTGTTCATTTTCTTAGATAAATTTTGCATAATGTTTTTGTTCCTATTCTTGAGTGTGAGTCACCATAAAAGATGCATTTGAAAACCCTTGCTTCACATTAGACCATTTTGTTCACCAAGCCAAATGATTGAGATCATGTGCCTATTTGTGAGAATTTACCTTGTGTGTGTGTGAATCAATGTGAGAGTTGGTTGAAAGAACTTGTTGGTTGATGAACATTACAACTTGTGAAGAGATAAAAGAGTCTTGATAGGCCTTGAGAAGCTAGAGTGTAATAAAAGTATTTGTTCATGCTATTTGCTATGTTTTTCTTTGGGATGTTAAGTTGAATGCTAGAAAGTGTTATTTTGGTTATAAGCTCCCAATTTTAAATATCTCCCTCTTGATTGTTTTTAAAGTTTACTTGTGGACAAGTAAATGACTAGTGTGAAATTATAGTATTGCACTAAAATGGTGTGATTTTTAGTGTTGGATTGAAGAAGGTTTTTGTATCAAAATCACACTAAAATAGTGTTTTGGAGTTGAGTTGGAGATGACCTAAAAACGATTTTTGAATATATTTTTTTTCTTCTGCAAGACAACAAGAATGTGGTTTGTAATATAGTAGAAATTTGCAAAAAAACATCCAAATTCTAAATTTATAGGCAACTTGTCCATATAACAATTAATTCATTTTTTTCCTCTTTTTAGTGATCAGCCTTTATGCATTGTAAATTTCGGAGGAGAATATATTTGTGTTCACATTTGGTCCGTGCACGTGATCGGATTTTTTCAAGAACATCCAAACACATAAAGAAGTCCATGACGTTGAATTACTTATTCTTACATTTTTGTTTTTGTTTTACTCATTCTTACATTGCATAGTGTGCTTAAAACAATTCTTTTCGGTGTTAAAATAAAAATCTTTATCTAAAAGAAAATTTCGGTTTTTATTTTCGGTCTTTATCTAATATGAATTCTTTTCGATTTTTTAAAAAAACTGCTTCTCAAGAGTCTTTGCATGTGTCCGTGACTTTGTCGGGCAACATGGTCCGACCGGTTGATGTCGACATTAACCTAATGGTTGTCTTTTTGTGAGAATTATTCAACTAAAATACTCTAAACGTGTTTATTTATATTTTATATTTTATATTTGGAAAAGCAAATATTTTGACTCCATACCATATAAACCATATAGTTTAAAAACTTAAAAATGCTATTTAATATTTATCATTTCAAATTCACAAATATGTCTTTGTCACTCAGAATAATAATGAGTGTCGTTGGGAAAGTTCAAAGGCTTTTGAAAGAAAATCATCAAAAAAGATTTGATTGTATTAGAGTAATATTTGATCCTATAATATTATTTGAGCATCTATATATACATGTGTTTTCACACTCATTGGCAATCACTTATTATCAAAGAAAAAGAAAAGCAAATCAAGTCTTCTTTATTTTCTTGTGATTTTGTCATATTTTTTTCTTTTTATAATTTGGTAATAATGGGGAACTGCATGGATAGATGTAGGGAAGGAGAAGTAGAAGAAGGGAAGACAGAAGTAAGAGAAAATGCAAAAGAGTCTTTCAGACTTGATGGTGACGAAGATGGTCACGGTGAAATGAAGGTGAAGATAGTGCTTACAAGACATGAATTGGATATGTTTTTGCTTCAGATGAATAAGAATGACGATGGGAACTTGATGATGACCAAAGATGTTATGGTAGAGCTAGAGAAGATGATCATAAAAGCATCATCATCGTTTTCATCATCACCATCGTGGGAACCGTCTTTAGAGAGCATCATGGAGTGCCCCGAAGTTCAAGAGATGGATAGATGAGAGGATGGTGATGCTACAGAAATGATCTATGATAATAGGGGTGACTAGCTAGTATATATTATCATGGGGATGTAAAGCATTGCGTTAAATACGGTGATCCGTAACATTTTTGTATCATTTAATATTTTAATAGGTACGTAGAAATATTTGTTTGTTTGTTAGACTATGGTCGGGGTCGATCTCGAACAAAATATAATCAGATCTTTTGATCTATCAAGAAAATATATGAATGCATTGGTTAAATCCTGACTGTTTAATTATTATACATTTTAATGATTATGATAAAGATCAAATATCGGGGGTTTAGCTAGCTCATATGGTTGAGCGAGCCACGATTCGAGAAGGGTATGGAGCTGAATGCGCATCTTACCAATCCTCATCTCCGCAACGTTTTATTTATTAAGCTTTATGGGAACAACAAACACAAAAGCTTAAAGGCTTCTTTCATGGAAGAAAAAATTATCCATGAAGAGATCAACGGTTTTTTCAATCATAAACAAACATTGATACATACAAGAAAACCATACTTTACTATGTACTTTGAAAAGTTTACTTAATTAGCTCATCCAGACGACGTTCCATGGCCATAGAGACAGCTTCAAGGAACGTAGCCTCGCTTGAAGCAGGTAACACCGAGTTATGAGCTTCTCTCACTATCTCTTCAATCGCAGAGTCTTTGTTGACCGTTTCTCTGCACATCATGCTTCCAATTTGATACGGCGTTAGGTTTCTCTCAACGCCTTTCTTAAGAAGCATCGTGGAGATACGCAGCGTGCGTGCGACAGCTTCAGGGACGTCCCAACCGTTGAGTTGCAAAAGCGCAATGTCTTGTTCAGCGTCTAGCGAGTTTATGTAGTCAAGAGTGTCTTCAGAAAACAGGACTTTTGCTTGCGGCCAGTAAAGCCACTCGAATGTGCAATCTTCAAACTGCAGAGACCCATTTCAATATAACTTTAGTTCCACTTTCTGATATATTGAATGCATTAATAAAGTCAACTTACATTCTCAGGCAAGCAGTAGCCCTGGTCAATTGGGATTAGAACGGTTTTGCCGTCTTCGCCTTTCCCGGTCAATATGTTTCCGGCATGCCGGTCAGCGTTTGCCATTCTGATGTCAAAGACGCTTATCTTATGCACTTCTTCCACGGGAAAAGCTCCAGGGCCAATGTCTTCGCAGCTTCCGTTGTTCTTCATGAACATTTGCAAAGAACCAACTTTGGCATCTTTTGTACAACAACTGTCGACTCCCTTTGGGTTATTATACACTTTGTGAAAGCTTCTGACCATAGCGGTTGGTGGCACACCAGCAAAACCCATAACTTCTTTGGATAAAGATCTGGGTCCGCTTTTAGGATGATCTAACAAGTAAGCTGCAACTTCTCTAATAGCCCCTTCTCCCACTCTAGTACCTCTCTTCAGTCCCTGACCGTCAGATGACAAAGGAAGCTGCTGAGGATTGTTGACAGCCATAGGTTCCTCGTCCATGGGCTTGAAAACAGACACGTAGCTCAGACCGGTAGAATCTTGCATCAAGTATGTCCCTCCCGTTCCCTCAGCTGTTCTCACAGGTGGATTACCGTTGTTTAACCCATCGACCGTGCGGTCAATCGTATCCTCGATAACCTGAGGTAATCTCACAGCGGGATTGAGAAGCAGAGGTTCTAACAAGAAGTCTTTCACCGTCTTCTTAAGCAGCAAGTGGATAACAGAGTTTCCATCTTTGCAAATCCCACCTAAGACTCTGTTATCATCAAGCTTCTCCCCTCTAAAGAAGATCTCTTGATCATCAACATCAAGAAACCCTTTATTACCTTCTTTGGAGATGCGTTTCTTGAGATACCCAACGTTCTTACGGAGATCCACATGAAAGTAAAAGACTTGACCGGAAGTGGTGATGAGAGAGACGAGGAGGGGGTCATAGAGCTTCTTAAGCAGCAAATGCAAGACACTACCACCGGTGACTCCATAGTCCTTGGCACGCGAGGCGTACCTGGCGAGCTCTCGACCACCGAAGACCAACTTCTGCCTTGTTATACGAAACCCATTACATATGGTCTGAATCCTAACTTTGACGTCGGAAATGGAATCAGAGTGGTGGATGAACAAATGCATGGTTGGTGTGACTAAAGCCTAATCAATTCATAATGATGATTCTCCTCTTCAACGCCAACAATCAAGATGGGAAAATGAAATTGAAAATCGATAATCAATCTCTTAACCACAACCTGTGGGCACTTAAACTACTCTTTCTCTTCTTCTTCTTCTTCTTCGGAGACAGGAAAGGGAAGCAGCTCTTACTTTTTTTTTTAAATAGACGCGCTCATTGGCCTTTTCCTGATTCCTTTTCGTAAATTAACGCCGTTAGTTTTTTACATTAACGACCGTCTGTTCCATATAAACGGAGTTGAATCTTTACCGTCATCAAACTGACAGAAGCTTTCTTTTGTCTCATCCATGCAATCAAAGCTTGCCACCTGTGATTATCTCGTAAGAAAAACTAAACAAGGGATAATTCTTTTATTCATTGGGGGGGACTAGACGAACCTAATTACTGGAATATTTAACTTTCCGTAAATTTGAACAGGTCGTAAACCGAGATTATTGCCGTTACACATGTATTGCGTCCTCTTTCCATTAAAAAATCTTTTCTCAAAAGCCTAAACTATATCATTGACATAGTTTAAAAAACATATACAGGTTCCTAGTATCATCTTTCTGTGTCTGTATCTCATCACAAGCTTCTTTTGATTGCTTTGACTTATTTAATACACTTAAAACAAAATATGTTAACGAAATTGTTACCACGATATATATATATATATATATATATATACTATCAGGATGACACATATTTTTTTTTATTAATTTAGTTTATAATATAACTTTTTAATAAAATTCAATAATGTGAATGTTTCTTCTGAGGTGAGGTGTACCTGAACGGAAGGTTGAAAAGAAAGTGTGTCAAGAGATGATAACATGAAACACTACAGATTTGACGTTTCTTTCCAAAAGATCCACTGACCAGTTCACAAATGATGCATATAACATTTTATTTTATTTGCCGTTCGTAAGAAAATGAACTCTTAATAAGCAGCTTAACTTTTTTAATCACATTAATTGCATCTAAAGAAAAGAGAGGCTATGTTATTTAAAAAAACACTATGTGAATTTGAGTTGTTGGAAACGTCCAAACATGGCCGGTGGCTTTGATCTGACGGTAAAATCACTATAAAAAAACACAAGTTTATCGAATAAATTTAACGAGAAAAAGTAATCCTCGTAAATTTACGTCGATTTTACGAAGAACTTACGAAGAAAAATAAAATCAACGTTATTTCCTCGTAAAATAACGACGAAATGATTTCGTCGTAAAGTCGATGTAATATCACGTGGTCTTTACGAGGAATTACGATTTTCTCGTAAACTCGACGTAAATGTAGCGTGTACTTTACGAGGAAATATTTTACATCTAACTAGCGAGGAAATTTTGAATCCACCAACTTTGTAGTTGTAACACGTTTTTTTTCGGGCACCTAACTAAATTTCGTCGTAAATTCGTAGGAAAATTACAACTACCAGATTCGAAAATTTCCTATAAATATGGACATTTGAACATCATTTTAAACACACCAACAAGAAAAAAAAAACGTGAAAAAAAAAAAAATATCGGGCTCCGGGAATATTTTTGAGTTGCGGAGGTGGATGTATATGCATAGAGATGCTAACGGGAGAGTGACGAAAGAATACCTTGCGGAGCTGGAGACATTTATGCATCAAGCAGATTCAACACCGCTCGCCCAAGAAAGTGGTAAGATGTTATGCCCTTGTCGGAAATGCAACAATTCAAAATTGGCAAATCGTGAAAATGTTTGGAAGCATTTAATAAATAGAGGTTTCACGCCAAATTACTATATCTGGTTTCAATATGGAGAAGGTTATAATTATGATCAGAATGAAGCTAGTAGTAGTAATAGCAATTTTTAGGGAAGAACCGGTTGATCATCATTTGCATAATGAACATAGTTACCATCAGGAAGAGCAGATGGTAGATTATGATAGGGTTCATGATATGGTAGCTGATGCATTCGTAGCTGCTGATGCATTCGTAGCTCATGATGAAGATGAAGAACCTAATATAGATGCAAAAAAGTTTTATGAAATGTTAAATGCGGCGAATCAGCCACTTTACAGTGGTTGTAGAGAAGGTCTCTCTAAATTGTTGTTGGCTGCTAGAATGATGAATATTAAAACTGATCACAATCTACCTGAAAGTTGCATGAATGAATGGACATACTTGTTTAAAGAGTATTTGACGGAAGACAATGTGTCTGCTGATTCTTATTATGAGATTCAGAAACTGGTTTATAGTCTTGAGTTGCCTCCGGAGATGATAGATGTTTGCATCGATAACTGCATGATCTACTGGGGAGATGATGAGAAGTTAGAAGAATGTAGATTCTGCAAGAAGCCACAATTCAAGCCGCAAGGACGGGGACGTAATAGGGTACCGTACCAAAGGATGTGGTACCTACCAATTACAGACAGATTGAAAAGATTGTACAAATCAGAGCAGACTGCTGGAAAGATGAGATGGCATGCCGAGCATACTCAGACAGATGGTGAGATGACTCATCCATCAGATACAAGAGCCTGGAAACATTTTAATAAAGTACATCCGGATTTCGCTAGCAATAGCCGGAATGTATATCTCGGATTATGCATAGATGGATTTAGTCCATTCGGAATGTCAAGGAGACAATAGTCATTGTGGCCAGTCTTTCTTACGCCATACAACCTGCCATCGGAGATGTGCATGCAACGGGAGTTGCTATTCTTAACCATATTAATACCTGGTCCGAACCATCCAAAAAGGTCTCTGGATGTTTTCCTACAACCACTGATAAAAGAGTTGAAGGATTTGTGGTCAACAGGGGCGAGGACGTATGACTGCTCAACGAAGACGAATTTTACGATGCGAGCGATGCTTTTGTGGACCATAAGTGACTTTCCTACCTATGGGATGTTGTCTGGATGGACTACACATGGGAGATTAGCTTGTCCATATTGTAATGGAAAGACAGATGCGTTTCAACTGAAGAATGGTAGGAAGATAAGTTGGTTTGATTGTCACCGTCGATTTCTTCCCATTGGTCATCCGTACCGAAGAAACAAGAATTTGTTTTGGCACAAAAGGGTTGTGAGAGACACTCCTCCTCCATATCTAACTGGAGAACAAATTGAAACGCAAATCGACTACTACGGAGCTAACGAAACAGTTCGTTGTGGTGGTAATTGGCATGTCCCTCGTAATATGCATGATTATTATGGTGTTCATCACAACTGGCACAAGAAGAGTATATTTTGGGAGTTGCCATATTGGAAGGATCTTCTTCTGCGCCACAACCTCGATGTGATGCATATAGAGAAGAATTTCTTTGAGAACATCATGAATACAATATTGAATATCCTAGGGAAGACAAAAGACAACATAAAATCTAGGTTGGGCTTGCCGTATATTTGCTCAAGAAGTGAGTTACATATAAAAAGCAATGGACAAGTTCCCGTTCCGATATTCAGATTGTCTTCAGAAAAAAAGTTGGTGTTGTTCAACTGGGTGGCATCAGAAGTGAAGTTCCCCAATGAGTATGTTTTAAATCTCTCTAGATGTGTTGAAAAGGGTAAAAAGTTTATGTAACGGCTACTTCCCTTTGCATTTGCGGAGCTACTTCCAACAAACGTACATGAAACACTTGCAGGTAGTATATTATAACACAGTATTTTATAATAGTTTAGTTTGCAATAATATATGACTAATATAATGTGTTTAATTATTTTTGGAATATACAAGGCATTGGAGCATTTTTCAGGGATCTGAGCACACACACTCTTAAAGAAGAAGTCGTGGAACAGCTTCAGCAGAACATTCCCATCTTATTGTGCAACTTGGAAAAGATATTGATGACATCCTTCTCATTGATCTGCATAATCATGACTACGAAGATCTTACCGACGATGCCACGGACGATGCTGTTATAGACGAGTTTAATGAAAATGATGATGTTTCTAGTGATGACGAGAATGTCGATGTATCCGATAGATGTATTTGTTTTTAATAAGATTGATTTTCAGACTTAATGCATGTGATTTGATGGATTTAATCATGAAAAACTATTTATATAATTTGACTTTGTGTAAGGTAATAGGAGTTTGTATTAGAAATAAGAGATTGAGATTATAAGTTAAGGAATTGTGGTTTTAGAATTTGGGGTTTGGAATGGAAAGAATAGATTGAGGTTAAAGGGAAGATGGGTTTGAGTTTCGGAATATATGAAGTATAAGATAAGGAAGATGGGGGTTTAGGGTTTCGGATTTTAGGGATTTAAACATAATCCTCATAATTTCCTCGTAAGTTAATGAGGAAATAACGACGAAAAGAATGCATGACTCATTAATTCCACGTAAGCACAATTCGTCGTAAAGACCTCGTAACCGGAAAACTCGGGTCTCGCTATTTCCTCGTAAATAAAAATACGGACCTCTATATTTCCTCGTAAATGAACGACCAATAAAAAAGAAGAGAAAAAAAGAAAGAGAAGAAAGATACTGGAATCATAGGAGGGAAAAGACAAGGCGAGACCTACGTAAGTCTAGCCTTGTCTCCGCCCACATGTGTTTCCGTATCTTTCTCCCCTTCTTTTTTTTCCAAATCCTTCTAATTTGAGAAGCAAACTGGTGAGTAATTATCTCTGATTTGAGAAGCAAATCGGTGAGATTATCTTTGATTTGAGAAGCAAACTGGTGTGTATTTATAGGAAATTTCGAAAGGTTTTACGACCAATTAGCTTCGGCTCCTTCCTCGTAAATAAAAAAGCAGGCCTCGCTAATTCCTCGTAAGTGAACGAGGACATTACGAGGAAACCTAACACGGGACTTGCGAGTTCCTCGTTAATTCCACGTAAGCACAATTCGTCGTAAAGACCTCATAATAGGAAAACGCGGGCCTCGCTAATCCCTCGTTAATCAACGAGGACGTTACGTGGAAATGAAACGCGGGCCTTGCTAATTCCTCGTAAAGAAAAACACGGACCTCGCTAGTTGCTCATAAATTTACGAGGAAATTACGATGATTACTTATTTCTTATATAAACACGTGAACTGTGCTCTCCCATTTCCTCTCCACTTCCTCTCTCTTTCGTAGCTATGGTATGTTCTCTCTCTATTTCTTCTCTAATTTGATTAGTTTAGGGTAGATTAGGTGGTTAGTGTAGGGAATTTAGATTGGTTTATTGATTTTTTGTTAATTAGTGTTGATTAGGTGGTTAATGTAGGGAATTTAGCTAGATTTATAGAATTTGTTAATTACTGTTGATGTTAATTTTAAAAATTAATTTTTTTTCCAGACGATTCGAAAGAACAGACTTACTCCCCATTACAGACAGATGTTCGGTGAGCCTGGTAGTCGTTTAGACCTGTCGTCTTCTTCAGCTCCCGGTTCTTCGGCTCCGGAGACTGTCCCCGAGACTAAGCCTTCTCAGAGAGTCTCTTGGTCACCTTCTTCTAGTGCACCATCGGTTCCTCCTGTGCCTCCTCTGACGATGCCTCCTCCGATGGCTCCTCCGATGCCCGTCGAGATTCATCCCGATTTGATGGTGCCTCCGAGTGCTCGTCACTCGCAGTGCACTGTCGAGGACATTCTCAGTCAGCCAGGCAGAGAAGGTTTACCAGTCATAGACCCCGACCGACCGGACGGAACTTTGTGGTATGTTACATTAATTTTTTTTTTTATTCGTTAAAAATTCTTTTATAACATTAATAAATAAATTGTACTTTAAATTTGTTTTTTCAGGTTTGGGGTTGACGGATGTCTTGCATCGGACGTAACCGACACGATGAAATGTTACTTCTCCATGGCACATCCGAACTAGAAAAAGACGCTGATCTACGTCAGAAAGACGTGGTTCAAAATTTTCGCTGTAAGTTACTATTAATTAATTATATATAATTTAATTTTTTCATGATTTATATATATATATTTTTTTAAACTAATTATTAATTTAATTTTTTTTACAGCAAAAATATCATTGGTCCATGAGGGTCAATGAGAGGGTGAGGAAAGCGCTTTACGCGAAGGCAAAAATTCGCTTGTTGGACACGATCTCCAACTGGAAGGGTGACTGGATCGTGAAGGGGTATGAGCGTGGCAAACCCGCTGAGCTCACCACGGATGTGTGGGATGGTCTCATCCGTTATTGGCGGGATCCTGAGTCCATTAGAATTGCCCAGTCTTGCTCTGCCTCCCGTAACACGGTAGATAAGCACGGCCACAGACCGATGCTTCACTCTACGGGCCAAAAACCCCACGCCGGTGTCTGTTTGGAAATGGTAATTAAATATTTTATTTAATTAATTTTTTAATATATATATGTATATTCTAACTTTCTTAAATGTTTTTTAGGCCAAAGAGACGAGACAACTCCCGTCTCTTATGCAACTTTATGAGAGGACCCACAAGAATAAGGCGGGCCAATTTCTAGATGGCAAGTCCGAGAAAATCTTCAACGACTTGGTTGCTCAGGTTGACGACCGCCAGACCCAGCTGATCCAGCAGTCCACCGACGGATTACCCGTCACCTTATCCACCTTGAAGTGGATAAGATTTACGAGGAGGTAAATTTTTAAAATTTTTAATTTTTTTTATTATTCATTTAATTTAACTTTAAATTTTTACTAACAATATTTATTTTTTGTTTTTAAGGTTGTCCCTAAGAAAAAGGGACGTACGTTGGGGATTGGTTCCGTCAACGATGCTCCGAGAGCGACATCGTCTTATTGTCAGACACGGGAGGATGAAGTCACTCAGCTGCGTAGAGAGTCCGCTCAGCTTCGTAATGAGTTGGACTCGACGTGATCTGTGTTCACAGCTCGTGTGGGTGGAGTCGAGGGCTTCTTGGACGTTATAGCGGCCACAAATCCGGAATGGGAGTCCTTGTTGAGGAACATGCGACGACAAAATCCCATTCCAGACGAGTCATCATCCGACACACATGCCGAGGCGGATGTAGAGAGGAGGAGTGATGAATTCTACCGGGCGATGAACGACTCTTAGTTTTTTTTTTCGGTTGTTGTTTTTATAAATTCAAAACTTATTGATATATAAAATATTTTCGTATTGATTTTGTTTTTAAATTTTAATTTTATTAATAAATTAAATAATTTTAATTATTTTTTAATTATATTGTTAAATTCTGTAAAATAATAAAACGAAGTGAATTTGTAGCTAATTTACGACTTATTTGCATGGAAGTGTACGAGGAAATGACGAGGAAGATTGAACGAGTACTTTACGAGGTATTATTGTCGAGGTATTTACGTTTACTTTACGAGAAAATACTTTCGAGATAAATACATTTAGTTTACGAGGAGCTATTTTCGAGGTATTTACGAGGAAATATAGCAACATTCTTACGTGGAATATTTAAGTTGTCTTTACGACGAGATATGGTACTTCGTCTTTACGATGAAACGTTTTCCTTGCTAAGTTACAACGAATTGTCGAGGAAATATGCGTTACGACGAACGAGTAACGACGAAACGTGTTTCCTCGCTAATTCCTCGTAAACCCTCTTTTACGACGAAATCACGAGGAATACCGCCGTCGTTAAACTTATGTTTTCTCGTAGTGAATCTATAATATAATATGAGCTGACGTATATTTAATATAAATGTCGATGATGGTCCATGAACACAAGAAAACAACTTGAAAAAATAGTGTAATTTACAATTCAAGCACAATGGGCCAAACGTACAACGATAACTTCAACACGGCTTGTGGGGCCGACGCTGCTCTATACTGGCTCCTCCTCCTATAGCCGTTGTTCACCCAGTTACCGTTACGTGTAATCAAAATTTGAAATGGGCTAATCTGTATGACAGACTGTATCGGTACAAGTAATTGTAACTTACGAATATGGGCGAATGTTTTACAACAACACTGCTCAGATTATGAGGGATAACCTCAGACTTATTCAAACATATCTCCTAAACTCACCATCCCCTCTTTTGGCTAAAGTAGAGTATGATGCACAGCAGAGACTAGAGATCCTTGCAAAGGCTGAACTCTCATTCCTCTATCAGCGCTCTAGAATCACTTGGTCAAGAGAAGGTGGTTGCAATTTCTTGTCATTTCCACCTGCTTATTAATGGGCATGATGGGATAGAGTAAACCAAGTTGCTTTGGTCTAGTGGTATGGGAGCTCCAGCTGGATTGTCCGCCCCTGGGTTCGAGCCTTGGCCACTGCGGAATTTACATGTGGGCTGCAGCACCCGAGACCGAAGACCGTTACACGGTGAGCCACATGGTGACGCCCTGGCAGCGTCCATGCTCACTTCGGTCTCTAGTCTGGACCACTTCGGTGGGGCCAGGATACTCGGTTAGCAAAAAAAAATAAAAAATGATGGGATAGAGTATGTTATTTCAAGATACAAGTCATAAATACTGTCCAAATTACTTTTTGAATCTTATAGGTGAAAATCTATCAGCTTCTTTATTTGAGCATGAAGACATCTGATTTGTTGGATTTCAAATGTTCAAAGATTTTCTTCAAAAAGATTTCTCGCCTGAAGATATCAAAGCAGATTTTCTTCAATAGTTATCCCCTAATATTTAGGACTAGAGTCTATTTCTAGTGTTATATAAATACTCAAGTCGATTGAATGAATAAACACATCATAAACAGTTTGACATGGTATAAACACACATTCACAATCATTTTTTATGCCGATGATATTATTGGCTGAAAATGTGTTGCTATCAACTGAATTGGTACAATAATATAATCACACAAACATACACCAAGAGCAATGCTAAAGGTGGACCTCCGCAAAGCATTTGATAGTGTAAGGTGGGACTTCGTCTTAGGCAGGAGGACCCCTTATCTCCATATCTGTTTGTGCTGGTTATGAAGGTCTTCTCCTAGATTCTATGCACTCGTTAACATCTACCTCATGTTTGCTATTGGTGTTCTTTGATGGTACTTCATTGAATTAGTGAGACTCTTGACGACTTCACTTCGTGGTCGAGGCTTAATATTATTATTAACCAAAAGAAAAATGACTTTTCTTTGCGGGACTGAACTGAACCAACAAGAAACATATGACATCAGATGTTATGATTTCCCAGCTGGTTCTTTCCCCATTCATTATCTTGGGCTGCCTCTTATGCACCCACAGTTGAGGATCTCTAAATATTCTCTTCTACTAGACAAAATCTCAAAGCGCTTTCAGATTTGGTCAGCTCGTTCCTTGTCTTTTGCTTGGTGCCTCCAGTTAGTATCCTATGTTATCTCATGCACTGATGTTTTGAATCACTACATTCATCCTACCAAAAGGATGCATAAAAAGATTTGAGGCTCTCTGTCATCGCTTTCTCTGGCCAGGTAAAGCTGAGGGCTGGGTTTTCACAAAAGTCTATTGGGACAAAGTTTGCTTGCCAAAAACATAGGATGGATAGGGGTTAAGGCATTTCTCTACATGGAACCTCACCATGTGTTTACGACATATCAGGTTGTTGTTTTCGGAAAGTGGGTCTCTATGGGTGACATGGCACCGTCATTACCATCTTCAGACTTCCTGCTTCTGGGCAGCTTACTATTCATACTCAAAACTTTTTGCATTGGAAATCATTGTTCAACCTTAAGACCATTGGCAGCGAGGTTCATCAAGTGTCATGTGGGAAATGGTCAGTTGGCAAAATTCTAGTGTCACATTTGGACACCACTTGGCCAGCTGATAAATGTTCTCGGATAGACTTGACCGAGACGCCTCCGCATTCCCTTCAATGCTTCTGTTGCAACAGCAACAAATAGTGTCAGTTGGATCACGTCCTCCCCTAGATCTGATCAAGAGGCTGCTCTCCACGGGTACTTCACTACGTTACCATTCCCTAGTGCTACTCTCCCGAAAGATTGTTACGCTTTGAACACAAATAGTTGATCTTTTTAACTTTTCCTCGTTTAATACATGGGATGTCTTGAGGGAAATAGAAGATGTTAAAACTTTGATGGATGCAATTTGGTATAAAGGAAACACTTATAAGCATGCTTTCACCATATGGGCTGTTAATCTTGATAGATTGCCTAAAAGATCATGTTTAGTCTCGTGGAGTATACAAATACCATCAATGGAAGCTGGAAAATGTTTAGAGTCAGGTTAATGTTCCAGCTCATTTGATTGCGAAAAGTGTAATACTTCATTTGTTTCATAATAATTGTTATTCTAGCTTTTTTTCTTGTTAAACAAAAAATGTCACTTTACTATTTCAATGCAAATTATACTTGCTTTTAGTTGAAAATTAATTGCAAACTGCATTGGTTTTATAAATAATTTTATTTATCTTAAATACTATTGGTCAGAAAGACGTAATTAATAACAACTTATATATATTTCTGCTATTTTTTTAGTTTGTGTGAAAAATGTAGACACTTATTTAGAAACGGACGAAGTATTTAAGTTTTTCTCTCAATTATATGTAGCTCGTAGCTTTCCTCGATGGTTCTCTTCTTTTTTTGGTTAAGGAGATTGGTCTTCGATTGTGGTTGATTCTTTTGTTTCACTGATGTATTGGTTGAATGGTTGGTTACATGGTTGAATGAATATAATTTCAGTGGTAAAGAAAAGTAATTAAAAAAAAAAAGAACGCCAATCATTTTGAGCCTTGTATCAAGTATTACCGGACCGGTTTATATATAATTAATACAAAAGAAGGATTAAAAAAAAAGAAAAAGACAAAAATAGCAATAAATCAAGTTTTTGTTTCCAAACTAGCACTCAAGGTCAAAAGTCACAAAAATAGCATTTAATGTTTTATCAAAAGTCACAAACTTAAGGTTTAGAGTTAAAAGGTGGGGTTTAGGATTTAGGGTTTAGGGTTTAGAGTTTAGGGTTTAGGGTTTAGAGTTTAGGGTTTAGGGTTTAGGGTTTAGCGTTTAGGGTTTAGGGTTTAGAGTTTAGGGTTTATGGTTTAGAGTTGAGAAATGAGGTTTTGGGGATAAGATTTCAAATTTTGAAAAATAAAAAAATTAAAATTTTCAAAGGATAAACTTAGAAATGTGCTATTTTGGTCATTTTAGTTTTTGAGTGCTATTTTGTGATATAAACTTAAAAATGTGCTATTTTGGAGATTTACCCATAAAAAAAGCCCTCGAGGTAATAAAATCGGGAAAAACGCTGGCACGTTCGTTGTTCATGAGGTTTCTTTCTACTTTTAGTCGTCTACTTCGGAGTCAAGAACGAAACTTGGGAATGCTAAAGTCACTTCCCTGCAATTCATTAAATGACGACGATAATAAATTAGTTACGAGCATTTCCACATTAAAACGAATCATTGTTAAACGTTAATGTTTTCAAGAGACTTTGGTATATATTACTTGAGGTAGGGTAAAGTCATGTTTTTGAGGATTGAAGGATTCTTTGCGACGAGCTCTTTCCACTCTTCTTCATCAATTTTGCCATCTTTGTTCGTATCAACCTCAATCATTGTCTGTGTTATTAATCCAACAAACCCCAAATAAATCACTCAACAACAGATATACAAGTTTTTTTTTTAAAAAGAAACCCAATAGATCATTCGATGATATATGGCATATGTAAACAGAACCTGTTCGACGATGGCTTCAATGGATTCTTCCGATAGTCCTAAGTCTGTTTCGCTAAGTAGTGCGCCCACCATTTTCTTCAACTATATACAGCAAAACATAACACATTAAGATGTCTTCCAATCTTTTTTCTTTACGTGTAAGGATTTCATCATTCTACGCAACATATATTTATTTATTTTCTTAATTTACGAGTAGAGAGATCACTCTATTAGTACCTCATGGCGCTGGATGAAGCCGGTTCCATCAAGGTCATAAAGCTTGAACATAACTGCCATTTATAGTGGTTTGCTGAATCTCTTAAATACGAACACAACTCGTAATATTCATGATACGAACTAATGCGTAAAGACACGTACATGAGGACTTTTCATGTTCCGGAGTGTGTGGATGGAAGATGCTTAGTGAACGAACGAATTCACCAAACTCAATCACACCGTTTCGTTTCCTATCAAACATATAAAACACCTGCAAAAAAATTTTGATCATTTTCTTGGGGTATCGTTAAACCAAAAACACTCATTTTGGTACGGTAAAACCAAACATATATGTACTACTAGTTAATGAGTGTGGTATCATGGAAATGGAAGTACGTACTCTGTCGGCAAATAGATTTTGCATACTGCTGTTTCTGAACAAAGCCAGAAGAAACTCTTCCTGCTTATAATTAAACAAGGTCATATCATATAATAGATGCATATTAACTTCCAAAATTAATTGATGCGATTTTGATATTAAATGTTTGATCCTTTTTCTTACACTTTTTCATGAAAAAATCCCACTCAATAAATAAATGTTACCTTGTGGATAAGACCATCGTTGATAATGGATGTACTTAGCTTCTTGAATAAATTGTGTAAAGCTTCTATCTCATTCACCGTAACTGCATAAAATGCATATTTTTTCTTAAAAATATTACCGCTTATACTCGTTATAAGCGGTATGTCGTCTAGTGAAACTTCTTCTTCTTAGTTATCAATTTTATTTATTCAATTTAGGAGTTGTGAGTTTTTTTTCTTTCACTTACATGGAGTTTCAGATGCAAGAACCTGAGGGTCCTCATATCCGCGAGGATGCTTTGTTCGCTTCAAGGAAAAGCGTTTCACGAATGCCAACATTTTTCTAGAATTCGACCAATTTTTGATTAAATTTTACTAATTAACATCGATGCACCAACAACTAGAATAAATGGTAAGATAAAATAACATGGGACTAACCCTTTCTCAAAAAATATTAATAATAATATGGTATTGCTAAAGTAACAAAAGAAAGAAAAAAACTTAAGGTATCCAAATTTTAGTTTCTATCAGTGATCAGTGATTTGTCGGATTATATATCATGATAAACAACAAAAACATAAATGAAAGCAGAGACGAATGAATCTGGCTTTGAATCTGACCATTTTATGATTAGAAGTTAAATCAGGACAGCAAATCAAGAACATGAAACAGACTTGAAACCCTTTTTTTTTTGTCAACGGACTTGAAACTAAAAGTAGTCAAACCTATCAAACTTTTGAGGGTTTTCACCAAAATGCCTTAATTTACTTTTGATATGACCACGTAGGACTCCAAGATCCAAAGGAAACCAAAAAGTACAAAGAAAAAAGACAGGCCTACAGAATCAAATCTATTTGTCAGGACAATCAAACGAAAATTTCAAACAATCAAACGAAAATTTCAAAATCATATCGTACAGATCTATGTGTTATTTAACAAAAAGACCTGAAATAATCACAAGAGATATTCGATGTTTGTCAATAGAAGTCATGATACCTCTGGATGATCTTGTCTTCAGTTCCTATTGGTTGGATTTAGATTTGCTGTTCTTCAAATTTTGGAGTTTGAGAAGACTTTCTGTTTTTTTTTTTTGGTATGATACAATGACGGTGGAGTGCTTTTGTGATTGGTGGGGAAAAATAAGGTTTATTCTGTAGGTAAGATTGATTGTTGTTAATTTAATACTTCATTAAGTTCTAGAATAATTTAAAATTAAAAAGGTTGTGACGGTACGGTTTTTTGATTTGAATCATATTATATTAATTGCTAGTAATACATAAACCTTTTTTGACGTTGCTAATAAATAAACTTCAAGTACAATAAAGTGATACACATATAGTATATACTTTCTCATAAAGATGATTGGAGATCAACGAATTGATAATTACGCAAAACATTAGACACAACTAGGATAATCGCACATGATTTTGATTAAAGTTATACTCCCTCCGTTTCTTAATATAAATCGTTTTAAAAAAAATTTTATGTTTCAAATTATATGACGTTTTCGATTTTCTATGTAAAATGTATTAACAATTAATGTTATATGATCAATGATAATATACTTTCTATTTTATTATTGGTTGATTTGTGGTTAGGTAAATAATTAATGATGTTTTTGTTTAGAAAATATAAAAATTAATAATTTCTTAATCTATGTGCACAATTTTAAAACGACTTATATTAAAAAACGGAGGGAGTACTAGTTTTTAAAAGACTGCCGACCTTCGTTTATGCTCATTTGTTTTAAAAAACAGATTGTAAAACAGAGTGAATAGTGGTCGGCATAATGGCTACCGAGAAAAGAGAGAGATTCTCATCAATTAATTGTGCTAGCGCTTATGATTTATATTATGTCTAGTTTCTTGTTCTCTTTAGAATTTTGTGAGAGATTTGCGAGTACCAAAATGGTGAAGTTCGACTCTCCCAAAATAGTCTTTACTGTATAAAACGGATGATACTTTGCTTTTTGCTTACCGAAAGATGAGGGTGATAATATATTTTGCATGATCCATGAATTTAACCTGGCCTTGGAGAAAAACAGTTGCGGTGAATAGTACAACTTCCGAGCTATCTTCTAGCTTAGGTTTTACGCGGCAAATATTATAGGCTTAGTTCACTTTTGTAAATAAGTACTAGAAATACTCATTATGTGCAGACAAGCCTTTCAACTGCAAAACAATTACTATTGTTGGGGTACACAAAAGATTCACTCAGGCTATGAGATTGGAGAATCCTTGGATCGTGGCTACACCGAGGTCGGTCTGTCCTAGTGCCCCCCGTAGTCTACCCGAGAATGATAGTTAGTAATTTTAGTAGAGGCGATCCAAAAGAATGGTATATAGAAATTCTTGAAAAGTTTTTTGTTGTAGAAGATTTACCGCTGATTTGGAGTTCGACCCGAACCAATCATCAAGATACTTTTTGTAGGAACTTTATAAAGAGTGGTCAGTATACTGTCAAATTTGGATATTAGGTCATACTGGATTGTCAGAAGTATCATGAATCACGAAACTGAAGTTGTATACTCGGTGCCCAATATCACTAGACTCCAAGCCTATGCTTGAAAAATTAAGGCTACTCAGAAGATGCACGCTATTTTATATGGAAGTTAGTAACATGATATATAGCTATTATAAGAAAGCTTACACTTTGTCATATGCAATGTGAAATCAATATCAAGATATGGAGAATCCGATGAATCAATCATGCAATTTTTTTAGTGCCCACCAGCTTTACAAACCTTGGTTTTAGCTGCCACATATTCCAGTCCGAGCATTTTCCCAGTTTCGAGTGTTTATACCAATACAAACTATATTTTCTGGCGGAAATCAGTAATGAGGACCCAAAACTAAATCGAGATCCTTATCTGTCGGATAATTTTGTATCTTTCAAAAGTTTGAAACAATAAACTATTCAGAGAAATCGATAGAAATCTACTAAAAAATCATATATGCAGAAAATCATATATGCAGAAAGAGAATATTGTCCTTGTTTCTCAGTAAATATAACAATTTCTACAGCGACACAATCGTCAGATATTATTAGTACTCAAATCGTATGCTTACAGAACATATGTTTGGTGAATAGCTCTTGGACTTCTACATCGCAATTTAGTGGGTGTGGATGGGTTTGGAAATACAGAAAATTATAATATCTCTATGTTTCTTTTGGGCTGAGATATGATGACAGGAGTTGTGGATTAGATCATTATAATATATATATATATATATATATATATATATATACATGGTGCTAGAAATTTGTTTTTGCAAAGGCACATAATATCATGCATGCTTCTCAAGCATTAGAGTTTCTCACACTCTGTAACACATGAAAACAGAGCATTTCACAAGAAGAAAAAAAGATACACAAAACACATAATCAAATAAAGATAGATTTACTTTTGTAAGTTTGTTGGAAAGAAACAGAGAAAAAAGAAAGAATCTAACTTTGGTCACATACAAAGACATAATGTTGATGGTTTCTTTTAGTTGTACTTCCTCTTCTTGATCTTGAAGGAAGAAGATCGGATAACGTCGTCATCGGCAGTGAGAACGGACTCGAGGGGAGTGATGGATTCAGGTTTGGTGAAATAAGTGAAAAGAAGGTAGATGCCATCCAAGTAAGTGTTAGTCTCTCCAGCTTTGTTCTTCTTTCGGATGCTGTAAGCCAATGGAATCACTCCTCTGTTGAAAACTTCCACATACATTCCACCCCCAGCCACAAGCAACTGCCATAACAAAACCAGCAACATATCAAACTAATATCTCCAAGCCTACACATACATTTAGGAACCGTGATCTGATTTATAATGTGATGTAATAGTCTAAAGAATCCCACGAACGAGAAGTGTGTATTTTAATGAATGTGCAAGAAGTCAAGAACACACACAGGATACTGTTAAACAACGTTTCCACATTTGATTCTGGAAAACTGCATATATGATCAAACAGTCATTGAAATCCCAAAACCTCATCCTCTTTCTACTTTCCCTACGATAAAGATTTGGTGAATGCTTACCTCTTCGTACTTCTGGGTGAGACCAAGGCGCTCATCTTCAGACATGTCGGGTCTCAAGACGGCCATAGTTTCGTACTGTCGGAGGCCAGGTGGGCACTGAGGCTCGGGTTTGTCCTCAAGGGCAGTAGAGACGGAAGGAGAAGTGGGGTCATCGTCGGAGCCGAATCCACCTTCAAAGAAAGTGCCTGAGAAGTCAAGAGCCTGTGATTTCACCACCACGACTAGTCCGGAGTTGTCTCTCTTCTTCTCCTGCGAGGCCAAAGGTTTGGACTTGGAAACGAATGGCCTGAGGGAACGGGAGAAAGAGAGGAGTGGCTGCGACGAGACATTAGGAAGAGAGTGAGGGCAAACAGGAGCATTCAATAGACATAGCGAAGACGCCACCATTGTTGTTATATGAGTAATTAGAAAGAAACACAAAGGGGCGATGGTGGTGTAATTGGATAAGAGATGATGAAGATGGAATGCTTTTCACAGTGTGTGTACACGTTAGTCGAAATGCTAATGTAAACCGTGGGCCTTTTTAAATCGACCCGGCCCGTTAAAGGCCTATATTTTATAAAGCCATATTACAACTGTGTGCGTCTCCGTCTCTCTCTCTGGATATCTCTTTCTTTGCAATCAAGCCAGTTCGGGAAAAAAAAGAAGAGAATCGTCGCCGGAAAAGAAGAAAGCTCTAATGGATCCGCAGCTCACAGAAGTATCGCAGCAGTTGGAGAGGTTCAAGGCGGCGTTTGTGAGGAAAGATTACAATACCTGCTCTGATCTCTTGTCTCGTCTTAAGGTACTACTATGCGCTACTCTTCGGAGCCCTACTTTTGATTCGTTGGTTTCCACTTTGCATATTTTGTAGCTGAGGGGTTCAGATCTAGGAGAGATTCGTCTTTAGATTAGCAATGTGTAGGAGGATCTTTTAGTGCTGGATTGAGAATTTTCTGATGTTGTGTTTCAGGTTCTTCTGACGAAATTCACAAGTCTTCCTCCCTTGTTTGAGAATACTCCAAATGCTGCTCAGGAGCTCGCCATTGCTAGTACGTTTCTCTGTTCTGCTGCATAGATTTATTTGAATTTGATCTAGATTGCTCTTCTTAAAGGATTTTTTTGTTTATCTTACTAACAAATTGACGATTGTAAAACTTTCTAGGGGACATTTATGAGCACGCTGTTGTTCTCAGTGTAAAAACTGAGGATCAAGATGCTTTTGAGAGAGATTTCTTCCAGCTCAAACCCTACTATGTCGATGCCAGGGATCGTCTTCCACCGTCTCCACAGGAGAATCTTATCCTTGGTCTCAACCTCCTCAGGCTGCTCGTGCAAAACAGAATTGCTGAATTCCACACCGAGCTCGAGTTGCTCTCCTCTGCTACACTTGAGAATCCTTGCATCAAGCATGCCGTTGAGCTTGAGCAGTCCTTCATGGAAGGTGCCTATAACCGTGTCCTCAGTGCTAGACAGACCGCACCTGATGCTACTTACGTCTATTTCATGGACCTTTTGGCAAAGACCATTAGGTATAGTCCGTCCTTCTCTGAGTTATTAGTTCAGTCTCATATAGCGTATTAGCTGATCCTTTTTCATTGGTATTATCAGAGACGAAATAGCTGGATGCAGCGAGAAAGCTTATGATTATGTCTCTATCAGCGATGCCCGGCAGATGTTGCTCTTCTCTTCTGATCAAGAACTCTTGACCTATGTCAATGAGGTAATACAACAAACATTTTGGAATCTTTTTTTAGTTCTTTCATGAACCCTTTGACGCGATTTGGTTTCTTATTAGGAGCACCCTGAGTGGGAAGTGAAGGACGGGTTTGTTGTGTTCCAGAAAGCCAAAGAAACTGCACCCTGCAAAGAGATTCCGTCTCTTCAGCTCATCAACCAGACTCTAAGCTACGCCAGAGAGCTGGAGCGTATCGTGTAAGATGGACTTTTACTCATTACTCGTCTCTTCCATTTTATTGTTAAGAAAAGAGCTTCAGGTCATAAAACTTTGTTATCAATGTAATGACTGATTTGAAGAGATTCAATACTTGTATTTGGTTAATTGGTTTCGGCAAATCATTTGCCGCAAATGAGGTTCTTCGTTCGTACGTTGTTATTGCTTTGGTTGTTTTGTTATATTATGTTTTCCAGTGTGCGCTTTGGTTCTTCTCCTCTCTATGATGTTTTTTTTTTTTTTTTTTGTAAAATTGCTGTCCCCGAATTTGCTAGTATAAACTAGGCTTAGACATTGGAATATCGGCTTGTAGTGAATTTTTTTAGTTCAGTATCTCTTTGTTTGTATGGTTCTTTTTTATTGGATAAAAAGTAGGAGAGATTTGTAGATCCTGTAACGTACACAACTTCAAACAAGTGAGTTTCTTTGTTGTTTCTCGGAACATTGCTTCTATGTTAGTTTCCTTAGAAGTGGAGTTTTTTTTTTCGTTCTTTTTGACTAAACAGAAGTGGAGTTTGTGTTTAACTTTCCAAGATATCTCTTTATCATCAATAAGTATATTAGGGAAATCTTCTCTACTGAAAAACAAGTATAATAGCAAAATAACCTTATAATCATGTAGGATATTACAATTTGTACAATTCACTTTTAACATAAAACTAGACCCTCTCCCGCGGCACGCGGATTTGAATTTTCGGTTTTTGGTTATTTATTTAACTAAATAATGTATTTGTAATATTTGATGTATTGTATTCACTAAGTAAATAATTTTTTTGACATCTTAAACCATCTATTTACGATGAATATTTGATATCATATAAAAAATTGAACAAATAGACGTAATTAGAGAATTGTAGACGATATATAAAAACAATGGTTATTAATATAAAATATGAAGAAATATTATATTATGACTTAGGATGGCATAAAAGATTATAAATTAGTTATACATGTTTAAAGAAAATAAAATGATTTTTAAACTTCTATGAAAAAATTAACATATAAAAAAGGACGATGAATTAGTCATCAAATTGTAAATAATTTCATAATTTTATTAATAATAAATTATTTATAATCTTTGTTTTTCGTCAAGATAATTATTAAATGTCCATAACATTAATATGTTAAAAGGCCATATTATGAAAGTCCATGTTGTAACCGTTTTTTTTTCCGGGAAGTGTAACAAAAAAAATTACATTTAACTCTTCGTTTTGTTTAAGTTTGTGTCTGTAAAAGATTAAAAAAAACATTTCTATCTTTTTCAATGTTCAATTTGAAGCTTATTATGCGGAAATCATACGCAAATATAGGCAATTGGTTGGAATCTCTATATCTTTATATTCTTATAAATTTTAAATTTATTGTTTCCTGTTCTGCAAGCAAATCAATTACCGAAGTAATAGATCAATTGGTTGGAATCAAATCTATTCTTATAATTAGTGTAATTATGGTTACAGTTTCTATATTTAATAGGTACATTAAAGATATTATGTTTTGATTAATTGAAGATATTGGATTTTGAGTTTGTATTTATTGATTTTTTTTTTATAAAGCTTAGAAAATCAATGGGATGATTGGTTGGTTGATACATCCTATAAAGAAAACGAAAACTATAGGTGGTTTGAATATTATACATCGATCGATGCATGATGTAAGTTGACTATATAAAACTTGAACATGATCATTTCAAACTAAAGTATAGGTAGGTTATATGCATTTGTTATATTGTAGTTAATATATTTTAAATATTACATAAGTCAAGTGATTCACGTTTTCGTAAAAATAAAATTCAAGTTCATTATTGGGCCGTACTCGTACGTAATAAGCTACGTTAAATATGATGTATTTTTAGGTTCATTTAATGACATTACGTTTAAATTTGATTAAGGAAAACTCATTAATTTAACTGGAAAAGACAAACATTAAAATATGTAGGTTTATTTAATTCCCAGTGGCATGGAAGTGTAAATAAGTTAGAAAACTTAGGGGTATTTTTTAATGGGTACTTCTCTTTTAATAATAGAGATTAACTAGGTTTTTTCCTACACCAAATGCAATATTAAATTTTAACTTAAATTATATTTTAAGATAAATTTTTGTTAATATTTTTATACATATTTACGATATAATTTGGTTATTTCTTTAATTTAAGGTGTTTTTCAAATTTTTACTTTTGGTTATTGTATATCCAATTTATTTTTATGTTGAGTTAAATGTTAATTTATGAGTTTTTTTTTTTAGGTTTGTTAATATTGTTTTTTTTATTACAATTTCTGTTAAAAATATTAGTTTGCTAATATGATATTATTTTTATTTTAAATTGGCATTGTGGAAGTTTTTATTTGATTTTAATATTATATATTATTTTCTTATTAACTTTTAGTATAATTGACCGAACGAATCGATTAATTCGCGGTATTTATAAGAACTTCGGATGTCTCCAGAATGAAACAAATTATAAACATAGACATTCGTTTGAAATGGAGCAAAATCACGAATACTACCAGAACGAGTCAGCTCTGGTTGTAAAGGGGTTGCGGCTGTAACTTCTGCCACCCGATTCGATTTGCGCTGGAAAGGACTATTTACATTGCTTGGGTTTCCGGTAAACAGGCGAAAACATTTTTTTTTATCAAAAAAAAAATAATCACGAATACTGCAAAAAACCATGTCTATCCGTCACTATAATGGTGAGAAACTGCTGGCTCTGTTTGTTGTTATTTATTGAAGCCCACACTGAAGGCCTGAAGCCCACACTGAAGGCCTAAAACCACTTATGATCCATTAAAAAGTTTCAATAGTTCATGCGTTAAGGTTAGCTGATATAAATATGTCTTTAGATGTTCTTTGGTTGTAACATTTGGCTGCACAGTTCAGCCACACAACAAACCTTTTTCTGATATCAATCAAACTTGTTTGTTATTAAAGACAACTTAAAAGTTTTATCTCCTCTCTTTACCACCAAAGAACATTTAAATACATATTTATATCACTCTAGAAACCCTAACATTTGAACTATTGAGATTTCTTAATGGTTCATAAGTGGACCTTTCATAAGTGGACCTTCAGTGTGGTCTTTAATACTATCTAATCTATTAAAAGGGGAGTTTGCAGATGCGGGTGGTTGCGATTTTAAGTGGTTTTAAGAGATTTGTACGACTGGTACTGCGGTTAGAAATTGGTATGTATGCGGGATACTTATGACTGGTTAACCATCAAATACAACACCGATTAAATAATAAATTAAAAATATTTACATTTTATATAATTATAAAAATACTAAACATCATAATATTATAATAAATATAAAAATTATATTTATAAATTTTTAATTTTTAATTTTTAAAAATTATAGAAAATATTTTTATCTAAAAAATTTATAATATAAATTAAAATATAACATATATATTTTAGTATTTCTATTATTTCAATTTAAAATTTTTATTTTTGTATTTATATAGTTTTTTAAAAAAGAAAAAAAATTATACATTCCCGCAACCGCCCGCAACCGTAAACGCTAGTTGGAACCAACTTTTGAATTTAAGAGGTTTAAAGCGGTTTGAAGCGATTTAGAGCAGTTTGAGTGATTGTTGCAAATTGCCAACAACCGCTAACAACCGCAAAAGTTACGTTTGCGGGTGGTAGCGGGAAAACCAGTCATGCCCTTAGTTTTACCTTTTACAATGACATGTCATTGAGATATTTATTGAACCTATATTTAAGTATGTTTGTTTTTTTCCTAATTTAAATTATAGATTTCCTTATAATCGAATCTTAACCAAAATAGATTTTCCAATAGATTTTCTAATATATTTTGTATTAACGTATTAAATGTTTTCCGATATTTATTAGTATTAAATAATAAAGTAAGAAACACATATCATAATCAATTTATATAATATATAAATAAAATAAAAATAACCTATTCATAAATTATTGGTATAATGTTTTCATATAATAAGTCCAATTAGTTATATGAAAACATTATACCAATAATTTATGAAACATTGTAATATAATAAACGATTAAAATAAGAAAAATATTTATTTAAAGTAATAAATATTTTTTATGTTTTAAAATGTTATACTAACAATTAGTTAATACATTTTAATTAAAAATATATATTATACCATTTAATACAAAAAAATTAAAGTAAGAACAAATATTTAGATGTTCACATGTCAAACTCTAGGAATAAAAAATGAAAGCCGAAATAAATTTTTTTAACAAATTTATTTTTGTAGAAATTATTATTCCAAATTTTTAAAAATTTATTTTATTTATTTTAAAGGGTGCTAAATTTTTGGAATTAGAAAAATTTATGACCCAACCCTATATTGTTTTAGTATGAATAATTGAAATTTATATCATAATATTTTATTTTAATTTTACGTTTTGTTATAAGTGCATAGTTTACTTTTTAATCTAAATTTATGAATATAATGTGCAACTTTATTTTGTGATATACATTTTTTGTGAAAAATAGTTTAAAATATATACTACAAAGCTTTATGGTGTAAAAGCAAACAAATATATGACTTTAAAAATTATGAAATTATCTGCAAAAATAGTAAAAGAAGCAAAAGAAGAAAAAGACCATACATATTGTCTATAACATTATTTTGTTCAAAAAAACTATAAACATTTGAAAATATGGTTAATGTGAAGAATATTTACCGTTCATCATGTAGAAAAAAAACTTTTACGTATATAAAAATGAAAACAAACATCCGCGCGGATCAAGGTCTAGTCTGCATTAAAAATCCAACTTTTTTTTAAAAAAAATTAGAATTTGTACTCCGTATACAAAAATAAACACCGTATTTTGGTAACTGATATACACCAAACTTTCTTCTTAGACTTAGTTGTGCTTCGCTTGCTTCTGGTTTTTGTCTTGCTGCACATTAAGGATCAGTCTCTCCAAAAGTCCAGAGAAACTGCCGTCTTCAAGAAACAACCATTACTAGACCTTTGTTCTTAAACAATGTCTCAGATTTTCAGTTTCAGCTACTTCTCCAACAGTTGTCCTGATTTAGTTCTTCAAGTCAAACACCTTGGGCTACATATGTATATACAACCCTGATTTTATGCATGCTTAGGAACATGATTTAACTCACTTGACTTTCTTTATCTTATCTTCTTAGAAAATCTGATGTTCACTTGCAATCATCTATTAATTAATCAATCATAAAAGATACTTCAACAAATTGGTTTAAAAAAAGATTGTTTTCAGTTTTGGAGGTTGAATCTGACTAGGAATTTTACTTGGATACGTTTCATTTCAATCCATATCTCATGAATCTCGTGGATGTATTTGATCAATGAAACTCGTGCGTACTTATTTTAACTTAAGTGTGATTAACGCATACTATTATTATATATGGAAAAGCAAGATACTATCTTGTGTTAAGACGACACACTATCAAAAGTCTCAAAATGTTTTAGTTAAACAAATTTTTTTTTAAAAAACTTTATAGGATATATCGCCGGCTAAAGTTACAAGCGTAATATACTTTTTAATATTAAACCTCAAAAATTGCAGCTTGCAAGAATGTTCATGTAAAAAACAATAAATTACAAGAATGACTTTTAGAAATTATTTGGAAGATATCAAGAGTCTGAAAGAGAGTTTCATACGATCAGAGATTATTCATGTACCAAAAACGCAAAATACAAAGACGGATAACCTAGCACGCAGTGTCATGACACAAACGGCTTTCGTCGTTCACATGGATCAACATCTTCCAGCGTGGTTTACAAGGTCAATATGAGTCTGTAACATTGTTGACAAAAAAAAAAAATACAATAACATTCATTCGATCGAGTTGAATTCTCTACTTGCGAATATATTTCTACTGAAGTATGCTATTCAATACCAGAATGATCTATATTCACCTATCAAAAAGGCTTTCAGAATACTATTTTTGTAACGCCATTACAGTAGCTATTGTTACCAAGTGGGCAACTAAGAAAGCAACCATGTTTTCCTACATAATTTCGTTCAAACTACAAGAAATATTGACTAAAAATTCCTTCTGATTTAATATTAAATATACCGAGTTCCAAAAATATTTTTGTCACTAGATTCTTAGAAAGGAGTGTCTACAAAAGACAGATTCAGCTAGCCACTCACTAAAATCTCAGACTGTATGCTATGGACCATTCAAAGCTTGATTATATCATTATATGTATTGTTCTCTAAAAGGCTACCAATAATAGCATGCCATATAGAAAATAGGACATGACCAACTCTCTATCTCTGTTGGCATTTAATTTGGTAATCCAATATCACAACCTAACCCGTTTTAACACATAAAGCAAAGATTCCAACTTTGTCAATGTCATTCAGATTCCAAAGGTGGAGGAGTCTCTTTTCTTAATTCCATTTAATCAAAAAGTTTATTGTATATTCAACATCTCTCACCCAACGACCCCTTTTTAATTGCTAATATAGCGCGGGATCCTTAGAAACAGACAAGGCCTCCCAAGGTGGAGGAGTTTATATATTATTCACACCATTTCATCTCATTTAGTTTATCTTAACGTCCCTTCTACCATTTACTTTTATTATATTCATATCCTACAAATTGTTGATTAATAATTGATTCTTAGAGGTTGGACCATATTGTTTTTGTTTTATTTATTTTTTAAAATTGAATTTGGATCGATAAATTTTTCAAGAAAAGACCAATCATTGAAAATATTTATGATAGATTCACAAACAAAAATCATTATTTTTAGACTCAACGCGGTATCCAAAACCAAATATAGTGAAACAACAACAACATCTTTTTTGGGGTGAGTCAATAAAACTTTCAGGTTAGTACATTTTAATACGTCTATCATAACTAATTTCTTTTTGCAACTTTTTCTACAGAGGAGATGCAAATAATCTGAGACATTTGGGTTCTATTTCTCTGCAAAGTAATATTCTGACATGATTCTCACTTGAAAATACCTGAAGTTAATCTTCATATTGAGTTTATATCTATGAGGCAGTTGTTTAATTAATACGAATTAGATGGATCATTCTAGACCTGCAAATAAGACATGCAAATGTATTTTTGAGTTGGAAAATATTATAAAATAATTGTACTTTATAAATAAAATTTAGTGGGATTGTTAGTGGGTAGTAGTTGGATTTGCGTTAGAATACTTTTTGATGATTTTCATAATCAAGCTTGAAGATCTCCTTCTCATCCATTGATGGATTTGGATCCTCCAAGAACAAAGAGGTCAATTAGCTTACTCTATTGTGGCATTCTCCAAATCCCCACCGTATCTTTTGCATAAACCACTTACAATTTACTAGCAAAAATAACTACGTGACAATTTAATTAAAGGTGGAATTTAAGAATATTCTCAACATATCAATTAATTATGTGTTTGATGAGGAATTGTGATGTGTTAAGATCATATACATATTTTATATCTGTGATTAAAGAAATGATCATCAAGTTTTTGTTATATTCCGTCGTTTACTGGTAGCATTCCTAACATGAACAACTATTGTTTGCAGATTAGTGACACAAGTATAGTGAGATTTTGAAGAAGGAAATATATACAAAAGCTCTAATTTATATTCCATGTATTAATGGAGTGTTATAAAATTTTAAGTTATTGCTACACATGAAACGTATAAATCGCTTCTCAATATATACTATCTTATCAAAATTAGTTCCAAAAAAAAAATACTATCTTATTAAAACAAAAACATTATATAGAAGTAATCTTATCCATACGTGTGATTTATGATTTGTCAATCAAATTTTAAATATTTTTAGACATTTCATTACTACTAATTTACTAATTATTTACATATTAAATATTTTAATAGAATACATCATCACACAATATTTTTTTGTCATTGAATAATTTTTTTAGTTTTAAATATTTCATATTTAGTCGAACAAAATCTTATAGATTTTTATTTATTTTTTAGATAACTAAATAAATTTGTAATTATTATTAAAATATACCTAAATATAAAATTAATTTAGTCCTAAATTAAAAATAAAATAATTAATTTTTAAAAATCTGAAAAAAATAAATAAATATTTATCAGCATAAACATAAAAATCAAACTGATTAACAAATATAAACAAAAATAAAAATTAAATTAAATTACATTTGTTATAAAAATTAAGTTCACATTTTAAAATCGAGAGTGAAAATCTAGTATATATACTTCAAAATCTGCCACTATTCATAATCTATATACATGTTATCAATCGTCTAAGTTTTTTTTCATTTTAACAACCGATTCCCGTAGCCGTATGAAGAAGGGAAACAAGAATGTGAAATTATGTGAAAGTGAAATTTCACTTTTTTCTAAGAAAAATTATGTTTTACAATATAAGTGAACTAAATTCAATATAAAACTGAAACAAAAACCTTTAAAAAATCACAAAAATATATATAAGAATTAAAACAAGTGAAAGTTAACTAAAGTAATAAAAAACAACAACATCATTAGTAATATCTCTTATATCATTAAAATTAAAAAGCCTTGAATGAATGAAATATTTTAAATCAAATATTTTGATGATTACATATTAGGTTAGAAGAATATATGTTAATGAATAAAAAATGGAAAATATGTGGTTTAGTATTAGAATTTTAGTATATTGGTATTACTAATATTTTTAATTTAAATAATTACAAAAACACATCTGTTTCTTGGTTCGGTTCGGTAGTTTAAACCGAACCGAACCACTCGGGTTGAAAAAATCTTCAGCCGAATGGTTTGAAATAGACTTTGGTTTGGTTTGAATCGGTTTCGGTTCGGTTTGACTCGGTTCTGTTCGGTTATTTTGCCCACCCCTAAATTGATTAGGTAAGAGATAGAGACTTTGAACGTATTTTTGGTCACGTCATATAGATTATAGAAATGTGTGTGTTAAAGAGAAAGGGTACATGAAATGGAGAAAAAGATTCGGAGAATAATACCATTAGAAAGTTGGACATCGTATTGATAAATAGTGTTACCCAAAAATATGGCACTATCTATGCATGGTTTCCACTTTGTATATTACATTACAGTGGTTTATATATGTAAAAATTTGGAAGATTATAGTTTGTAAACACCCAGTATCAAAGTATAATGTTTGCTCCGTGACTCATCATCCTCTAGTCAATTAGAGTTGGCTAACCAAACATTTATTTTAATCACATTCTCATTCCGTTTATCATTTGTTTTGGTGCCAATCAATTTCCCTTTATACGTTATTGATTTTTTACTTCTTTTGAAGAAAAAAATTGTTTATTGATCAGAAATTTAATTCAAAATAAAGAATACATAGGGTAATGTTGTCTCCCTTCACCGCATATGTCCTGCTATGTTCCTCCAACACGTAGCACTATAAATAGTAACCCCAAACACACTCAAAATACTCAACTGCTCTCCTTAACAAAAACAGAACCAAAACTAATAGACACAGAGAGAGAAAGAAAGAAAAAATGATTGAGACGGTTAAGCACCTGATTGGGTCCGGTGGCCCAAGCGGATTCGGATCCAGATCCACAGCCGATCATGTCACTGTTAATTGTGATCTCCGATCTCTAACAGCAATCATCACCGGAGCGACGTCGGGAATAGGAGCGGAGACGGCGCGAGTTCTGGCAAAGCGTGGAGCGAGGCTTGTGATTCCGGCTCGGAGTCTCAAAACCGCCGAGGAAACAAAGTCACGTATCCTCTCTGAGTTTCCTGATGCGGAGATCATCGTCATGCATCTTGATCTCAGCTCCCTTGCCTCCGTTCGACGATTCGTAGCTGATTTCGAATCTCTTCATCTCCCTCTTAACATCCTCATGTAAACAAACATTCTTCTTGATCACCCCAAGAATCATACATATATATATATATATATGATAATTAATCAATGTCCGGTATAATATTACAGCAACAATGCTGGAAAATACGCGCACAAGCACGCCATCTCTGAGGACGGCGTGGAGATGACATTCGCCACTAATTATCTCGGTAATTATTTATTTTAATAATTAATCAATCATTTCTTCATTTTATATGGCCCGTCTAATTAATGGTGATTAGGTGACTAAACATAAATTAATCCATGTGGTTTTGCTCTGGACGCACAGGCCATTTTCTGCTCACTAAGCTGCTGTTAAAGAATATGATCGAAACGGCGGCGCAAACTGGCGTTCAAGGCCGCATCGTCAACGTTACATCGGTGATTCACAGCTGGTTCTCTGGCGATATGTTGCAATATCTCGCCGATATCTCCCGAAACAATAGGTACATTAATTAAACTATATATATTCCAATCATTTAATCATCTTTTTGCGAATGATTTAATGTTATAGTACTATTAATTAAAAGGTGTTATGCGACGACAAAATATAAACGCCGTCGTCCTCCTCACTTTCTTTTTACTATTTAATTGCTTCCACATAATAATAGTACTAAATTATTTAAATGCTTGACCTGCGTTTTGTAGAAATTACGACGCGACCCGAGCTTACGCGCTCTCCAAGCTCGCCAACGTTCTCCACACCATAGAGCTCTCCCGGATTCTACATGTAAGTAACTAAACATATCTAGCCTTTTTCATTTTTCCATCTTTGTTCATAAATTAATAGATAGTTCTACTAATCACTGTATAGAAAATGGATGCTAATGTAACGGCAAACTGTGTTCATCCTGGAATCGTGAGAACACGTCTCACACGTGACCGAGAAGGTCTCATCACTGATTTAGTCTTTTTCTTGACCTCCAAGCTATTGAAGTCTGTTCCTCAGGTACCTAATTAAGATTATCATTTTATATTACCTACACATATAAATCTTACGGAAACTGATCCGGCCTATTAATTATTATATATAGGCAGCAGCAACGACTTGCTACGTGGCAACTAGCCCCAGATTGAGGAACGTGTGCGGCAAGTACTTCTCGGACTGCAACGAAGCTCGGACATCTAAATTGGGATCGTGCAATATTAAAGCTCAGAGACTATGGACTGCTTCTGAGTTGCTGGTTTCTCCAGCTTCCTGTACTCCCCATCTTTACCGAACATTTAAATGCTCTTTAACCAACGATGCTATATGTAAATCCCAAGCCCTGTAATAACATCTATATACATGTAGGTTTACTAGGTATACATAGTATTAGTTAGATGAATCGGCGGATGTTCCTTTGTTTGTGTATAAGCCTGCGTCTGTAATATTACTATATATGTGGTTTCATGTAAATATAATAGTATATACTTGTAGGGTTTTGTAAAATCTAGCTATGTCTTTGTTATGTGATTCTTATCTATGTAGCATCAATCTAGCACAGGTATTATATAAACATTTTGGATTTTCTACTCTTGCTTTTCCAAAATTGTTGATCTCTTCTGTTTTGACGATTGCATAAAGTATGTGTTGAGAAAGAAAACCAAGAAAAAATTATATGGGTAAGGGCAGTACAACAACCTACTTGCATTAGAAAACAATTATATTATGTCTGGAAATAAGGAAACTTCTACCTAAACAAAAAATACATATCCAAGATAAATTAATAAATATTTTTTTATATCAAATATGACTAATATAATATTAGTAATATTTCATAATCTTAAGCAATATCACCATACACTACTGTAAGAACTAAACCCGACCATCAAAATTTTAATGTGAATAGAGTAGGTTGACGAAAAGGGTGGAAAATGATCTCTTTGAATAGATTTCTAAAATAGTGTGTTCAAATTGGACTAATATTATTGACAAAGAACACAACAAAAAACAATGCAGTTCGAAGAAAGTATTTTAAGTCTCAAGTGAGTAAATCAAAAAGCATGAATGAAACTATCGTCTTGGCTCGTTTTTTGTACTGCTCATATCGCACAATTATTTCGCGCATCTTGGGTGCACGTGATGTGCCTGCTCCTGAGATTTTGGCATGTTATATAACCGACTGACAACAAGGTGAGTGAGTCTTGGTTGTTATCCGTAGACCTCAGAGTTCGCTATCTTGATCTACAAGGTAACCCTTTGGACCGGAATAGCTGGATTTCGTCGATGGATCATATTTTCACTACTAATTTAGCATGTTTCAAATGGGTCTTTTATGAGCTGGATTTATATATTAAATCATGCTCAAACAGTTACCCCAGTCCATTAAGTGATATGTAGTTTTCTTTAATAGACGGACATACCTGAAGGCGTGACTCTTTGATCTCGTTCATCAGATTGGAAATGATTATCCCTGAAGATCGACGGTGCAGAAGCTAAGTCATCTAAACATCACTTTCCGTGATAATTTTTTTGAATAACTCAGAAACCATCACGATCATAACCATATCAATGGCCGAGATTGAGAGAATCTCGCTTATTCTAATTTTACTGTTCCTCATTTCTCGTAAATGAGAGCTTATCTCCTAATGATACAAGACTATAAATGTGTCTCTTCAGTGTCTCCATTTATTCGTGGAGTTTTTTCACGAAAAAGTATGTATGATACTTTATGTAAGAGCGCTTTTACATTATTTCCCTTTCTCATTTTCGTTTCCCCGGTCGCATACGACCAAATGGGACTTGGTGCTATTCCGCCAGAGATATACAGTCTCGTCGGCGATAAAGCTGATCTTACCGGAGAGATCGGACTCTCCGGAGACAATCAAGCCAGGCTTCTGCTGCGTGTGCACATGGCTTATTTCGACGCATGAAGGTCTCCAGGTGGTATGAAACTGGAGATTTTGAAGGAAATGCGCGCAAATAGGAAACCTGAAGATACATGTGCACATACATATCGAGCATTGTACCTTTCGAGTTGTGTGCCTAAAGGAAATTGGATATATATGGTATATATGCAGAAGATTTTCGAGAATTGTTTCTGATTATGAATTTATGATGAAATATAGACATATATATATATATATATATGATATTTACAAAGCGGGTGGGAGCGAGTCTTGTTTCATCCAAATCAAAATAACAGTACAGCTTTTGTTACCAAAGAGTTGCCTTTCTCACAGACTATTATGCCAGAGAAGCTTCATGTTCACGATATATCTCCTCCGCATGAGCTGTTGTTACGTAAACTGCATTGGCCAGGGAACTGTGCTTTCTTCCATAGAAAACATACACCAACACTCCAATCACCAGCCACACAGACACACGAGCCCATGTCGCAGACCTGTCAAGTTTGCCGGTCAGAGAGATTATACCTTTTGTTCTTTGGTGATGAAACAAGGAGCATGTGAATGAAGAGATTACTCACCCAAGGTTAACCAAAAGGTACATGTTGATTAGGATGCATATGATTGGCAGGAGTGGCACTAACGGGCATATGAAACCTATTTATTCAAAAACAAAATTCACACGGAACATGAAATATGATTTTGATTATAAGACATCCCTTTCATATGCTTAAGGAATTGATTGTTTACCTCCAGAATGTCCAAAAGTGTGCCTAGCATCATCCTGATCTATGGAACTCAGAGCAATCAAACCAGCAAGGAGGAGACTTCCACCAATACCACACAGTGGATATCTAATAAACCTGTAAACCATTTTCAGCAGATGATGATAAGCAAATCAAAGCATTTTTTAAAGGAAAATCAATGCTCTAAATAGACAATAGTGGGCGAGAACTAACCCTGGGAAGTTGATGCTTGACGCCGAATAACTTAGAAGGAAGGCTCCAATGCAAGTGAACATAATGCTCCATCCACCGACCTTCCTTCTGTTTTCTTCGCTCAAAACCCCTAAAAAGATCATCAACAAATGTCAAATCTGTGCTCAACGACTTTAGTAAAGAGTAGAGACTTATGATCTCAAAAGTGGATGCTACTTACAGAATCCAAGAGCTTCTTGCTTCTCCATAACAGAAGCATCATTCTCGCCAATTAACGGTTGTTTGGTACTGTTACTGGAAGTGCCAACATGATGGGATGACTTTGTTTCACCAGGTATGACGGAAACAGGGTCGATTCTATCCTGAAGGGATGCCGGAAGAGGTAGCTCATCCGGAGGAACATATCTGAGTATCAACACTGAGATTGCCACCATTGTAAATGCCAGAAGTGTCCCAACACTCACCTGCACCATCATCACCAGCTCTCAAAATACTAAAATTACGAAGAAGAATAAGAACCAGTAAAACCAAGGAGAAACAAAAAAAGTATTACCATGCCTGCAAGCTGTGAAACATCCAAAAAGAAGGACAAGGTTGCTGCACAAAGCCCCGTTGCTACAGTCGCTTTAACAGGAACCTGAGTGCGTCTATTAACGTCTGAGAAAACAGAAGGCAGCAGACCATCCCTAGCCATTGCCATCAGAATTCGCGGCTGGAAAAATGAAAACATCTAAGTTTGCTGACATTTAATCATTGATTTAATGTTCTGAAATTTTACCTGAGGGAGAAGGGAACCCATTAGAGCTGAGCAGAGAGCCATGACAGCTCCTAAAGTTATCAAGTATCTACATCAAATTTCCCAAAAGAAAATAATAAATCTTACAAACTTATTTAAAGTGGTCTAAACGAAACAGAGTGGATCTTAAAGGGTCATGCTCATGTACTTACACAGCCCATTGCATGTCATGACTAGCAAACGCAGAGGATATGGGAGTGTCAGGATCCATGGCATAGTAAGGAACTAAGCCGACAATTACAATGGAGACCATCATGTAGAGAGAACAACACAGAAAGAGTGCAAGACCAATCCCAATTGGTAAATCCCGTTGTGGGTTTTTCACCTGCACATAGGTATAATATTATTGCAAATAAAGGAAAAAAGAAAAAAAAAAAACAGATAGGTGCCTGCATGGATTACAAAACTTACCTCCTCAGCAGTACTTGCAAGTGAATCAAACCCAATGAATGCAAAGAATACTGTGGCAGAACCAGCGAACATTCCATCCACTCCGAATGGAAATAACCTACAAAAACAATAAAATGGTTTTTGTTCTTAACCTATCTATCTTCTTAAAACTATCATGACTCACTGAAGTAATGGTGAATATTCTTCTTACCCTGTGGGGAGTTCATAACCAGCCCAACCAGTCTTGAATCCCAGATAACTGCCAGCTACTATGACAAATAACAAGACACACACATTGACTGCAGTCACAATCCCCTGAGCGAATGTGCTCTGCATATATATATGAAAAAAAAAAAAACAATTTGAACCAGAGTTGAAATGGCTTATCCTGACGTGTGGGATGGAAATAAATTAAAGCTTGTACGTACCTCCTTGATTCCCAGGCACAAAAAGCCAGTTACAATGAAAACAAGAATAGCAGCACATGGATCCACAATAACGTCAAGGCCTGGGATCTGCTGACGGGCTAAGAATGAAGGCAAACCATCTTCACCACCAAAAATCAATGCCTGTAATTATGCTTTTAACCCATTAATTTAAAAATCCATGAGAGAAAAAAAGTATTCGAGTAGTTAACATTCAAGCTATGGAGTAACATAAGGATTAAAGGGAGAGACCAGATTAGGGGAAATGCCACGGGCAACAGCAGAGCCACCAATAGTGTATTCCAGAATCAGTGCCCAACCGATCAACCACGCAACACTTTAAAAATTAACAAGGAAAAACTAAAAGTTAGCAGAACAGAAAGAAAGAAGAGAGTTAAACAGAAGAGGAGTAGTAACTAGTGAGTACCCTTCGCCGACACAAATGTAGGAATAGTGATAGGCGCTGCCAGCGGAGGGACAACGACTAGAGAGTTCAGCATAGCAAAAGGCAGAAAGTGCAGCTGCGATTCCAGCAATAAGAAATGACAAAGCAAGAGATGGTCCTGAGTGCTCTCTTGCAACTGTTCCCACAAGAATATACACTCCTGCTCCTATTGTTGCTCCCACACCTAAAAATACAATACAAACTTAGACAATCAACTGATGAAGATGAATGATTGGTACACGAAGATTCCTAACGATTAAAAAAAAAAAAGGTCAATAACAAAGTCGGATGATAAATCCTTGTCCGTAGTCAAAAGAAGTTACCAATAGCAACCAGGTGAGAAACAGTAAGGGCTTTAGCGAGCTGTTGATGATGAGAATGTCCATTAGCAGCAGAGTCGACCTGTTTCCTTCGGACCAAACTCCTGACGCAGCCCCATGAATGTCCGCCTCCTTCCTTTTGTGTATCCACCAGAAAACCCATCGGAGTCTACTCAAAAGTTCAATTATTCAATGGAGTTGATTCTATTCTACTACCGAGAACGGGGGCGGAGGCAGATACTCTGCAAGAATGATCTCTTTCCCTTTAAGAAAAGAAAAAGGTGAAATAAATAAAATTATTGGTGGCGTGAGGAAACAAGGCACTGACAAAATGTTATCCGAACCACTGTCTTGGGGGTCAACTACAACGTGTCTCTTGCCGTATCTGTAAAGCTTTCTCTATATTTTATATATTTTTTTATTTTGGTCCAATGGCTGTTAACAATGTGTGCTCATGAAAAGAAAGGAAAATCTTTTATATATTAATTAAGAAATAATTGTAGACTCTCTATAAAAAATAATTTTAGAATCTTTACAAATATAAATTTAAATACTAGAATAATTACAATGCATGTTGTTCATTCATTGGTTCATCAAAACATATACTATATTTTCACTAAATTAATCATAAAATTAATTAGTAATCAACAGATAATATTTATTTCTTTTTAATTAAATAAAAACTGCATAATTATCTAATGTAATTTAAAATATAATGAAAGTTAATGATTAAATAATAAATATTTTATAACAAATTTTATATTCTTATATTATTTTAGATAATCATATTAACCATATAATAAAATTTCCATATAATAAAATTTTGATTTTTTTATATATTATATTAACCCTCTTATTCTGTACATGACTTCTTCGATCTTTTTTTCTTTTGAAAGGCAAAAATAGAAAAGTCTTTATATAGAAGCCTATTAGGTTCGAAGTAACGTGCACATCTGCTATTTTTGTTCGAAAGCTTCTTCCAACTTTCAATTTTGTTAAGTAGATAGACAGTTTTATAATTTACATTCAGCTGCTCTATTTTGAATGACAATTCTCATAGTTTACTTATTGCTAAGATGGAACAATCATAGACGGCCACGTTGAAAAAATAAAAAACAAAACTGTGTATTATATCGACTACAATATAGACATTTTGGGACTGAGTAAAAGGTACATTATCCACACTCAGCAATGTGTACACACATTTTATACGCCTAACTAGTAAGTATGTATAAATAGCCTTCAGACAAATAAAAGAATCCTAATCTAACTTATTTGATATTATATTCACTTGTATTTTAGACCCGAACTGGCAATCCATAATTGTTGTATACTCTGATCTTTCCGTCCCAAGTCGCTGTCACAATCACAAGCCCCCACATGTGAGGCTGCAACACATTCTTCAGAAGCTTCAGCTTCTTCCCTCTACTGCTCATTGTTGTTGACGCATCGCCCAGCTGCTCTTCTGGCCATGTTGTTGATCCTTTCATTGGGGAGAAACAACTGTCCATTTTCCCCATCTTCTTGTCCATATCTGTGATGCAGTCGCTCAGGCTATTCCTGTTTGCCTGCCTCAGCCAAGGTATAGCCACAGACGCATTCTGTGAGATAAAACTCTCATATGACCTGATTCTTTTCGGCTTTCCGGAAGATGGCTTCTTGCTGGGTAACTGAGAGTTGTTCCACACATGAATCCCTGAGTCCTCTGTTGTTGACACGATGTGTTTCCCATCCAAAGTAAATGAAGCAGTAGTTGTGCAGACACCAGAAGCTGCAAAAGGAAGTATGCCAAAACGTTTATACATCTTAATTCTTAAGCAGACCAAACAAAAGCACTTACTGTATCAATCGTTCCTAACCTTTAAGCTTGCAGATAACATCATCTCCAGATATGATACGAATCTGTGAATCAGCACATGTAACCATTACTTTGTCTGAGTCATTGGGAAAATACTCAAGACCAGTGATCCTTTTGCTTGGCACCTTCTTCTTCCCATGTGTTAAGCTAACCTCCCTGTCCATTTGCAGCTGGTTATCTGAAAATGCACAAATATGAACAATCAGCTCCTGAATTCTCCACATTACATATAACAATGAATCTCAAATAAAAATTTGAAAGGGAGCAAATACATACCAAGTATAAGGTAGAAGCGACAGTCTCCTGTTATGGAACCTATTACAGCAGCCTGAAAAGAATCTCTAGTAAGCAACTTAATCATATATATATATATATATATATCTATCTGAAAATTGCTTTTTAGGGTGTTTCAAAATACCTTTGCATCTGGACGATAACACACGGCAGTAACAATATCCCTTACATCAGTGTAGTCAACAACCCGACAGCGAGACACGTCCCATATTCGAACTTTCCCATCAATGGATCCGCTAATGAAGTAATTATCATCCACAGGGTTGAATGCCACACATGTCACTGCGTAAGGAGGTTGTGAGTGAGTACAACATCATACAGAGAATGGAAAAAGCATCATTGACTGAAGAGAAAAGAAACTCACCAAAATTGTTATGAGCGAACGTTCCGAGACATTCATCACAGCCTACTCTCCATAAACGAACACTCTCGTCCACAGAAGATGACAGAAGATACTGCACCAAAGTGGTCAAAATGTAAGAGTTCACATTAAAAGACCATAAACAAAAAGCATATGTAAGATCTTTACCCCTTTGTCGGACCAGGAAAGATCTAAGATCTCACCGGTATGCCCTCTGAACTCATGCATAGGCTTCTCGGATAAACTGAAGATCTTAGAGGGTAACACAACGCAAGTTGAGTCCGATGACTTCCTCAAAAAGCTACTCTTCTTCTTCTTCTTCTTCTCGTTGTTGATATTCAAAGGCTCAACCTGAGAATGTTGATTCACGCCAAAGTAAACACCAGAATCAACCACAGGGACTTGATACTTGTCTGTTCTCTCTTCCTCGGTTACGCTCCAAACTCGAACAACACAGTCTTCGCCAGCGCTCGCAATGAATTTTCCATCAGGAGAGAACTTCATGGCTAAGATGGAACCATCGTGCGCTGCAAACTCTTGGTCAACACAGAGAGAGGAGAGCTCCTTGAACTGCTTTTTGTACGTCTGCACACTCGTAGTTGCTGATTCGCAATCTAGTGATTCGAGGACGTGCGTGAGAGCACCTAGCTTCTTTAACCAGAACTGTGCGCCTTTCTTAGCGAAATCGTCTCGGAAGCTGCCCGATCTGCTTGAGCTTGATTCGCTCAACCCTTGACTACTGTTCCTGGAAAAGAGCAAGGATCGATCGTCTGTTTCCTCGGATGAAGAAACAGAGGAGGAGGAAGTAGATTCATTCCTCGAGAACAACAGATCATCCTCTTTCGAAGAGCCGTTGACGACAAGTTCAGAAACGGGAACAGAGGGTGGTTCAAGTTCTTCATCTTCAGAGACAGAGGATGAGGATGAGGATGAGGAGGAGTCGTTGTCTTCGGTAGACTTATTGAAACTAAAGGCCATGGATTGGAGGAACTTACGGCGTCGGTTGGAAACACTGTCGGGGTCATTGGTCCAGAGTTGAAAACCAAAATCCTGGGGAACATCATCATTAGGGGCATCGAAGAAACATTCTTCGTCTTCATCATCCCCGCGAGTACCCATCTCTTCTGTTCGGTAACCACAGAATAAAATAAATCAACTTTGGCTAACCATAATAAAAGTCTCTACGTTTGGGTGGTAGTCAATTTAAACTGTAGAGAGACTAGTCGTCGTATGAATTAGTAAAAAAAGAATTGAAAATTCAAAAGAAAAAATAAGAGTCAAAATCTATAAAGTTGGGCGGAAAAGAAAGATGAATAAAAGTATATGTAGCCAACCTAACAAACAAACAAAGGTCGATGAAGAGATTGCTTCCAAGTCAAAATAATACACAATTCAATTACTACAGAGACTGAAGAACAAGAAGTGATGAGGGGGATTTAGCTTACCTGTCTCACCAAACCAATAATTTGCTCTTCCTACAAACCAAATACACGAACAAAAGTAAAGCAAAATACAAAATAGATCGAAGAAGAAGAAGAAAGAAAGGTCTCTTGTTTATAAACCCGAGGAAGCAAGGAAGGGGGTATGTGTCGGTTCGATTCACACTGTTTTGTATAAAACCCTTTCGTACCTAATTTGAATCAACCAATCTTTGGAAAGGGTTTTTAAGAGTTGCAATTTAATAGCGAGATTAGCGGTTGGGGTTTAGAAAATGGAGCCTGTTTTTTTTTTTTGACATAAAAAATACTCATGTTCTGAAATTTAAGATGTTTTGGGTAGTACATGCTTATTAAAAAAATTAGTTTTTACCTATAAAATATCATTAAAATTATAAACTAAAACTACTCAACCAATTACAAAATACAACTATTAAATTTGGTTGGATACATAGTTTTTGATAAACTTAAAGTTATCTAGAAAGATGAGAACATCTTATATATTGGAACATAAAAATTATTCTAAACATCTTATATTTCAAAACAGAGGGAATAACATTTTGGGATTTTATTCGATAGTACGTAGAACGAAAGAAATACTAGTTGTTAAAAAAAAGGAAAGAAAGGCTACAATTAATTTCATTTTTAACAAGTTAATTAGATTTTGATCCGCGTAATCGCACAGATGTTACTTTCAATTTTATATGTATATATATTTATATTAGATCATTAGCGGTATATATTTTTAATTTTAATCATATATTTAAATATTTATATAACTATTTAAAATATAATAATTTATAATTTATATGTTGTAAATAATCAATTGTTTAAAACCATCACATGTATTTGTTGATTCTTATTATATATTTATATTATTGTATTTGCATTTAGTTATTAAACAAATTATTATGTTCATGAAAAATATATTTGAAAATTATTTTGTATTTAATTTATTTTAAACTTTTACGCGCCCTTTAAAACTGTATTTCATTTTACTAATATTTTTACGTTTATTCATTTTAAATAATTTATTATTGTATATACAAAAATATTTACTTTTATACATGTATTGTAGTCTTTCATCATATTATATTTTATATTTATGAAAATAAAATTTATAAATCTGTCAATTTAATATAATTTATCATATATAGTTTTCAATATAATAATTTTATTTTAACATGATCGATTATGATTATAAAATAAATAAAAGTATGATAGAATTTTTATTTAAAATTTTATGAACAATAACTGTATATATATTAATGCATAATAATATTTCATTGCTAATTACGAAATTAGTGAAAATATTTACATAAACCTTTTGAAAATTAATATATTGCTAAAATATTTAGATTAACATAATAGTTTCTTTTAATATGATTGTTTGTGATTATATAATTGATAAAAATAGGATAAAGTATTTATTTTTCATTTTATAAACGATAATTGAATATATTAATGTATAATAATATTTTAAAACTAATCACGAATTTAATGAAAATATTTACATATAATTTTGAAAATTAAGATCGTGTTAAAATCTTTTTAAACAGAATTTTCTAATATATATTTATTTATATTTTAAATAAAAAGATATCAAAAGATATTATGATTAATGTAGTTCAAAGATTTTATATATTATTAGCTTTATTAAAATACATTTAGTTACGTTAGTAAAATACATTTAGTTAAAAAAATTAAGGGCGGTCCAATTTAAAAATCACACATGAAATGAAGTTGTGACTTCTATTTTAATAGAATAAATTTTATTAAAATCATCCCAAATAAAGTCTCATTAGAACTTGATCTGAGCATCTGCACCGATATTTTTTTTAATGAAATAGACGTATGAAATTAATATAATAGTTGCACAAACATGCATCCGAATGTGTATTTGTTCATTTATAATATATAACATTTTATGATAGATGATGATTTTTAATTATCTATAACTTGCTAATAGTTCATATTGCAGTTAGATAATCAAAATGATATGTTATATAACATATTTGTCAACTATTATTTTTAACTATAATAAACATTTTTTTATTTATTTATTATAAATTAAAACACCAATTATTATATTTATGTATATTAAGAAATGTATCTTTCCAGAATAAAATGTATTTATGTTTTATAAGATAAATAGATAGATATGTCTCTAAAGTCTTTTATATGCCAAACAAAATCTGCTTCTATGTTCATTTTTGAGGAAAATATTAAATTAAATTTTATTTGTTGTATTCTTATAATTCAAATATATATATATATATATATATGTGTGTGTGAATTATATTAATCATCAAATTATTTAACATATATTTGAAAAATAAATTTATCTGTTTTAACAAAAACATTTATACTTTATGTTTTATATGTGAAATGAAATAATAATATACATGAATATATAACATTTAAATTTCGTGGTCACATTTTAAACAATTTATTTAATTAATTGTATAATTTGGTTAGTAAATAATCTGGTTAGAAAATAATTGTAATTTTGGCAAGTTTGGTTAAAAATAATCTAATAAAATAAATGTTTTTTGGTTAATTAATTAAATTTGTTAAGTTTGGATCGAGAAAAATCTAACAAAATAATTAGTTAATTAATAGTAGTTATTAATTTAGTGGTACAAGTTGGTAAATATTAAAGTGAAGTAAATGTTGTTTTCAAAAGGTATTTCAGTTTCAGTAATATAAATAACATATACATTTTTTTTGTTACTAGATTACATATACATACAAACTAGGAATTAAGCAAAAGACGGTACAACCATTGGATTGAAAAATGCAAAGAAGACGAAGGTGGAGTCCTCTCGATCGAAGACGAAGGTGGATCAACCTCCAGATTCAGAGTGGCGAACAAAGCAGGGAGAGTGAGGGAAACCGCGACGAAGCAAAATGCAAAGAAGAGAAGGGAAAGAAGGAGACCGCCTCTGGTACCGACACGCGCGTACATGCTCCGCCGGACACTAGAGCTTACTTAAGTTCGATGAGAGACGCGAGAGAATATTCCGGAGGATAGAGAGAGAGAGTTTTCTTCTTTTTTCTTATCAATTAATTTCCTTTTAGATTTCCCGCTTGCACTACAAGAAAACACAAACTTAACGGGGAAAATTAATGAGGAATATTTTTCCTCGTTAATTTATGTTGACTTTACGAGAAAATTACACGGAAAAATAAAATCAGTATTATTTCCTCGTAAACGACGAAACAGTTTCGTCGTAAAGTCGATGTAAAGTGACGTGGCTTTTACGAGGAAATCGTATATCCTCGTACATTCCACGTAAACTTAGCGTGGTCTTTACGAGGAAATAATTTACGTTTACTTAGCGACAAAATTTTGAATCCACCAACTTTGTTTGTCACACGTTTTTTTTTCGGCCAGCTAACTAATTTTCATCGTAAATTCGTAGGAAAATTACAACAACCAGATTCGAAAATTTTCTATAAATAGGGATGTTTGAACATCATTTAAACACACCAACAAAAAAAACGTGAAAGAAAAAAAAAATGGCTGGCTCCGGGAATATTTTCGAGTTGCGGAAGTGGATGTATATGCATAGAGATGCTAACGGGAGAGTGACGAAAGAATACCTTGCGGGGCTGGAGACATTTATGCATCAAGCAGATTCAACACCGCTCGCCCAAGAAAGTGGTAAGATGTTATGTCCTTGTCGGAAATGCAACAATTCGAAATTGGCAAACCGTGAAAATGTTTGGAAGCATTTAATAAATAGAGGTTTCACGCCAAACTACTATATCTGGTTTCAACATGGAGAAGGTTATAATTATGATCAGAATGAAGCTAGTAGTAGTAATAGCAATTTTCAGGAAGAACCGGTTGATCATCATTTGCATAATGAACATAGTTACCATCAGGAGGAGATGGTAGATTATGATAGGGTTCATGATATGGTAGCTGATGCATTCGTAGCTCATGATGAAGACGAAGAACCTAATATAGATGCAAAAGAGTTTTACGAAACCAAATCAACCACTTTACAGTGGTTGTAGAGAAGGTCTCTCTAATTTGTTGTTGGCTGCTAGAATGATGAATATTAAAACTGATCACAATCTATCTGAAAGTTGCATGAACGAATGGGCAAACTTGTTTAAAGAGTATTTGCCGGAAGACAATGTGTCTGCTGATTCTTATTATGAGATTCAGAAACTGGTTTATAGTCTTGGGTTGCCTTCGGAGATGATAGATGTTTGCATCGAAGAAGTTAGAAGAATGTCGATTCTGCAAGAAGCCACGATTCAAGCCGCAAGGACGGGGACGTAATAGGGTACCATACCAAAGGATGTGGTACCTACCAATTACAGACATATTGAAAATATTGTACCAATCAGAGCAGACAGCTGGAAAGATGAGATGGCATGCCGAGCATACTCAGACGGATGGTGAGATGACTCATCCATCAGATGCAAGAGCCTGGAAACATTTTAACAAAGTACATCCGGATTTCGCTAGCAATAGCCAAAATGTGTATCTCGGATTATGCACAGATGGATTTAGTCCGTTCGGAATGTCAGGGAGACAATATTCATTGTGGCCAGTCTTTCTTACGCCATACAACCTGCCACCGGAGATGTGCATGCAACGGGAGTTGCTATTCTTGACCATATTAATACCTGGTCCGAACCATCCACAAAGGTCCCTGGATGTTTTCCTACAACCACTGATAAAATAGTTGAAGGATTTGTGGTCAACAGGGGTGAGGACGTATGACTGTTCAACGAAGACGAATTTTACGATGCGAGCGATGCTTTTGTGGACCATAAGTGACTTTCCTGCCTATGGGATGTTGTCTGGATGGACTACACATGGGAGATTAGCTTGTCCATATTGTAATGGAACGACAGATGCGTTTCAACTGAAGAATGGTAGGAAGACAAGTTGGTTTGATTGTCACCGCCGATTTCTTCCCATTGGCCATCCGTACCGAAGAAACAAGAATTTGTTTAGGCACAAAAGGGTTGTGAGATACACTCCTCCTCCATATCTAACTTGAGAACAAATTGAAGCGTAAATCGACTACTACGGAGCTAACGAAACAGTTCGTTGGGGTGGTAATTGGCATGTCCCTCGTAATATGCCTGATTCTTACGGTGTTCATCACAACTGGCACAAGAAGAATATATTTTGGGAGTTGCCATATTGGAAGGATCTTCTTCTGCGCCATAACCTCGATGTGATGCATATAGAGAAGAATTTCTTTGAGAATATCATGAATACAATATTGAATGTCCCAGGAAAGATAAAAGACAACATAAAATCAAGGTTGGACTTGCCGGATATTTGCTCAAGAAGCGAGTTACATATAAAAAGCAATGGACAAGTTCCAGTTCCGATATTCAGATTGTCTTTGGAAAAAAAGTCAGTGTTGTTCGACTCGATGGCATCAGAAGTGGAGTTCCCCGATGGGTATGTTTCAAATCTCTCTAGATGTGTTGAAAATGGTCAAAAGTTCTCTGGGATGAAGATTCATGATTGTCATGTCTTTATGCAACGACTACTGCCCTTTGCATTTGCGGAGCTACTTCCAACAAACGCACATGAAGCACTTGTAGGTAGTGTTTTATAGCGCAATAATTTTATAATGGTTTAGTTTGTAAAATAATATATGACTAACAATGTGTTTAATTGTTTTTGGAATATAAAAGGCATTGGAGCATTTTTCAGGGATCTGAGCACACGCACTCTTAAAGAAGAAGTTGTGGAACAGCTTCAGGAGAACATTCCCATCTTATTGTGCAACTTGGAGAAGATATTTCCTCCCAGATTTTTTGACGTCATGGAGCATCTAGCTGTCCACCTCCCATATGAGGCGTTGCTTCGTGGACCTGTACATTACAGATGAATGTATCAGTATGAGCGAGCCATGAAATATTTGAAGGGAAAAGCAAAGAACCTCGCCAAAGTTGAAGGTTCTATAATTGCTGGAAGTTTGACGGAAGAAGTTTCTCACTTCACATCGTACTACTTTGCGTCAAAAGTACGTACCCGGAGAAGAGCTCCAAGAAGATATGATGATGGTGATGTTGCGCCAACATATGCAGTTGCTGGTGTTCCAGATCTCTTTAGCCAGATTGGGAGACTCGGAGGGAAGTCAAAAGAGGTTTGGTAGTCGAGTGAACAAGACGCTCATAGTGCACACACCTATATTCTACTCAATTGCGAGGATCCATTGATGCGTTATTTTGAAAGGTAACATATATGGACACTTCTAAACACATATATAAATTATATAATTGCGAGAGATTCATTCATATAAAATGTGATTTTACAGCCTATTTGTTTCTCAAGTCGAAGAAACATTTCCTGGTATATCCACAAGTGACGTAGACAAAAGGAAAGATCAACACTTTATTAAGCGGTTGAGGAATCAGGTATTAGTTAACTCAAACTCTTTTTTCATACATGATCTGTATTTCAACGTTCTCTTTATTTTTGCAGGTTGATTATGACGACGATGTAGATTATCCTAAGTGGTTACACAAAGTAATTCAATCTCCACTTGTAAAGGTCACCACATCACAGATGTATTTCACACGAGACTATACTTTTCACACATATGAGTATGGTAGACAGCGGGCGACCAGTAACTATGGAATATGTGTGAAAGGGGAAACAGATTTCTACGGGATCTTGATGGAGATTATTGAAGTCGAATTCCCAGGGATATTGAAGCTGAAATGCGTCCTCTTCAAATGTGAATGGTTTGACCCCGTCGTCAATAGAGGTGTTCGGTTTAACAAATTCGGTGTAGTTGCTGTCAACGGTGGACGAAGGTACAACAAATTGCCTTTCATCTTAGCTTCACAAGCAGACCAAGTTAGCTTTCTTCCATACCCTCGGATGAGAGATTCGGGTATAAAATTGTTAGCCGTGATCAAAGTTACACCTCGAGGACAAATCATCAGTGGAAAAGAACCACCTTTGCAAGAAGAACAGATAAATGAAGTCGAGGAACCTGAACAAGAAATTGATGACATCCTTCTCATTGATCCGCATAATCACGAGTACGAAGATCTTACCGACGATGCCACAGAGGAAGCTGTTGAAGAGGAGTTTAATGAAAATGATGATGTTTCTAGTGATGACGAGAATGTCGATGTATCGGATTGATGTATTTGATTTTGTGTAAGGTAATGTGGGAGTTTGTTTTATAAATAAGATATTGAGATAATAAGTTAAGGAATGGAGTTTGGAATGGAAAGAATAGATTGAGGTGAAAGAATATATTGAGTTTAAAGGGTAGATGGTTTTGGGGTTTGGAATATATGAAGTAGAAGATATGGAAGATGGGGTTTGGGGTTTCGGATTTTAGGGATTTAAACATAATACTCGTTAATTCCTCGTAAATAAACGTGGATATTACGACGAAATATAAAAAAAAGAACGCGGGACTCGTTAATTCCACGTAAGAAGAAATCGTCGTAAAGCACTCGTAAGTCAACGAGGAAATAACGATGAAATATAAAAATAAAGAACGCGGAGCTCGTTAATTTCACGTAAGCGCAAATCGTCGTAAATACCTCGTAACAAAAAAAAAGCTGGCTTTGCTAATTCCTCGTAGAATAAAAACTAGAAAAAAAAAAGAGAAGAGAGGAAAGATACTGGAATCACATGTGGCGAGACTTACGTAAGTCTAGCCCACATGTGTTCCAATATCTTTCTTCTCTTCCTTTTTTTTCAAATATTTCTAATTTGAAAAGCATTTTGCTGAGTTGTGTGATTTGAGATATAGGGTGTGATTTGTGAGATTTGTGAGTTTGTGTGTGATTTGTGAGTTTGTGTGTGGTTTGAGAAGGAAAGTTGCGGGTATTTATAGAAAAGCGGGGCTCGCTAATTCCTCGTAAAATGTTGACTCGTAAATTCCAGGTAAACTTAATCGTCGTAAAAAACTCGTAAACCTAAACATGGGCCTTTGTAATTCCTCACTACTTCCTCGTACAATAAAACACGGGCCTTTGTAATTCCTCGTAAAGCTAAACACGGGCCTTAGTAATTTCTCGTAAAGCTAAACACGGGCCTTTGTAATTCCTCGTAACTTTACGAGGAAATAACGAGGATAAGTAATCTTATATATACTCCCGAGCGCTCACTCTTTCTTTCCTCTCTTCTTCCTCTCCACTTCCTTTCTATTTCGTAGCAATGGTAAGTCTCTCTAATTCCTCTCTAATTTGATTAGTTTAGGATAGATTAGGTGGTTAGTATAGGGAATTTAGATAGGTTTACGGGTTTTATGTTAATTAGTGTTGATTAGGTGGATAATGTAGGAAATTATACTGTTGATGTTAATTTTAAAAATTAATTTTTTTTCCAGATGATTTGAAGGAACAGACTTACACCCCATTACAGACATATGTTCGGTGAGCCTGGTAGTCATTTAGACCCGTCGTCTTCTTCAGCTCCCGGTTCTTCTTCAGCTCCCGGTTCTTCGGGTCCGGAGACTGTCCCCGAGACTCAGTCTTCTCAGAGAGTCTCTCGGTCACCTTCTTTTCGTGCACCATCGGTTCCTCCTGTGCCTCCTCTGATGGCTCCTCCGACGATGCCTCCTCCTGTGCCTCCTCTGATGGCTCATCCGATGCCCGCCGATGTTCATGCCGATTTGATGGTGCCTCCGAGTGCTCCTTACTCGCAGTACACTGTCGAGGACATTCTCCGTCTGCCAGGCAGAGAAGATTTACCAGTCATCGACCCCGACCGACCGGACGGAACTTTGTGGTATGTTACATTAAATTTTTTTTAATTCGTTTAAAATTCTTTTATAACATTAAAAAATAATTTAGATTTTAAATTTGTTTTTTTTTCCAGGTGGGGGGTTGACGGATGTCTTGCATCGGACGTAACCGACACGATCAAAGGTTACTTCTCCATGCCACATCCGAACTGGAGTAAGACGCTTCACTACGTCAGAAAGACGTGGTTCAAAATTTACGCTGTAAGTTTCTATTAATTAATTATATATACTTTAATTTTTTCATGATTTATATATATCTTTTAAAAAAACTAATTATTTATTTAATTTTTTCCACGGCAAAAATATCATTGGGCCTTGGGGGTCACTGAGAGGGTGAGGAAAGCGTTTTACGCGAAGGCGAAAGTTCGCTTGTTGGACAAGGTCTCCAACTGGAAGGGTGACTGGATCGTGAAGGGGTATGAGCGTGACAAACCCGCTGAGCTCACCACGGATGTGTGGGATGGCCTCATCCGTTATTGGCGTCTTCCTGATTCCATTAAAATTGCCCAGTCTTGCTCTAACTCCCGTAACACGGTTGATGAGCACGGGAACGGGCCGATGCTTCACACTACGGGCCAAAAACCCCACGCCGGTGTCCGTATGGAAATGACAATTAAATATTTTATTAAATAAATTTTTTAATATATATATTTTTATTCTAACTTTCTTAAATGTTTGTTAGGCCAAAGAGACGGGACATCTCCCGTCTCTTATGGAACTTTACGAGAGGACCCACAAGAACAAGGCGGGCGTATTTGTAGATGGCAAGTCCGAGCAAATCTACAACGACGTGGTTGCTCGGGTTGAAGACCGCCAGACTCAGCTGACCCAGCAGTATACCGACGGATTACCCGTCACTTTATCCACACTTGAAGTGGATAAGATTTACGAGAAGGTAAATTTTCTAAAATTTTAATTTTTTATTATCCATTTAATTTAACTTTAAATTTTTACTAACAATATTTATTTTTTATTTTAAAGGTTGTCCCTAAAAAAAAGGGACGGACGTTGGGGATTGGTTCCGTCAACGATGTTTCGAGAGCGACATCGTCTTATGGTCAGCGACGGGATGATAAAGTCACTGAGCTGCGTAACGAGTTGGCCTCGACAAAAGCTCGTAAGGGTGGAGTCGAGGGCTTCTTGGACGTTATAGCGGCCACAAATCCGGAATGAGAGTCCATGTTGAGGAACATGCAACAACAACATCCCATTCCAGGCAAGTCATCCGACGCACATAACGAGGCGGATGTTGCGAGGAGGAGTGAGGAATTCTACCAGGCGATGAACGACCCTTAGTTCTTTTTTTCCGGTTGTTGTATTATAAATTCAAAACTTATTTATATATAAAATATTTTCGTATTGATTTGATTTTTATTTTAAATTATAATTTTATTAATAAATTAAATAATTTTAATTATTTTTTTTATTATATTTTTAAATTCTGTAAAATAAAAAAATGAAGTAAATTCGTAGCTAATTTACGACCTATTAACGTGGAAACTTTACGAGGAAATCACGAGAAAAAATAAACGAGTATTTTACGAGGAAACATTTACGAGGAAATGACGAGGAAAGATAAACGAGTATTTTACGAGGAAATACTTTCGTGGTAGTTACGTGTATTTTGCGAGGAAACACTTTCGAGGTATTTACGTGTTGTTTACGAGGAACACGTTTCGAGGTATTTACGAGGAAATATAGCGACCTCCTTTCGTGGTCTTTACAACGAAATGATGTACTTCGTCTTTACGACGAAATATTTTTCTCGCTAAGTTACGACGAATTGGCAAGGAAATATGTGTTACGAGGGACGAGTAACGAGAAAATGTGTTTCCTCGCTAATTCCTCGTAAAGTCTCTTTTACGACGAACTCACGAGGAAAACCGCCCTCGTTAAACTTATGTTTTCTTGTAGTGTTATCTCGTCCTTTGTTTACTCCACCTCTTCACAATCTGTCTCCTTACAGAAAAAGTAGACCAATGCAATTCTCCGGCGATATCTTCGGCGTTCTCACTGACGCTCTCTCTGGTGTTCTCTCTGCTGGGTATCACAGCTCCATTTTTTCGTCTTCATCCGAGTTTTGTCACTCAAAGAGAGATATGGAAGAAGAAATCAAGAAGATCGTTAAATCAAAAAGTTGAATTTAAAGTGATTCAATGTAGCTCAACGTCAAGAACAAGATATGTTCGAATACAATTAGTTAGGATTTCTTCTTAGATTTTTTTCGGATTTAAAAACATAGAAAATACGAAAATATAAATTATATATTTTAAAAAGATAGAATATAAACCAAAGGTCAAAATACATATTATAAAAAATGGAACATAGAGAAAAGGTTAGAACTTAAATTCTACTATGTTTAGAACATAGCATACATGTAAGAACTTGCTGTTTTATCTACACTATATAATATAGTAAGATATAGAATACAAGTTAATATTCTTAGTTTTTTTTCACAATGAAATAAAAAGCCTACCATATATATAGTATTTTATAAATAACAGACTTTTTGGTTAGAACTGAGACAAGCGTATTTCATATTTTTGGATAGATCATAGAGAAGATTTTAGAATATGAATTATTTTTTATAATGTATACAATAAGTTAAAACGTCTATTTTATCTTTGTAAAAAAGGTTTAACATACATTCCAACAAATTTATATCAACATATCTAAACTTTTTGGATTTCAATTTTTGTATATCATAGATGTACAATATTCTTATGAAGGTATTGCTTTTTTCATATTTCCTGATTACTATATAATTTTTAACAACTCTTTTCGTTATTACGAGAACATTTATGTCCAAAACTTACCAATTAATGCAAAGAAATAAAGGCACAAAAAAAATTCTCATTATAGCTTATTTTACCAAATTCCCTTAAATATATGCATTCTTTTAGTTTTTGGTTAATGTTTTTAGCTTTTAAATTTTAGTTTTTAGGTTTCCGGTTTTGGTTTTTAATTTGTAGTTTTTTTTATTTTTTCTTATAGATCTTTTTTTCAAATAGTAATTTGTTTTAATTTAATTCTGAATATAATAGATTATATTTTTGAATCATAATATTATTCTTGAATGAAAATATTATTTAATTAATTATTAATTTGTAAAATAGTAATTTTTGAAAAATAACCGATTTCGTTTTTTACACATAAACCTACATTTTTGGATTTTGTTTATAAAATGATAAGGTTTTTGAAAAACTAGATTCCTTGAATTTTATAGAATAGATTTCTTAAAATATATTAAAATGGTTTTCTAAAAATGTAAAACGAAAATTTAAGTATTTGATTGGATAAAAAATAGTTAAAAAAAACAAAAACTATTATAAAAATACAATCAATCAACACCTTAATTAAGAGATTAACGTTTTGGCTGTTTTGCCTATTTCAACATACAATAAATTAGATTTATTAATATCCAGAAAATTAAACAAAATTAGTCGGTAGTTTTGAGTCAAAAATAAATTTTCATTTGGTCAAAATAAATCTGTCATTTGTAAACATGTGTCTTAGCTATCTTGTTTATAGGAAGTGGCTTGTGCCTTGTGGAAAACGTGACTTGATAATTCTTAACAATTTTATCACGCAGATCCATTATTTCATTTTAATAATAATAATCATAATAACAATGATAAATTAACCAATAATAATAATAAACAAATGTACCAAACGTGTAAACTAAAAGCAGATAGCACGGACATAAAAAAAAGAGAGGGACAATTATTTTGCCTTGGCTTATGTTTTGGGATAATTTGAAAAATACTCTAATAGTTTAAAATTTGAAAATTAGACCTTATTTTTTAATTTTTGTAAACTACACTTTGTTAAATGTGAAAATACATTTTTATCCAAGTTAAATATTTGAATAAATAAAATATAAATAAAATACAAATAAAAATTCAAAACTATTAATATTATTATTTATGTTTAAAATAAATATATATTTGAGGTAAATATGTTATTTTACTATTTAGAATTTTATAATAACAATAGTATTATGAAATTAATAAATAATGATAGTTGTGGTTCCATGATGTTTATCTATGTAATTTTTTTATTTTTTTATTTTAAGTAACGAAGTTGTCTGATATTTCTCATTCTCTGTAGAAAAACTCACGTTTTTTTATACAAACATATTCTTTCTACTCTCCAAAAACTCCAGCTATATGCATCATGTTCTTTAATTTCTTTTTAAAAAGGAACCAAACAGAACTGTTTTCAGAACAAAAAACAAGTAGAATCAGAAACCTAAATCTGATTTTGAAATCATCAAAAAATCAATTTGATTTTATAATCTTAAGATAACTATAAAAAGTGAGATGTTATAGTTGTAGAGTTCAAATCTATGTTTGAATAGAAAAAAAACAAATATGTAAATGAGAAGAGGAATAAAAAGTATGAAACTTGAGAAAAAACTTTCAAAAATAGAGAATAAAAGGTCATGGAGAAGAAGACGCATGAGACATCGTTTGTTTTTTTTTTTAAAAGTAAAAATTTAAGATATAGTTAAAAAGATATTTCGTAGATATTTTTTAAAAAAATCTTGTTCTTTTTGAATCTGTTAATTTGAACAGTAAATAAATTATGATGAGACAGTAAATTGATAATAATATTAAATATTCATATAGGATAATTTAGTAAATTCATATATGCAAAAGTGTATTTTTCAAAAACTTTAAATAATAGTAAAGTTTTCAAATTAGAATTTCATATAAATGTATTTCTCCAAATTTTCCCTTATGTGTTTTTCTTAATTTATAAAATTAGTTAAACGACCAAACAAATCAAATTATTTTAGTAATTTATTTTGGAATGTGATCACGACTTTTGAGCCATTTGACGTTTACTCATTCACGTTCATCGCCTCACTTGAGCATAAATCATTTCTCTATTAAAATCTTATGAGAAGTTTTTCTTTGAGCAAAATATCATAGCAAATGTTAGTTTATTATATTGTTATCGGATAAGCTTACACGAAGTATTCAAAATTTGTTTTTTCTTGTTATGGTTTATATTTAAATCACTGTTAATTTCAAAATATTATAAATACTGTTACCAAAAACAAGAAAAACATTTACATTGGTTACCAATGAAAAATTGGTATAATAGATAAAACTATTATATTATTTAATAGAAGATTAAAAGAACATAAAAATTCTTGCTGAGAAGAATTTAATAAAATTAATTTAAAATGGTTTTGATTTCACCATAAAAGATATAAGGACTTTTCGATCTAAAAATTCTAAACATTTACTCACAATAATTAATATAAATATCTGTTTTATATAAATATTTTAATAAATTAAATTAAGAAAATCATTTTTGTAAATTAAGAATTTTCCAAGTTTTTTTGTAATGACATAAAATATCTTGATATCTTAGTAATTTTATATGATGAATATATTCCTCGCATATTAATCTTACATTAGTTTTCGTAAGATCAAAATTTGTTAATATATTTAATATGTTTGAATTAATCCAAAATTGCTTTCTCTTTGTAAATGTGGAACATTTGTTATAACTAATTGCTCACATGTAATTTATTACTACTATATTTAACTTACTTTTATTGAACATTTTTTACTGTAGTTTTTTAAATGAATTCCAAACTAAGTTTCAAAGACCTATAAAAATTCTAGTTTCTTACTAATGGTGGGTGTTTTTATAATAAGAGAAGGCAAATCTTAATAACCATTAAACCTTCATAAAATAGTAAAATATGTTAAACTAAAATTACATTTTAAATTTTGTTAAATAAAAATAAACCACATATAATTTTTTTTATTTTTCACTTTCTTATAAAGGATAAAACTATAACCTAGCAAAATAAAAAAATTTAAATGTTAAATTTGTTTAAAAAAAAGACTCTAGGTAAAAAATAGTTGTGTATTTGTATTAGGTGTTTTGTTTCGTTCACTGTAACATAAAGTAGAATGTAGATTGACATATATTGTCTGGAATTTCTTTTATACAGATTATCATAGATAGAAGGACGTTGGACATCTGAAATGTGTGGTCCAAATTTAAAATGTGGATCCGTGATTGTGAGACAATACACCTAAACTCAATAGTGAGGAAATAACTCCTTTGTTAGTGTTTGTGTGAATATTCTTGTAACCAAATTTACATAAATATATAGATCCTTTTTTCTTACCGTGAAATTTCACTTGATATCCCACTTTGGCTGGCTAAGATTTCGAGTGTCTCTCTATCTCTAGCGAGTAGCACTACCTTACAAAGAACAATGTCAGTATGTCACAACTAATCTACATTAATAAAACTACGCAATAACACCAACTCTAAATAAAGTTGGTGCACCAATTTACATTCGGAAGATAAATGTTCCAACTTAGTTTATTTAAATCAACGTCTATGAAGACTCGGCTCGTCACGACACTTCGATTGTATTCAAGTCAATATATATGATTTGGAAAAAAATATGATTTATCCGTGTATCAAATATAAAAAAAATATTTTTCCACACGTAACGTAACGTGTTTTTCTAATTGTATTTTGTTGACAATTGTTCCTCCATGAAAGAATATTCCAGCGGCTACCACTCACTCGCCTAAATAATTAATTAATTAATTAGTAAGCACTACCGCAATATCTCTTTAACTGATAAAATATTGAAATTAATAAAAGATTATTAGTAGCACAATAAGAATAAACTGCGATTAGTGACCCCTTTTATTTATATCAATCAATGCATTAGTGAATATTGTAATTTGAAGTAGACTTTGACTTATCCACCTAATCCCATCTGTGTTTACTTCTCCCATCAGCTAGAGGAAGTATATTATCATGTTATTAACCGATTTCTATTTCATCTCTTGTGCATGTATAGGCCTGCAAAACCGTTTATCCGAACCGAATCCGACCCGAATTAGGCCGGTTCGGTTCGTTTTCGGTATTTTTGTTAACTTATCTAATCTATTAAAACTGAAGTACAATTAGTATTTAACCCTGAATTTTTCTTAATAATTACCAACTTGTGCCACTCAATCTTAATTATTAGATAAATTAAATAAAATCTCAGCCGAATTTTTTTTACTTCATTTCGCCAAATCCCATTAAAAATGTGATGATCAATCTATAATTATATGGGCTGATGTTATGAATTATAACATATAATTTATACTTCTTACAAAGCTTTATATTTTGAATATTTTTTTGATCTTTACACTGTCAAAAACGTGTATACTACAACAATACACGATTTATTAGTATTTAGTTCATATGCACATATTGTAAACATTTATAACATTTTGGTTGTAATGCATTAGATAACCCGTTCTGTTTTAGTGATTTTATATTTAAATCATACTGTTTAAGTAATCCAAAGCTGTTATGTTTTTGTTATCACCTTTTTGCTTACGTATTCGAAAATTTAGAAATATGAGAAAATAATAACTATTAAGACCAAAGGTGTAAATATATAAACAATATATCTAATCTATTAAATTAGAGTCCTATGTTTTTTTATGTACGATTTTTTATTTGGACCATTTCTTAGAAAATTTATCAAATTACACATAATTTAATTACAATATCTTTTAATATCCTAATCTTTTATTTGAAATACAAATAAAAAGAAGTATAGTGTCATTTTAGTAATTTTACTTATAGAACTAACCTTATTTTTAACAGATTTATTAGATCTTTTATTTCCTTATTTTCATTCATCCAAACTATTTTATTAATTAAATTATTTTAACAATACATTACATAATTAATTATATTATCATAATAATAATATTACATATTTTTATTTATTAGTTAATCAACATTAACGTTGTACCATTTATAAAATCGAAATGTAAAATAATCGGGTTTTGCATATGGTTAAAAGTTTGGTTTAGTCTATTTTGCTATTTTTATCTTAATTTCAATCAGTGAAAAATTATGTAGCCAAACACATAATTCAAAAACATAGTTCATGTGAACAAAATAATAAAAACTTATTATATATATTGTGACTTTATTTTTCACACCATATAACTATTTTACTAAATAATTTTTTTTATTTCATTTAATTTAGTCAAACACATAGAAAGAGTTTTTTTATTTGTTTATAGAATCAGTTAGGCATAACACACTCGGGTACCCATTCAGGTATGAATTGTTTCTTTCGGGTATCTGATTTTTTTGGGTTTGAAAGTAGGTCCCGCTTGGATATTATAAATTTATGTGTGGGTTTCGAGTTGCGTCCTCTCGGGTTTAGATGGTTCAGTTCTGGTGTATAGAAAACTAAAAATATCAAAATAACTAATATATCTGAAACAGGTTCAAGAATATTTGTACCAAAAATAACTAGATTATCCGATTTAATCTGATCTTTTGAATAAAATTAATTATATGACGACACATATAAAATATATAACACTAATCATAAAAAATAAATATTAATTTATAAAAATAAAATAACCAATATCCGCCTATACGCGTGGGTCAAGCTCTAGTGTACATTAATGTTGATTACCTATGAGTATTGGTTTGATTTTGGTTTTTACCCGGAACCAATCGGAAACCCTTTTAAACCAAATTCTATGATTGAAAATATAGAATTTATCTTCTGAGAGTCGAACCCGGATTGGAAAGATGATGTAACGTGTGTTATATCACCGGGTTACTTCAACTTTGTTATAACTTATAACTACTTACATATTACTAATATATATATATATATATATATATATATATATATGTGATTTTAATTTATATTTCTTTTTTAAAAAAATAGAAAAAGAAAAATAAAGAAAAAATATAATATTTCGGATTTAAAATTGTATAACCAAACCTACTCAGAATCGCTGGATGGAACTATCCAATCCGAACCAAAATTTACCAAGTACAATTTGGATAGAATTTCCTTAGGGCAACATTATTGATGGGACAAAAAATAAGTCCTTAGGATATTTTATTAATATTTTTAAGTTAGGGACAAAGTTTAAGGACATTTGTAATTTTGTAGATTATTGGTAGAACTTGTCTTGTATCTTAGTAAATAAAATATTTATTTTAATGTGTAATGAGATATAAAGGATAACTTTTAAATAAAACATATAAAAGAGAAGTTTAACATTAAAATTGAAAACATATGAAAATTACAAAGTTAAAAAAAAATAACAAATAATAAATAAAAGGAAACAAACATTTTATTCAATTCATATAAACTTATAAATTATATGTTATTTGGAAGATGTCCAAATTTATCTCATATATTTTCAATCAAATCGTTTTTTAAATTATGATGGGCTTGTCTATTCCGAACGCTTGTTCGACGATCAATCGAATTGCCGAGATTTGAAGCCATATTGATGGAAAATGTATCCACCTCTTCTCTTTCTTGAAATTCATCGACCGCATACTGAGTGGATGATGATCGTTCATCCTCGACAATCATATTATGGAGGACGATACATGCTCTCATAATATTTTCAATTTTGTCCTTATCCCATAAATTAGAGGGATTTCTGACGACCGCAAATCTAGCTTGCAGCACTCCAAAGGCACACTCCACATCTTTTCGCACAGCTTCTTGGGTTTTAGCAAATAATGAATGCTTCTCAGTTTATGGGAGTTGGATAGACTGAATAAAAGTCACCCAGTTCGGATAAATCCCATCCGTGAGATAATATGCCAAATGGTATGGGTTACCATTTACATAGAAGTTTACTTGTGGCGCTACTCCGTTAATAATGTCATCAAAAATAGGTGATTGATCAAGAATATTAAGATCGTTCATAGTACCTGGAGCTCCAAAAAACCCGTGCCATATCCAGAGGTCGTATGAAGCTACCGCCTCCAACAAAATTGTTGGTTTTCCGGTTCCTCGTGAATACATTCCTTTCCAAGAGGCTGGGCAATTCTTCCACTCCCAATGCATACAGTCGATGCTTCCAACCATCCCTGGAAATCCACGTTGTTCTCCAATATAAAGTAGTCTTTGCAGATCCTCCGGTGTGGGACGTCTTAGGTATTCATCGCCAAACAATTGGATGATTCCAGCGGTAAAATGGTGCAAACATTTTCTAGCTGTTGTTTCACCTAGTCGGACATATTCGTCAACGGTATCAGCCCCACCACCATACGCCAATTGTCGAATTGTTGCGGTACATTTTTGGAGCGGAGATATGCTAGACCGTCCGGCTGCATCTTCTCTTGGTTGGAAATACTCAACTTCTTGGGAGAGTCTATGCACAATACGCAAGAAAAAAGTCTTGTTCATTCGAAACCGTCTCCGGAATATATTGTGCGGGAATGTCAGAGTCTCGCTAAAATAATCATTCCAAAGCTTCATGTGGCCTTCTTCCCGGTTTCTCTCAATAAAAATACTCTTTTTTCGCTCTTTTGGTTTGGGAATAATATCTGGGATTTCTAAAAAATCTTCAAACATAGATTCAAATTCAGCATCATCATCTTTGTGGTAATGACAATGGGAAGAAGATGCCATTTTGAATGAAAAAAAAATTGTTTTTAATCTGAGTACTAGAGAAGTTGTTTTTGATATGAAGTACAGAAGTTGTAATTTTAACAAGAATATGTTTCTCTTATTTATAGGCTCAAGAAGTTCATATCCTGTGATTGTATATTATTTGTCTTCTGAGATTGTATACTGTTTGTCTTGTGACCCTTTAGTACATCTTGTGACACTTGAAACTACTTTTTTGACATCTAGTGAATTGTGATTAAAATTTCACATGTTGATACTCTATATGGAAAGTGTCACGAGCTTACAGTAAGATGTTACTTGAGTCACGAGCTTACAATATCAAATTACTTGAGTCACGAGCTTACACAAGTGCACATTCTAATACAAATACACATTACACATAAAACGTTAATTTGATTCTTGTGGTCAAATGATCCAAATACACATTCCACATAAAATGATCCAAATACACATTACACATAAAATGATCCAAATACAAGTACACATTACACAAGTACACATCCACCTTCCCATTAGTCATTACACATTACACATAGGTCATTACTAATCCGAGTCATTTCTAAACCATAACCATAACACATTAGATAAAGATGAGGACGATACCTATGAAAATTAAGATCATAACCATAACCGCAATAAAGTAATCAAAGCTAGACCTTGATTTATTCTTGGCCAACTCACACACCATGTTCTCTAGTCTAACAAGCTTCTGGTCAGTCTCATAGTCACTCAAGAAGTTCAGAGAATCTACCTTCTCGGCTAACTGAAGTGTGTGTCTATCCATGGCTCTCATCTCCTCCATTACAGCCTCATCCCACCATTTCCACACATGACACTCTCCATCATCAACATTAGTACATGTGTAGTATCTGCGACCTGGATCGGTTGTACTGTAAGACGTAGCTATCTGAGGTTGACTCCCACAGTAGCATGTATGTGGAGAACCGAATTCAACCTCAGGCTGCGGAGGGTACACAAACTCCTGAGCGTTCACGTAGTCTAACTGAGCTTGGTCTTGCTGAATCAGAGCTTCTATTTCATTGTAGTTACTGTCCGACTCATCCCCACCAAACTCCTCAGACTCGGAAGGTTGGCTATAGCTGTAATCAAGACCCATGTTTAATGAAACCTGAAAAAATTTACAAGGTAAATATTAGAGAGTTATTTAACAAAAATTCACATGTATTTATAAAGATGGACATTCATTATAATTAATCAACGAGCAAGTAAACATAATAGATTAATTTATAAAGGTAGACATACAAAGCAACCAGGAAGTACATTAAAAACATAGACACCGTTCACATTAAAAACATAGAAAGCAAAGTACTTAAGACACAAATAAAAAAACAAAGTTCTTGCACAAAGGTTTTAGGACATGTTGTATGAGATATTTCTCTAGATATACTCGGCGAGGAGCTTGTTTTAGGCTACTTCTTCAGCCTCATTGAATGGTTCGGTTTTGGCTAGGAGAGTGTCTAAGATGGCAAGCTTTGACAGTTTCTCTTTCCTCTCCAAATCCTCCTTCCTCATTTCCCAAACCGCCGTATACTCAGCAACAGACTTCCCCTTCGCATTACTCCGTTTAGCTTTTGCAGCCTTTACACCTTCCGGTCGTATCTCTTGTTCACCAACACTTGTGGTTGATGTTTGGGAATTTGTTTCAACGGTTTTCCTCTTTGAACTTCCAGAAGCTTTAGTGCTGTTGAGGTTAAGCCATTTCTGCTCATACCTCAACACACACCACGCATGCTCAAGTGTAAATTTGGACTCCTGATCAGCGTAAAATATGTCATGGGCCACCTTGAGAACATCATTCTCATGCTGACCACTACTAATTTGTCGCTCCGCAGCCGCATATGCACCACAAAACTTGTTAGTTTGATCATTGATTTTCTACCACCTCTGCCTATAATGGAGATGCTCGCAACTTTCACCACCATCTCCACCATTCAGAGCTGCAAAGAAATAATCTCCTACTCGTTTCCAGAATGTCCCTGACTTTTGGTTATTGCCGACTATAGCATCCTTAGATGTGTTTAACCAGACACTAATCAGCATCTCGTCCTCTGCAGGGGTCCATTTATGTCTCCTCCCATTGGAGCCTCACATTGTTGTGAACTGAATTGAGGGATCTGTGAAGATCCAGAATGAAAACTCTCATAAGGAGAGTTCTCATGATGAACACTTTCGTGTTGACTGTGAAGAAGGCCAATATAACCAGCAGACTGGCTATAAGAAATCCTAGGATCCATAGAATTAAGAAGAGAGAAGTGATAAGAGAATAGAAACCGGAATCTGAGAGAGTTATACCAGAGAAGAGAGAAAGAAGATGATGGAGATTAAATCGTTATTTGGAAGGATGGTTTAATAGGTGAAACTATAATTGAAATCCCTAAATCTACACGATAACTACACATATCAGTATCATCAAATAACCACACTCTCTCAAAGACTCTAGAGACGAAAAATTACTATCAGATTAATAACACAAACGAAAAAAAAAATAGCAAAGCAAATCAATCAAAGCAATGAACGAGTAAAAATTAGCCAATATCCCTAAATCGATTTTTGAAATCCCTATAATAGATATATAGCAAAGCAATCAAAGCAATGAATGAGTAAAAATTACTATCAGATTAATAACACAAACGAAAAAAAATACATGCAAATCCCAACAAAGTAGATCGAAAACGAGAACCAAATACATGCAAATCATACGGAGGAGGAACACCTACCCTTTCACCTTCGAATCGCGGAATATGATGTTGATGAGAGAGGAGAACCGTCGACAGAACCATCAACAGATCCGTCGAGAAAACCGTCGAGAGAATCGCCGAGAGAACCGTCGAGAGATCCGTCGAGAGATCCAGAGTCGGGAGGAGATGCCTCGGGAGGAGATCCGTCGGGAGGAGAACCGTCAGAGAGGAGAAGCGCCGTTGAGACAAAATACCCCTTTCAATCGCCGCGAGAGAGAACGAAAGAGACGAGGAAAGTGAAACTCGATCCAAAATCGATTTTGCCCTTACGAATTTTCATCGGCCATTCCCACGACGCCACATATCTCCTAAGGACGAGACAAAACACTTCTTAGTTAAGCGGTGTCCCTCATGATATTGGCTAATTTATATTTAAATTAAATACGATTAATGCTAAGATATGTCATTAGCATCACCGATAATGTTGCCCTTATAACCGATATACAGGGTCCTAGAACCGATTAGAATATCTGAAGTCGCAGCCCTATGCAGGTACATGATTTCTTGGTGGGCCGTAGCTTGGGTTTTTATTAGCAACAATAAGCCCGTTTGTTAACATTCTCCACTTTGGGCTTTAATTGCTGTAAACAAACTCTTTCCTTCTTTCTCAATGGTACCGATAAAGAAAAGTGAGTTCATCGTTGTTCTTACTGGCGACGAATCTTAACAGTGTCATCTTCACCGTTGCTGTTCTTCGCCGGAGAATCTCCCCACACGTCTTTGATTTTTCAACAAAACCTTTCTTGTATGAGAATCCATTTAGCTTGGATTTCAGATCGAGTACAATGTCTTCGTCTTCTTCACCGGTAGTGACAGTAACGTTAACACCTTTCTCATCCTTTTTCCAAAATAGTTTTATCTCATAACTCATCTTCACATTTATTAAACCCAAATAAAATATGAATGAAAACACCATTAGCACTAATCCATCCAAATAAGTGTTTATTCATCAATCCCCCCTGAAATGAGAAAACAAGAGAAATGAATAACACAAAGTCGCTAGTTGAGATATGAAATGCTAAATCTTGAATCCACGGTCTAATACATGGCACTATGTATCTAGGACAAGTGCCCACACACACCGCCCGAAGACGCTTTATCAACCTCATTTACTGGTTGTATCACCCACGCAAACTATTTTGGCATACATAAGTACATCTTCATATTCGATCAACATTCACAAATTTGTTTGACTTAACCAAATTAGACACACTATTAAGTAGATTAACATAACTTATAATATAGTTAATTAGTTATTAATAACTATGATTAAACAATTTAATTTGATTTTTATTTGTCACTATATTTTTTATTTTTAATTCATACAATGTTTAATTTATCATACATTGATCAAATAATAATTTTATAAGTAATTAATTATACATTGATTATACTATATATCTATCTATATCTATAAAGAACATTTTCATCACTTCTCCTTCACCCACGTATGATGCCACGTAGATAAGTCGCTTGATCTCGCGTCGACACGTGTCCAAGGAGACCGAAGCGCTGCGTTTCATTAACGCGTTCCGTGATGGGCTTTCTCCGTCTGATGCATGTTGGGCTCTGAGTAATGATGTTGCGTCCGGCCCAGAGGAGAGGTACTTCGCGTTGTAACCCTAACTGCTCGATCGAGAACTGCGTATCGTCTTTCCTTTCTTGCGGCGGCGACGCCTGAGTTTCTTTCACTGGTTGAAACAGCCGGAACCGTTACTCCGTCTTTATTGCAATTGAATCCATCGCCCACTATGAGTCTTCAAAGCGCCGTTCTTATCTCCTGTGGATCTGTATACATATGTGAGTACTTCTCGCTTCGAACTCATCCTCTTTTCTATCTCTTGCAATATTCTGATTCGTGTTGTTATGACTATGTCAAGAGTTTTTCTCTCCGACTTGAATACTAGAAAGTGCTCTTCCAGGTACGAACATGTTTTTTTATATCTAGATGGTTTGCTTAGGCTTATTGGATTTGTGTTATATAGATTGATGTCGGTTTATTCAAGTAGCATACTAATATCAGTTCGGTGAAGAGCACCGTGAGTGACCATAAAAATCGTGTCATGGTGACAATCAAAATGGAAAAGTAATTTTTTTTCCGTTTTTTAAGCCCTTCTTGATTTCTTAGAATTGTTTGATTATTTAAATTACAATAATTGCTGCTGCAAATCTGCAGTGATGAGTATGTTACTCTTAGTCTATTCGACTGTCAAGCCATTTCGTTCCACAAGAAGCTTGAAAGCATGCGCGATGATCCAAAGGTGGTTGTTGACACGAACATTAATCCGAAGATGATTGGAGGTACTCTGTTGTTCTATGTTGTATGATGTCAAGTGATATTGTGCAAGATCACATTCCTTTTTTTTTTTTGCTATGCTCTGTAGGTCGTTTGTTCCTGAACGCAATATCATGAACGCATGTTTATTTTGATAAGGAAACCAATGCAGGAGAATCTGTCTTCTATAGGTAAGATTGACTATATTCAATGTGTAATCGTAAGTTGACAAGATTAGGATACTAACCATCGTATATTTCTGTACAGATTGGTGGCTAGGGACACTGGTCTTCCACCTGCTGCACCACTGCTAAGGTCATATGAAAGGTCGAGTCTATAACAATTGTTGAGCTCAACAATTTTGTCATCACTGCTCCGTCACAGGTAATATGGTCTAATAAAGCTACTGGAATTATATATATAGAATTTTCACAGTACTATGTCTGAATGTGATGTTGATGTTTAAAATTTAGGAAATTGATTTCTTATGCACTGGGAGGGTGTCGAGCGTTGACACGGACAAGGGGTTGGTGTTATGTTGCATGCTGATATGGAAGACAAGACTTACACTTTCCAAATTAGAGTCACATCGTATAACTTCACCGTCAATTATCAGTCATTTACCGTGCCTCGCATCATCAATGAGATTGAGTGTGTTCCAGCCCCTGACTTTGACGATAATGTGAGTAGAATGTGCATTATGATGTTTCTCTATTGACATAGGAATGATGACGACGAAAATATACCCTTCCACTACATGAAAAGTTCTACAAGATCTTACTTTGTTTTAAAGTGTTGTATACACATTCTAAAAACTGATTGTTTCAGGTACGTGATGGCGATGATGATGACGATAAGCCAGAGTCAAGCAAGGAGAAGGAAAGATTGCATCCGGCAATGGCGTTTGTGAGACATCAAAAAATACTGGAAAGGAGCCAGTTCGTAATGCGCATAAGAAGGTGCGTGTTGCTTGAGATGGAGTATCGATAGTTATGTTTTCATGCTCTTAGTTTTAATAATGTTTTTGGATTTTTACTTATTTGGCTTCTTATCTATCTATGTTGTGGACTTCTCCTTTTTTCCCTTTTCTACGTCTCTTCCTTTGTGGCTTTATGAGTTTCAATGATGACAGTTTTCGTATTATGTGTCTTTCTATATAACTCAAAAACGTATTTTGGGAATCTTATGATTTGGTGGTTAGTTATTTCAGAGTAATTAGTTAGCAGATCCGAATTTGAATGCTACAAATAGATTTATGGACTATAATTATGAATAAGTATAATTAAACAATAACATTTCAAATTATACAATGAATCTATTGATAACGTGGGAAGGCATGAAATTACTACAAATATATTATAAATAATCCAACTATATATGTATACAAATCCCATTCATACTCTTGACACAAATAGAATAATGTAACAATAACATTTCAAATTTTCGGATCATATAATTTGTATCCCGCGTGTAAAACAAATGAATATGCAAATAACGTTTTTCTTCACACGTGTTTGTCAATTAAGTTCAAATCTCGACCTATTAAAAAAATAAAAATAGACCCCTTTGAAAAACATAATAAATAAAAACACTGATGGAAAAACAAAACCATTTGAACTCCTAACTCGAGATGTTGGAGTAGAATTTGTAAATGTAATGACGAAGATTGTCTACTTCGTTGTGTACTAAACCACAATTTCGTCATAGTCAAATACGCTGCGGTTCATTTATAATAGGTTTCCTTATATACCGGGCTTTTATATTACTGTCGATTCTGTGAGGCCCAAAGTTGCATGAAAACGTAAAGCCATACCGGTATCAAACCGCTGCGTTTTGTTGTTCCGGGTTCGAAGGGCTTCATCTGAATCGTCTATTAGACGCGTCATTTAAGGTGCGTTGCGAGAATTATATATCATGCTGTTGGTGTTTTATGTATATATCATTAATCTACATACAATTATGTTTCTCTTTGTGAAATGATATTATTATAATGAGATTTTTTTTTAACAGCTATACAATTATGTTTCTCTTTGTGAAATGATATTATTATAATGAGATTTTTTTTTAACAGCTACTGAGTGGAGCTTGCAATCGCTGATGACACTGATGAAGGTATCTTCGTTCGTTTTTATGTGTACTGATGACAAAGCTACATGGTCTTGAAGCACCTGAAGCTGGCCAAATTGTGATAAGTTTGGATGATCTCATCTCCTATATATTAATTGAGAAGCATTTGAAAAATTAGAACCTTAATTTTGTATTAATTAAAAAAAACCTCAAATCCTAGGTGGCACTCTAAATGCCTTCTAAATTTCATTTCAAAGAATTCTAGAGCATCTAATATAAAGTATAGTTTAATCTAATGGTGTCACATTATTCCATAATTATATAACACTAAAGAACATTATATTAACCTAAAATATATGAAGTGTGTATTCTTTCCTTAAATAAAAGCTACGGAATTACCTAATATGATTTACATATATACGGGAATTAATGATTATGAATAATAAAGATTTGATAACAATTTTTGCATCCTTCTTCATTTTTGTTTAAATTTATATTATTAAAAAAACTTAAACAATCACATTAACCATATAATAAAAAAAATTAGATTTTTTCTTATATGTTATATTTTGAATTTTTTAAAATGACTTTAAATTACAAAAATGAGGAAACTTTTATATGTTATATTTTTTTTAAACGACTTTAAAATACAAAAATGAGGACACCATATATGTTAGATTTTTCTTATATGTTAGAATTTTCTTATATGTTATATTTTGATTTTTTTTAAAAAGACTTTAAATTACAAAAATGTAAGTTTTCCTTAAGTATACGACTAAAAATATTAAAATGACATGTATCAATTCGATGGTTGATTTGAAAGCTTTCAAAACCATATGGAAGATAAAAGTCAAAATAATTCAACTGTGAAAACAATACTGTTCACTTTGTTCAAGAATGTGTTCGCTGGAAAAAATAAGGTTTTTATGTCATATTTTGTTTAATGTCCACTAGAGAACATTATATTAACCTAAAATATAAGAAGTGTGTATTCTTTCCTTAAATAAAAGCTACAGAATTACCTAATATGATTTACATATATATGACAATTAATGATTATGAATAATAAAGATTTGATAACAATTTTTGCATCCTTCTTCATTTTTGTTTAATTTTATATTATTAAAAAAATAAACAATCACATTAACCATATAATAAAAAATTAGATTTTTTCTCATATGTTATATTTTGAATTTTTGAAAATGACTTTAAATTACAAAAATGAGGAAATCTTATATGTTATTTTTTTTTTTAAAACGACTTTAAAATACAAAAATGAGGACACCTTATATGTTAGATTTTTTCTTATATGTTATATTTTAAATTTTTTAAAACAACTTTAAATTACAAAAATGTAAGTTTTCCTTAAGTATACGACTAAAAACATTAAAATGACATGTATCATTTCGATGGTTGATTTGAAAGCTTTCAAAACCATATGTAAGTTAAAAGTCAAAATAATTCAACTGTGAAAACAATACTATTCACTTTTTTCAAGAATGTGTTCGATGAAAAAAATAAGGTTTTTATGTCATAATTTGTTTAATGTCCACTAGAGAACATTATATTAATCTAAAATATAAGAAGTGTGTATTCGTTCTCTAAATAAAAGCTACGAAATTACCTAATATGATTTACATATATATTGCAATTAATGATTATGAATAATAAAGATTTGATAACAATTTTTGCATCCTCCTTCATTTTGTTTAATTTTATATTATTAAAAAAAATAAACAATCACATTAACCATATAATAAAAAATTAGATTTTTTCTTATATGTAATATTTTGAATTTTTTAAAATGACTTTAAATTACAAAAATGAGGAAACCTTATATGTTATTTTTTTTTTTAAAACGACTTTAAAATACAAAATGAGGACACCTTATATGTTAGATTTTTTCTTAGATGTTATATTTTGAATTTTTTAAAACGACTTTAAATTACAAAAATGTAAGTTTTCCTTAAGTATACGACTAAAAACATTAAAATGACATGTATCAATTCGATGGTTGATTTGAAAGCTTTCAAAACCATATGGAAGATAAAAGTCAAAATAATTCAACTGTGAAAACAATAGTGTTCACTTTTTTCAAGAATGTATTCAATGAAAAAAATAAGGTTTTTATGTTATAATTTGTTTAATGTCCAATCCGATCAACCCATGATGTATTAATTATAGTTTTGTTCCATTATTTTTAATAAAAATTGATCCGATCCATCGGAAAAAAATTATATAATAACAACAAAAAATATTTTATATATATAAATAAAATGATCACATATATAAAAAAAACTATCGATAATATATATATAAATAAACTCACCCTGCGCAAGGCGCATGTCTTATCCTAGTATTATATTAATCGTATGACAATTACTAACAGAGTTAGTATATTTTTCTAGGTTGAAGCCGGTGTAAACCCTGAGGACTCTCGGATGCCTCCGTTTGTTACAGGCATGCAAGGGAAAACGTACACTTTCCATGTCAAGTTAACCACATATGATTTCACCTCGAGCCGTCAAAGCTTCACTGTCACCCATATTATCAATGAATGTGAACGTCTGTCGCTTCCTGATTTCGTCCACAATGTAAGTCTAATGTTGTTATGATGTTACATCGTTTGACTATGTTTTGATTGTTCGTATCATCTATCTGTATTAGGGAGGAGATGATAACGATGGCGTCGACATGGGAGGTGAACAGCAAATTCCTGCACATGTCGAATCTAAGGGGGGCAGTGGTGAAGCAGCTTTGATTGCTGCTTCTGAGACAATTGGTATTATGCTTAGCGATATGGACGACCCAGCTTCGCAAGTCGTCAAGAAGGCGCGAAAGGCTTAGGTTGAGAAGATATATAATAAACGTATTATGTATTTAAATAATACTTATGCATGATCTCTCCCGTTTACGTATCCGTAGAATCTATTTTTGGCATTTTTTAATATTTGAATACTCTAAGTAGGGGTTATTGGTTGTTATATTTTAATGAATTTGAAAATTTAAACTAAATCTAGTGTTATTGGTTTTATGATTTTCAAATCTGTATTAAAATCATGTGTTATTGGTTTAATGATTCATAAATTCTGTATCAAATCAAGTGTTATTCAATAGTACGGATTTACTAATATATTTGATTTTATAATAGATTTGAATGGATTTGTTTGGATTTTTTAGTTAAAAATACAAAGACTCAAATCCGAGGAAAAACCTCCGGATTTGCATATTTTACTTGGATTTATAAATACTATATGGATTTCTAAATCAATCAAAATATATAAACCAATAACACCCCTTTAAGCTTGAGACAGACAACCTATCTATTTTCTTAATATAAAGGAGTGATTTATCTTAATAGAAACTTAAACTGTGATTGTATATAGTTTAATGATATTCATAGAAAAAAAAACAAATGATAGAATATAATGACTACAAAATTTATAAATCTCTGAACCAACTAATGTATAATTTTAAAATATATATAAAAAATATATACCACACTCTATTCTTGATTCATGCATTTCCTATTACCATACATCCTTACATTTGAATAACTTGCTTTCCAAGCTATAACCAATCCTGCCAAAACAAATTCTCATCTTCGTATGACGTTTACGGGTAGCAAAACTTTTGATAATTGAATTGAAAAAATTTGAAGTCAATTTCGGTCTCCGTCAGATGCCAGTTCCTAATCAGACTGTGCTACGTCATGACCGTAAACAAGAGTCAAGGACAGAGCCTAAAACAAGTTGCTTTATATCTTCCTCGCCCTGTTTTTACTCATGGACAGTTGTACGTTGCCACGTTTCGAGTGACAACTCCAACCGGTCTCAAAATGTTAGACGAAACTTCTGACAAAGACAGTGAAGATGGAATGACTAATATCGTTTACAAGGAAATCTTCAGGGATGTCCGTGTGATTGAGGTTATCCCTAACATTTGTCTTATACATCAGTATCGACCTGATTTTGTTTACAGAAACTAACCACCCCATTGCTGTTTCCACTGCTCACTCGGAATACCTTACATCTCACAGTGAAAACAACCAGCCTATATACAGAGTCATGGATACACATAGGTTAGCATCAAACTGGATACGTTCTTATGCTATCTCTGATCCGATGTTTAAAAAAATACTGACTGCATCTCTTTCATCGCAGGAAAAGTAGCCGGTCGGTTATCCAACACTTTTGAGCTTCAACGAAACATTGTTTCCAAGGCTCCGTGTTTTTTTTTTTCCTTTTTTCCGCCATCGGAAGACTATGTCTTAGCTTACGATTCTCCGCTTCCCGTTCTGTTGGAAAAAATCCTATTAAACGTACACACAAGTCAAACAATTGGTTTAAACTATATTTATTTCATTTTATCTTACACATCGATAAAAGTATATACATTTCAAATAAATTAACACACCTGTTGGCTGTTGCGTCTCATAACCTCATTAAATATTAATCCAAACAGCATGAAATAATCAACCATAATTGTAAGCGCAGAAAAATGTAATAGTAATATTAAAAAAAACGAAAATATTACACCCATAAAATAGTTAATTAAAAATGATCATTCACATACTCCGATGACATGTATTATATCTATTTAAAGAAACAAAATATTTTCATCCTTTTATTACTTCATAATTGTTATTAAAAATACAACGCAACTATTAAAATCAGAATTTACATTATTACTTAGGTTATATGGAAGCTATTTTTTGTTCATTTTTGTGATCAATAGTATTCTGTTATAAATATTAAATCAGAACTAACAAAATTCCAATGGAAATTTAACAGTTTTTGTGAGTAGTAAAATATAAGCACGAATAAAAAATTTACAGTCTAATATAGGCACAAATAGTAATCTATATATATATATAGTATAAATTTAATAAAATAAGCATTTGACCGATTATCACTGATATATCAAGTTTAATAATAGAAATTTATATTAGATATTTTTTGACCTATTTAAATTATATTTGATTTATAACCCCGCCCGTAGGACGGCCGGCCCTAGTATATATATGTCAAACAGTGTTTTCTGATAGACAAAATCTACACAATTAATTATAAATAATTTTATACAAATTATCATAAAATCATTCTTTTACCATGTAATGACATCGAAGAAGAGATATGATAAATCCTAGTTTTTAATGAAAGAGAAAAAGAGAAAACAAACAAAACTTATTAAGAAACGATCGGAACTGAAACAAGTACAGTGAAACCTCTATAAATTAATAATGTTGGGACTACACCAAAACTATAATTTTTTTATTAATTTATAGAGATATTAATTTATCGATATACTAATTGAACCAAAAACTCAATTTAGGACTATAAAATTATATTATTTTATACAGAATTTTAGTGTATATTAATTTATAGAGTATTAATTTAAAGAGGTTATACTGTAATTTGAAAAGATGATTGTTTGTTTTTTTAAATTTTTTTTCATCAAGAATTTAGACTTATCATACCTTGTCTTCGCCCTTATTACCTAGTACAGTAGAATCTCTATAAATGAATAATGTTGGAAATTTAAAATTTTATTAATTTACAAAAAATTTCTTATTTAGATTTTTTATTTTAAGATATATTTATTCTAAGATAAAAAAATATATATTTGATTTTAGTTTATAGACATTAATTGTTATTTCTTGATTTGATATTTATATTAATTTTATTATATTATTTAGTGTATATAATATATATTGCACATAACTTAAATTTGGTTTTAGATATAGCATTACTAAATTCATCAAAAATATATTAAGTGTTAAGAAAATATAAAAATAATTTTGTTATGAATATAAAAAAATAATATAATAATAGGTTTTTATTTATATAAAATATGTATACATATAAATTATTAATTTATAATTTTAATGAGACCATATATTTACATAAAATTTTTTAAAATATTATTATCTTATTATTTTATCGATTTGTGTGAAATTTTGAATCGGCCAAAATTGAGACCAGCGAAATTTATTGATGTATAGAGATTATTAATTTATTGAATATTAATTTATACACGTTCTACCGTATATGTGACTAGTTGCCTCTATTTTAAGTTTTGTTAACTATTTAATAATGTATATAATTTGGTTGAATCAACACAAGTTCATGATTTTAAATGAAAGTCAACCACGACTTGGTGGTTTGAATTTGTCCAAACGAAAGTTAGTGTTTTTAATGGCCAAACTGTTTAATTGTGATTTTAACGACTCTTAGTTATGTTTATAAGTTCCGTTAATTTATTTAATGGTAAGCAACATTCGGTCCAGTCAGCAAAAAAATTGAATTTTAAAATAAAAATCAAATACAACTTGGTATTTTAAGTTGCCCAGCAAAAGTTAATTTAAATAGCCAAAATCTGAACGTCGAGAGTTTTGTGACAATTTTTCCATTTTGAAATTACAGCACCGAAATAAGAGGGGCTATAAGGTAAACAAATAAAAGAAACGACAAAAAAAGATAAAAATAAAAGAAAAGGAAAGAAGTAGGAGTCGAGTCAGCTAAGGAGGAGACAGAGTGAAATAAACACAAAAAGTTGAATTGTACCAAGAAGAGACATTCCCTGACAAATGGTGTCTTGTCCAAACAGAAAAGAAAATGATGTGTATGGGTACCTGTGCACATTTACCCTAACTCTACCTTGTGTGGGTCGCACAGAGTTTCCTGTTGGCGAATGTTCATGATTGAACCTGGTTATTTTTCTTTTCCCAGTGTGTGTTTAATTATTAAGTCATTTCAAAATAGAATTATCAGATGTTTTACTTGTTAATCCTGCACGCTGTCCAACTAAAAATTGATGATAATGCTTCCTATATTTTTTTTTTTTTTTTTGAGAAAAGCTTCCTAATATGGATTACAAGAGTAATGGGTTCAATCACGATAGGAAAAATCTATTCTCCTGAAAAAAATTAAAAAAAATCTAGGCTTCGGCATAAGAAATGTACCGACTTTCAGATTCACAATCTCTCGACATCCAAAAAAAAGACTCTTACTCGATGCATCAAAATTTCTCGTTTTAATATCATAGAAATTGTTGAGTAATTCAATGTACTCTTCGTTGAGTAGGTTGGTTAGAGTTTAAGTAATAGTGCACATGAAACTCTTCAAACCCTTGATTTCCTTAAGAGGAGATATGTTTTCGTGGGGACACGAAAAATCAGTTTGATTATTCTAAAGCAACATATCTTCTGTTACCCAAGAAATTACCTAATGAAATAACCATACAAAAAAAAAAGATATCACACTCCAAGCTGCATATACACTTTTTTTTTGCTAAAAGCATATACACTATTGTTATGCATTTATTTTAGTGCCGGTAACTACTTAAATGTTTCTTACCATCTTTTCATATCGCACAATGTTGTAGTTATTATACTCTGTTCCAGAAATGTCAAATTGTCAATCATTTTATATCAATTGCTTCCGTCCTCTCCGAAGTTTCTAGCATATCCACCCATATCCCTATTCAGACTAGTAGGAGGCGATTTACTAAATTCTTAGCAAAACTAAAGAAGACTGAAAGAGGATACCTGACTGAAAGTCCCAGTTTGGATTAACTGGAGCTAATACCAATATCTTTTGTGGTAAATAATTTTGGAACAATTGCAAAACTTCATCACTCCCTTGCTACAGACTTGCTCTTCTATCTGCTTTCCACGCAGAGGCGGATGTAGAAAGAGATTTCAGAGGGGCCAATCATACATAAATATGAAAAATCTGGTTAGAACATAAGTTTTAGTTAGGGAAAATAATGAAAGTTAATGTATATTACAAAAAAAAAAAATTATGGGGGCAAGTCCAACCTTTTTTGCTCACTTGGATCTAGGCAAGGGCGTTCAGATAGGTCGGATATTTCGAATTTCAGATTTAATTTGTAACACACTCTATGTACATTCTAATAAATTTGTAAGTATGGGTCGGGTTAGGATATAACACATCGTTCTAAAAGTTTAACATATATTAATTAGTTTTATTTTTGACAATGTTATAAGAACATTTTACGTATTTTTTATAACTTCTTATCTTTATTATTATTATTATCAAAAGAGGTTTACAACAAATACATTTTTAAGGATAACATGATAACATCAAAGTAATAAAACGATGCTTCATAATTTTTTTGCAGGATAGACTGATACGCTAACTTTATCTATTTTTCTCGGTTTTATATGATCTTGTACTCAGTTGTCATCGATTGTGACTCAACATCTTTTATCACTTAATAGATCAGCGGGTGTGATCCATCTGTTACATCGCTGTCCATTCCATACACTCCCGTTCTAGGAAATAACATGTTTTGTTATAGTCTTAACACATACCATAAATAATTCCTCAAATTGACATTGATAATCGCCTAACTCCATCATCTTCCACTCCATGTCTTCACTTAAACAAGCCATTATTCCTCTTGCCGTCGAACAGAGATGAAACGTATCTCCCTGAAACAGGCCCGGCCCAAAACATATATAGGCCATGTGCACAATCAAAAATTTTAGGGTCTTTTCTTGTTGTACAAATCAAAACTTTAAGACCTTTTTTGTATAAAATCAAAATTCAAGGGCGCTAAACTACAAAGAAAATTCACAGAAAACAAATGAGCCATGTGCAAAAGCATTGTCAGCACATGGACAAAGCCGGCATTGTCTTGAAATAGTGGAGTCACCATCTTCCATGTCAATTTGTTTAAATGAATGCAATTTAATATTTTTAAAATAACATATGTTAAGCTATCAATATAATATGATTTGTCTGGTGTGATTCAATATAACTTTTTTATTCTAATACGACAGATTATATGAGTATATAATATACAAGTAAAATTAAATTATTAACTTTGTTTATAAATAATAACTAGATTAGTTTATAATGATTTATAATAATTTTTATAATTACAAAATTAATGAATTAGTATATAGAAAAGTGAAAATTTTCAATAAGATTGTATATAATTTTTCCTGGGCATATATTTTGGTCATTTTGTCCTATCTTCTAGTTATCCTAAAGGTATAAGTGTCTATTATTTCTTTAATGAAATTGATTTTGGTCATTTTGAATTTTGATTTGTGATATAAAAAATATTTTTATACTATCCTAGGATACTTCTATTTTTCTTTGACAGCTTTTTCAGAATTTAAATATATATATATATATATATATATATTAAAATAAAGAAATATTAAAAGATATTGTAATTAAAATTATTAAAATTATTTTATATTATCTTGTAAAAATAAAAATATTTAATAAAATTCTTAAATTGATTAATTTTTGTTGGGATATTATAAAAACACACATTTAATATTTTATAAGATATAGTCTAATTAAAAAATATACATGAAAAATAGTATGGTTCCATTTTAAGAATCCATTATATATTATTTAAGAAACATTACAAATTTTGAATTATGTAATGTGTCATCACTGATATGTCCCAATATTTATCTATTTTAGGCTTTAGAGTCTTTATTATGTACTTCAAATCTGTTTTAGGTCATTTATAGGTCCATGTGTGTTTTGGAGCACCTTGGAGATTATAGAGCGAAATGGAATTTAAAGGGAAAAGAATCCGTAGCTGTGCAGAGAGGAGAGTCGAGATGTGATGTGAACGTCGACCGAAGCTCTGAGGGCGTCGATTGACGGTGGTGCGAAGTGGTGAGACTGACGAGACTTTTATGAATTGCACATTTTACCCGGAAGTTTCCATATTTGTATAGAAACCCATGGACGTGTTGAACTTATTTACTCATATTATGCAGCCATTGGTTAGGCTAAGCTTTTCTACTCTAGAAAGGTTTTTGGAGAGAATATCAAAACTTCTTCGGAGATTCATTGAAACTCCAGTATTTTTTACCTTTCATCTCATGCAATTATTTTAGATTATGATTTGTGTTCTTCTTGTCATGTCTGATTAATTCACTTGTTAGATCCATGGATTATCTAATGTTTTGATTAACTTGTGATTGATAGATCCGCTAGGGTTATTCATTGTCTCCTTCATCAAGATTGTTCTTACTGCTTGTTCCTATGATATCTCACTAGAGCTTGATCTTAGGATAATCGGTACAAAACGAGAGAGTAGCTGATATCGTGATTTGAATCCTGCATGATCTAAGTTAATAGATACAATGAGAGTTGGTTTAGATAACTTAGTGAACATATCAAATTAGATGTTAAAGCTTGTCTAGAGAAACTGGTCGCGCAAGGAGAGTTAGCCTTTGAAGTTCTAGATTTAGATAGTTGTCACAGCGAGAGTTGGACAATTTATAATTGAATTCAAGTTCTAGGACTTAACTTAAGAAACCCTTTGCAACTGTTAATCTGAGTTTTGATTGCCTGTTTGATTTCCCTAGATCTAGCGTGTTCCCATATCGTCTACAAACTGATCATTTGTTTTATGTGCTTTAATGTTTTCTATTTCTGCTCTAGCTTTACCTATAGCTGATAGTCTATTGTGTGTGCTCCACGTTCCCTGTAGATTCGATCCTCAGGTACTGCAATTGACCTCTTATTTGAGAGAGTACTCTTAGGATAATTTGAGCATATCAATCACCATAATAAATCTTAGATTCATTAGAGAAATATCTTTATCTATCTAAACATATACTATAGTTTTCATTAAATTTACCATAAAATTAATTATTAATGCATAAAACAGTTTTTTTTCTTTAAATAGAAACTACGAAATTATTCAATATGTTCAAGATATATATGAAAATTAATGATTTTAAATAATAAAAATTTGTTTGTGTGCCTTTTATCATTTTTGTTTAATTTTACGGTATTAGAACTATTTGCATGTTGTTTATAAACTTTCACATACTTAAATTTTCAAAGATATAATATTATAATATCTGTATGTTAAAACGATTCATTTTCCTTACTTAATATGTCATCAATAGTTTCGGTTATAAATATGTATGGTAGAATGTTATACTATACCATACCACTTTAGTATGTCCATCTAGGCTTGGGGGTGTTCTGTGTTCCATTCAGATTCGATTCGACTGATTCAGATTTCAACAAGATGCACATAAATTTCATTCAGATTTTACTAATTTTTGGGTAGGGTTCGGTTTGAATCAGGTTATAATCAATTTTTGAAATCACCTATTAAAAAACACTAAAATTGACCAAAAATAGTTAAAATATATAAATTATTCAAAAATATAATTAAATTACTTATACCAACTATGAAGCATTCAACATAACAAATAAAAAAATTACAAAATATTTTAAAATACTCTAAAATATCTAAATTACTTTAACATATATAGAACACATTTAACTAATTCAAATATTTTCGGATCCTAGTTTGGTTTAATTTGGATTGCACACGAACCCAAAATACCTAACTCTTAAATTCTGTCCAGATATTTTAATAACGGTTTGGATTAAATTCTGATTTTTCTATTTGGTCTAAGGTTTGGATTTCAGATTAAGGTTAAAATACACAAACCTATGTCCGTCGAGACACATGTTGAACATTAGGTATTCTTTGTGTTCTTTCATTTTCCCCCTTTTTTGGGACAAATCTCACAGATACACTAAAGACTTTCGAAACAATCTTAAAATAAAATAGCATATATTAGACAAATAAAACTAAATTATCATAAACTCCAATCCTAACTTCCACTCTTTGAAGCTGAATTTAAACACTAAGTCCTATCACTAAATCATAAATAAAAATATAAAATATGTATTTATTATATAATTTATTATTTACTATTTATATATACTTATTTGATAACTATGGTGTAATCTCAAATGTTTTCTAGACCTAAGGATTAATTACCACGAAGCCCAAAAAATCAACGTTTTCTTATCATTTAAGACGTCTTTAGTGACCGGACTCGAACCAAGACGACGGTACTCACAGCTGTGAGCCCTTTACTACAAGAGCTGGAAGCTCTGGCTACTATTATATTTTTTTTAAAAAATTGTAATATTTAATTAATCATATGGCAATAAGTATGATGTATATTTGTCTTTTTACCTTTTAATGAACATCATTTTGAAAATGTTTTATTCTTATGTACTATTTGAGATGAAAACACGTTTCACTGATATTTGAGGACTTTTTTTTGCCTCATTCTTTTTCTTTCTTGATAATCAGTTTTACACTGTAAAATCCATTAATTCATAACCAAAGTCACAAAGATAGAATTAAAACCCAAAGCTAACGAGTTATACCAAATTCCTAGAGACTAAGCCAACTGGAAGGACATTCCTTTAGAGATATAAGCCAGCTGAAAACAAGCTGAATCACCGGAAACATAAAACAAACTAATTAACTATAGAAAGGGTTAAATACACACATGAAGAAAAATTAGATCATAGGAGCAAAACACTCAAAGAAGGATAGGATAGAAGCGTATTCTAAGTCGATCTTTATTAGGGAAGAAACTACACTTCATGATATTGCTTCGAATAACACTTCAGAAGCCACGAGGAAGAACGCAGAAGATCAAACCCATGAAAATGATAGACACAGCTTTAAATAATCAACTTCCACGATTGGATGTAGAAAAGGCCGAAGCCCCATATCCAAACAAATCGAGCCGGAGATCCCTACACAAAGGCAGAACAAGGATTTACCACAAGAAGAAATCAAGGACATGCAACACTTTCCCACCACGGCAGATTCACCACAAGAAGTCAAGAAGCAACCAAAGAGAGTTTAGCCAAATCTTGCCGTTTGTCTCTATTCATTTTGTTTCAATATCACTAGACTGATTTTTTTGCTTTATTCTTTTTTTTAGCAAAACACTAGCCAACAGGAAACCTATGTGTGCATAGTAGAATGTTATTACAATGCACATGTACATGATAGCTAAATCTCGAGGATATAATACTTATTATATGTGGCTGGATGAATGTATCTAATTAATGTCATCGACTAATATGTATACTAGGATAAGATCCGCGCCTTGCGCGGAATTAAGTTATTATTTTTATTATATTTTGGAGAATGAAACAATAGTTTGGCTTCATTTGGATTAGAGGTGTTCAATCCAGATATCGGATTGGTTTCGTTCGGTTCGGTTTTTTTCAGTATTTTGGTTAGTAAAATATAACTACTATTCTAAATCCATATTTACTTTGACTTTAATCTTTCACATACTTTTGAAAGATTTCAACTGGACAACTAAATTGATCAGCCAATCTTGTTGCTTTAAATCATTAGTATTTTTATATATATATATATATATATTATTTAGTTTGAATATTTATTAAATAAAAATTCATATGCGTTATATTTTATGATCATTTGTAACTTATTATAACAAAAAAATAATCTATTAATCACAAAATTTTCAGAGTGAGAATCTTCAAATTTCTAATAATATATAGACGTTTTGAAATATTCAAAATATAACATATAAGAAAAAATATAAATGTTTTTATTATATATTTAATGTGATTTTTTAATATCTTTTAATAATATAAAATTTAAAAAAAAAGAACTAAGATACCAAAATTGTTATCAAATATTTATTATTCATAATAATTAATTTTCATATATACGTTAATCATATTAGGTAATTTCGTAGCTTCTAATTAAGGAAAGTGCAAAAACAAAATTTGGTAGATTATTTATCAATTCGAATATTCGATATTTGGTTTAATAAAAAATATAATGTAAGCTAAGATGGACCAACCTATTTTTTTAAGAATAGTATATTTTATATAGTCATTTATTAAATGAGAATTTATAATCATATAATTCTATGATCATTCATATCATTTTATAACTGAATATTTAAATCATCGATAACAAAATTTTCAATGTGAAATCTTTAATAAGTTTATAATTTATAAATGTTTTTGAAAATTCATTGAAAGTTTTAATATTAAAATATTTATGTAATCTTATGGTATATAGTTTAATCTATATATATATATATGTTTTATTATTAAATGATATTTTTTACTCATATGGTTTTAAAATCATGTGTATCTTCTTATAATATTAAATAAAAGTTCATATTAATACAATTTTATGATCATTTGTAACTTATTATGACAAAAAAATAATCTATTGATCACAAAATTTTAATAGTGGAGATCTTCAAATTTCTAATAATTCATAGACGTTTTAAAAAATTCAAAATATAACATATAAAAAAAATATAAATGTTTTTTATTATATATTTAATGTGATTTTTAATATCTTTTAATAATATAAAATTTTAAAAAAGAACTAGGATACAAAAATTGTTATCAAATATTTATTATTCATAATAATTAATTTTCACATATATGTTAATCATATTAGGTAATTTCATAGCTTTTATTTAAGGAAAGTGCAAAACATTTTTTGGTACATTATTTATCAATTCGATAGTTAGTTTAATAAAAAGTGTAATATAAGTTAAGATTGACCAACCTATTTTTCTAAGAATAGTATATTTTATATAGTTATTTATTAAATAAGAATTTATAATCATACGGTTCTATGATCATTCATATCATTTTATAACAAAATATTTAAATCATTGATAACAAAATTTTCAATCTGAAATCTTTAATAAGTTTATAATTTATAAATGTTCTTGAAAATTCATTGAAAGTTTTAATATTAAAATATTTATGTAATCTTATGGTATATAGTGTTTAATATATATATATATATATATATATATATTTTATTATTAAATGATATTTTTTACTCATATGGTTTTAAAATCATGTGTATCTTCTTATACTAAAAATGTTAAACCATTGATGATTAATTTTTAACATAATAATTTTAATAGTTTTAGTCATTTATTGTCGTTTTTAAAAATTCAAAATATAACATATACGAAAAAATCTAAATTTTACTTCTATAGCTAATTTGATTGTTTAATTTATTTTAATAATATAAAATTAAACAAAAAATGATGGAGGAGATATAAATTGTTATCAAATCTTTATTATTAAAATCATTAATTGTCATATATATATTAGTCATTTATGGTAATTCCGTAGGTTTTATTTAAGGAAAGAAAATAGCATATCATATCATTATATCATATAGTTTGACCAACTTATGTATCTAACAACATATAAAAATCAAATGTGGACCTACTTATTTTTCAATTGAATGTAATTGACTACCTAATTGAATGCCACCTATGCATTGGGGTCTATTTTAATTAATACAAAATTGAGTTTACATCTTTTCAAATGTTTCTCAATTAATATATAGGGGATATATGTGAACCGTGATTTATACCAACGACCTACAAGCCTTGAATATTTCCTGGTTGTAGTTTTGTACGTAGCCTATTTAATAACATTGTGCACATATACAAAAGTTTATGCTTCCATAGTTCTATATATATATATATATATATCTGTGTGTGTGAAAAGGGAATTATGATAGTTGATGGTAGTGGGAAATAGCATGATAGTGTTACCATAAGAGTTTTTGTTTTTTTTTGGTAAAAATGTAAAGGTTACCATAAGAGTTCCATAAGAGTTCCTTAACAAAAAGAATAAGGATAGCCATCAAAATTGGTCCTTTCTTTGGGACAAAGCGTGCCTTGTTTCCCTTTCCCTTTTTGATATTCCTTTTCATCTCTAACTATATAGATCATTTTTCATCATCCCAACATTTTAGATACTCTGCCTGTTGGATCAATTAAATGCCTTTGGGCTTTAATTAAAAAGTAAATGTAAATGATATGGGCTTTAGATATAATAAACTCAAGGAAATGTCAATTAAATGAATAAGAGGTCATGGGGAAGTATCCCATGCCTTCTCACTATGAAAGCTTAAACAGCTTGGAGAGAGAGGAAGGCTCCCCACGCGCGCGCTACCGCCGCCGTCCGGCCGGCTCGGCTCGGCGTGGGCTTGGGCTTGGGCTTGGGTCTTGGTGGAGGGCCTCCGGCCCAATAAGATTTTTGGTGTCTAAAAACGACATGAAGTTTATCTGTTCGAAATGGATCAGAACCAAGTCAACAAGAGAGAAACTTGCGGAGAAAGCTGCTCAACGTTCCACTACGAGATCCTTGAGAGATTTTCGGAAAACGTTGGCAACAGTTTCAAAAAACCGCTCCTCTTCTCTTCTTTATATATCGACTCTCTTCTCTCTTCATTTCTTAACTTTTTTCCGCATCGAAACCAACAGCAAAAATCCCTTAGCGTAAGTCGTGAATACGAGAGTGTTTCGTAGAGTTTATAGTTCGATAGGGCGAGAACATGGAAGGGGTGTAACAACCTATGATTAACGTAGTTCCCAATGGCGAATAGAAGGCTTTTGCCACCTCCCTCCTGGGACTCGATTTTCGTACAGTACCGTCTCACTAACGGAGCGAATATTTAGAGTTAAGGAAAGAGATTATATCTCGACTCCATGTATATTTGCGAATACGATTTCTTATCGTTCTTGTATTCGCTTTACAAATCGTCAATTTCCTTAACATGTTATTTTGTTATATCGTTTATCTCAGTCTGGTTATCCGACTTCTACAATCTTAACTCTAATTTCGCTTTCTATTTAAAGCGTTTAATCGGATTGAAAAACGGTTCAACAAAGAATTGTTAACAGTTTTTAGAACGCTGTTCGCGATTTGCTCTGTACCATTTCCGCGAAACGTTTCTTACTTATCTCATAAACGATGTTTGCGATTTGCTATATGCTTATCCGTGAAACGTTTCTATGTTCTTTTTCAAAACGAGTTTGCGATTTGCTTTATAGCCCTTCCGCGAAACGTTTCTTGTTTTGTTTCATAACGCTTTACGGATTGCTTTCTAGCATTATCGCGAAACGTTTTTGATACATTATCAAAATGTTATTTACATGAATCGTTTCAATAACCGCTTTCTTAAGCGAGTTTGTGAAACATTCTAAGTCTATACAAAACGATTTCTGCGAACGCTTTTAAGCGAGTCTGCAAAACGTTTTTTTCTCAAGACTTATATCGATATGATTTGGTTCAAACACCAAAAATGAAAATCAATTTTAGACTATTATTTTTTGCTTAAAAATAATATGTTATTTGTTGATTGGAGTACTAATCCGTCTTCATGTTTTTTCTATAGAAAAATGACAAACGATAACAACACCCCCATTGACACCACGGATGTCATTCAGACTCCACTCAACGCTGCAGCAACTGATGCAACTGGCGTGACAACCGCTGCAGCAACAACGAGCACTATCCTCCCTGTGGGAAATGCTGTTGATGAAACCACACGCCGTAGCCTATTCGGTGCTGGTCTTTATCAGACGGGTTCAATATCAGCAACTGCAAGTGGTCCGGTGGCAGTTCAAATTCCTCCAGCTGTACCTAGCTTGTTCACTCAAGGACTGATGCCAGACAAGTTTGATGGCAAAGGCTTCAAAACGTGGCAGAAGAAAATGATGTTCTTTCTGACAACGATGAAACTGGACAAATTCATCCAGGAGGACAAGCCCCTGATTCCGTACGGGATTGATGATGTTCACAGTCTTGTAACTGTTGACATATGGGTGCATTCTGACTTCATCTGCAAAGGTTACATTTTGGGTCGTCTCATTGACCCATTGTATCGTGTCTACTGTGAGATCCCCACGGCGAAAGAGCTATGGAGATCACTGGACAAGAAGTACAGAGGTGAGGACGCTGGCTGCCAGAAGTATGTGGTCTCAAAGTTCCACGACTTCAAAATGGTGGATTCAAAACCCATCATGGATCAGGTGGAAGCGCTTCAGCTCATTTGCCATGAAATCGCTGCTGAAGGAATGTCCATTTGCGAGACATTCACAACTCTCAGCTTCATTGAAAAGCTTCCTCCAAGCTATGCGGATTTCAAGAACTACTTGAAGCACAAGAAGAAGAAGATGGGGCTCGAGGAGCTCATCATGAGGCTTCAGATGGAATCCAGAAACCGAATTGCTGGCAATGTCACTGCTAAGGAGCACAGTGTTAACATGGTTGAGCACAAAGGCAAAGGAAAGGCACACACCCATTCTCCTGCCAAGCCTTCCAAAACTGCTGCAGCCCTGAAGGCTTCTGGAAAAAACTTCAAGAACAAAGGCATTGAAATCAATGCGAATGTGAATGTGGAGAAGTTCAGGGGGAAATGTCACTACTGCCACAAAGTGGGGCACAAGACTGTTGAGTGTTGCAAAAAGATCAAGGATGAGAAGGCTCAGGCAAATCTCACTGAGGAGGATCTCTTTGTTGTGGTGACTGAAGCCAACATGGTTGAAAGCAACAACCCCAAGGAATGGTGGTATGACACTGGTGCAACCACCCACATTTGCACCGATAGAGCGATGTTCAGCACCTATCAGAAAAGCATGACTGAGGAGAAGCTCAAGATGGGAAACACTGCAGTCTCCAAGATTGAAGGACGCGGCAATGTGATTTTGAAGATGACATCTGGACATGAGGTCACTCTGACGAATGTGAAGCATGTGCCTGACATGAGGAAGAACCTGGTCTCGGGAACCTTGCTCAGCAAGAATGGATTCGCCACAAATTTTGAGGCGGACAAGCTCGTGATTAGGAAAAATGGGATGTATTTGGGAAGAGGGTATGTTAAGGGTGGACTTGTCAAGTTGAATGTAATGACAGTCCCTCCGAAAGTCGTAGCTTCAAAAGTTTCAATGAATAAGAAAGAGCCAGTTGCTTATTTGGTTGAGTCTTTTAATATATGGCATGAAAGATTAGGCTATGTAAACTACAAATCTATACAAAGATTAATAAATTTAAATCTAATTCCTAAATGCAAAACAAGTAAACAAAAATGTGAAGTATGCGTACAGGCTAAGCTCACGAAAACGCCATCACCTCGTGTTGAAAGAACTAATAAACCTCTAGATTTAATTCACACCAATTTATGTGATTTAAAATACTTACAAACTAGAGGTGGTAAAAAGTACTTTGTGACCTTCATAGATGACTGCACAAAATATTGTTATGTATATTTATTACATAGCAAAGACGAAACCTTAGAAAAATTTAAAGAATTTAAACTCGAGGTCGAAAATCAGCTTAAAACAACTATTAAAGTAGTTAGAAGCGACAAAGGAGGCGAGTATGATGGTCCATTCAATGCATTCTGTAAAGAACATGGAATAATCCATCAAACTACAGCTCCTTACTCACCAGAATATAATGGAGTTGCTGAACGCAAAAATCGAACTCTAAAAGAGATGATGAATGCAATGTTGCAGGAATCTGGGTTACCCCAGAACATGTGGGGGGGGGGGGAAGCGTTGCTTACCACTAATTATATCCTCAACAATATTCCACACAAAGTAACTGGCAAAACACCATATGAATTATGGAAAGGTAATTTACCTTCGTATAAATACCTCAATGTGTGGGAGTGCTTGGCAAAAGTTGCGGTACCGCCACCAAAAAAGGTCACTATTGGACCTAAAACAGTGGATTGCATCTTCATCGGATATGCACATAATAGTAATGCTTATCGATTTCTGGTACATAATTCTGAAATATCAGACATTCATGAAAAAACAGTCATGGAATCAAGAAATGCATCTTTTTTCGAAAATATTTTTCCATATAAGAAAAACAAGGTTCAAAACGAACTCGAGAAGAAAGAGACAATGACAAGAACTTGAAAACTGATACAAACGTCGAGATTTCTATAAATGATATTTCAGAAAATGAAGAAAAAGATGAACCTCGAAGGAGCAAAAGAGCTCGAAAAGAAAAATCTTTTGGAGAAGATTTCCTAATGGCATTTTTAGTAGAAAATGTTCCAAAAACTTTGGCAGAAGCCATGGCTTCACCAGAAGCTCCATTCTGGAACGAAGCTGCCAGGAGTGAATTTGATTCGATCATGCAAAATTATACTTATTACATATTGGATTTACCACCTGGCTGCAAAGCATTAGGGAATAAATGGATAATGACACGAAAACCTGGTGGAAAATAAAGTCTAGGCTTGTAGTTCAAGGATTCCGACAAAAAGAAGGCCTTGACTATTTTGATACATACTCTCCAATGACGAGAATAACATCAATAAGACTGATGATAGCAATTGCAGCCTTAAGAGACTTAGAAATCCATCAAATGGATATAAAAACTGCTTTTCTAAATGGGGATTTAGAAGATGAAATTTACATGAAACAACCTGAAGGTTTTGTCATTCCCGGTCAGGAAGACAAAGTATGTCGACTTGTAAAGTCACTTTATGGGCTTAAACAAGCTCCTAAACAATGGCACGAAAAATTTGACAATACAATGATGTCAAATGGTTTCAAAATAAATGAATGTGACAAATGCATATACTACAAAAATACAAAAAATGCGTATGTTTTGCTATGTCTATATGTAGATGATATGCTCATTATTGGAAGCAATAAAGACATTATCAATCAAACAAAAAACATGCTCAAAGGGACATTTGAGATGAAAGAGTTGGGATTTTAGTAGATGTAATTCTCGGGGTTAAAGTCACAAGAATTATTCAAACGGAATTATCTTAACCCAATCTCATTATGCTCAAACAATATTAGAGAGATTTAATAATTACTCTAATAGTACGGCGAAAACTCCGTTAGATCCCCAAATGCACTTGACAAAGAATTCAGGTGAAGCGGTTTCACAAAACGAGTATGCACGTGTGATTGGAAGTCTCATGTACTTGACCAATTGTACTAGACCGGATCTGGCGCATGCAGTAAACGTACTTAGTCGATATACAAGTAATCCAGGTCATACACACTGGAAAGCTATAACGAGGGTACTCAATTACTTGCGTTACACCAAAGATTTTGGGCTTCACTATGGTAAGAACCATCAGTTTTAGAAGGATACAGTGATGCTAACTGGATATCAGATTCTAAAAACTCAAAATCCACGAGTGGATATGTCTTTACACTAGGAGGAGCAGCAATATCATGGAAATCTACCAAACAAACAGTGTTAGCCAGATCTACCATGGAATCTGAGTTCACAGCCTTAGACAAAGCAGCAGAAGAAGCCAAATGGCTTAGAAATTTTTTGGAAGATATTCTGATGTGGGAGAAACCGGTGCCAGCTATACGCATACATTGTGATAGTCAATCAGCAATAGTTCGGGCTCAGAATAATCTCTACAATGGAAAATCTTGTCACATCAGAAGACGACATAAAACCATTAGACAACTTATCTCAACTGGTGTAATCACAATAGACTACATCAAATCGGCTGACAACCTAGCGGATCCATTTACTAAAGGTTTGCCACGAGATGTTGTTGCTAAATCATCAAAAGGAATGGGTTTAAAGCCTATAACGAATGAGGATGCTTGATTGCAACCCTACCTATCATGACTGGAGATCTCAAGACGTAGGTTCAAAGGGAAAACAAAATCAAACAGAATCTAACCAAAGCACTTGAGACAAAGTAGTCTATTCCCAGCTCCTAAGATGATAAAAGTGCTAACAAATGTGTGAAGGATAAGCATAAGCTTTTAATGATTCCATAGCTTCTAAGCGGGGTATTACTCAATACTTTTCATGATCAATCACCTAATGAGTGTGAAATGGGGCCGTTTCTAGGAGAATGAATGCAAGGCTATATTCTCTAAGTTCACTCATGAAAACCAGGAATAGTTCAGGGCCACAATGAACACAATAGAAAACTAAGTTCTACGAGAAAATGAAGCTGCGTTATGCATGTTGTCTCGGTTTACATAAAACACCGGTTGGTTCAAGACATCATGTTCACCTTCTGGTAAAGTAAACCCGACAGATATTAACTATGAGTGGTTCAAGGCTTAAAAATGCCACCAACTCAAACACAGTGAATTTTTCGCAAACACTTTCGATAAGTCTGTCTAGTATAGTCAAGATTAGAATAAGTATAGTTTTTTTTTAGAGTCTATCGAGTCTGCATTTAGTTTGCATATGTTTAGAAGAGTCATTTCTATTCATGTGGGGGATTGTTGGATCAATTAAATGCCTTTGGGCTTTAATTAAAAGGTGAATGTAAATGACATGGGCTTTAGATATAATAAACCCAAGGAAATGTCAATTAAATGAATAAGAGGTCATGGGGAAGTATCCCACATCGGCCAAGAGTAAAAATATTGAGTGATATAAATATGCCTTCTCACTATGAGAGCTTAAACAGCTTGGAGAGAGAGGAAGGCTCCCCACGCGCGTGCCGCCGCCGCCGTCCGGCTCGGCTTGGGCGTGGGCGTGGGCGTGGGCGTGGGCGTGGGCGTGGGCGTGGGCGTGGGCGTGGGCGTGGGCGTGGGCGTGGGCGTGGGCTTGGGCTTGGGCTTGGGTCTTGGTGAAGGGCCTCCGGCCCAATAAGATTCTTTTTGGACCAAGTTAAGCTCAACGTTTTTTGCCATTTCATTTCTAAAAAATAGCATGACATTTGTGTATAAACGACATGTAGTTTGTCTAAAAATGACACGAAGTTTATATGTTCGAAATGGATCAGAACCGAGTCAACAAGAGAGAAACTTGCGGAGAAAGTTGCTCAACGTTCCACTACGAGATCCTTGAGAGATTTTCGGAAAACGTTGGCAACAGTTTCGAAAAACCGCTCCTCGTCTCTTCTTTATATATCGACTCTCTTCTCTCTTCATTTCTTAACTTTTTTCCGCATCGAAACCAACAACAAAAATCCCTTAGTGTAAGTCGTGAATAAGAGAGTGTTTCGTAGAGTTTATAGTTCGATAGGGCGATTCACGAGTGAAGCGTGATCGTGTGCCATGGTTGTATCCTGGGACTCGATATTCGTACAGTACCGTCTCAATAACGGAGCGAATATTTAGAGTTAAGGAAAGAGATTATATCTCGACTCCATGTATATTTGCGAATACGTTTTCTTATCGTTATTCGCTTTACAAATCGTCAATTTACTTAACATGTTATTTTGTTATATCGTTTATCTCAGTCTGGTTATCCGACTTCTACACTGCCAAATATTATAATTTGAACTCTGATATGTGTAAGAAACGATTGAGTGTTTGAGCATTCGATACAGATCGATTGACCAAATAGAGATTGCATGTATCTATACTTATCATATGAGATCGATTGACCAAATAGAGATTTATGTATCTGCATAGAATGCGAGGTTACTGATTCTTTTTCTTTTCTGGTTAAAACGAGAATACCGTCTCTTAGATGGAAATTATGGGATTGTATAATTTACCAAATAAACAATATTTAAGTAATAACAGATATGAAGTGGTGGGTGAACTGAATCTAAAACGTTAATTTACTTGAGAGACAGCACTGTGTTTTATTTTCCAAATTTGAAAAGACATAATTATTGACGTTGGTGTTGCATCAAGAAATGTGGTTCATCGTCTTGGTTATTAATGGAATACAATTAAACACAACAAAATACTAAATCGTTATATATGTACAGCAAAATATATATATGACCAATTGAATGCGAATTACAAACAAATATACATACTTATCATTTGGTAAGATTCATAATTTGATATACATTTGAAGGTGGAAAATCATACGGTTGAGACTTGAGAGGGACTAAGAAACACATATTACGTATGTGAAAAAAACAAAGAAAAACACATTACATATGTGTGCTACAAGGGGATGCATCATGCATGTTTTTTTTTTTTTTATAATCCAGGATTCCCAATGTAAGTGGGGTCATTCCCTGGATCCGGTTAGGCAGCGGTCCACTTCACCCGGGAGGGCTATACCTGGGCTGGAGACAAGGCCCAACACCCAGTACCGCATTTGATGACAAGATGGGCATTTCCCCTCCGCCTGGCATCGAACCAGGGAACATGACAATTGACCCCCAAATTTCTTACCAAACGAGCTACCACATCCCGTCAAGCATGTTGCACAAACTTACTAATAAAATCATTCTAGCAGATTTAAAACGATAGCAACTGCGCAAATTTGTTTTCAAAAGCGATAAAGAAAGACAATTGTTCTCTACTTTTTTAAGGGAGAATCTTAAAAATAATTCTCATAATAAGAAACAAGCGTACAGCATAAAATCCCACTTTTGGATTTGGTTCACCACTTTCGGACACCGTTGTAATAAAAACGGAAAGTCTTGTACTAAAAAGAAAAGATTAAGAGAAAATCTTGATGCCGTTGACTTTTATTCTCAACGGCCATGATTGAGCGTGTGATGAGTGTAAGACCAAATTATGACTTCCTAATAAACCAAAAAAACCTTACGAGCTTTTCTTCATAATTTGTTATATACAATACTTACGAAACTAGGTAGTTATATGGCCCTTGCGCATAGTGAAATAATTGATTATTTATTTATTTTACATTGTAATAAGAAATTTGTCGTATAGTTATTTCAAAGGATGACATTCAGATATTCGTTCGGATTGAGATTATCTATTCAGATTTTAATTTTTTAGAGTTAAAAATTTAAATATGATTCAGATATTTACAAATTTTGATTTGAATTTGGTTTAGATTTGGTTCGAATCATTGTAGGTTCGGTTCAGATTCGAGTTCGGATACATATTTTAATTATGTAATATTTTTAAAAAATCCAAATATACTTAATCCTCAAAATCCGAAAATAAGTAATATAAAAAATAAAAATTTGAATAATATAAGACTAAATACTTAAATTTACATAAATAATAGTTCAATTTAAATATTTAGATGGAGAAAAATAATATATTTTTTAGTATTTTGAACATATTTGTTATTTTAGATATTTTCATATTAATTAATATTTAATAGATATAAAAATTAAAATAACTAATATATTTAAGTATATAATTGTGTTTTACATATTTTTGGTATCCAAAATATTTCAGTTTGGATCGGATTCGGGTCTGGTTATCCGGATATTAAACTCTTAGATCCATTTGAATATTCAATCAATTTTAGTTTGTGTTTAGTATTACTTTCAAATCAAGTTCGGTTCTTCGGATCCAAATATTTTACCCCGGCTTACTTTCTTCTATTAATATAAATAAAAATAAATAAATGTAAAACTAATATTGGGCTTATTTTACATACATAATTATTGGACTTTTCTTTAAGAATACCAATAAAAATGGTTGGGCGTCGTGTCATTGGACATGTTAAAAAATTGGGGTAGTCTATAACCAATAACGTGTACTTTCTTATAGAATATTTTTGGTAAATATAATGAAAATACGTTACTCGATAATAGGTTAGAATTGCGTCGAAAATAATGTGATCTCCTCACTCGGTACATGAATTTTGTTTTTTTTTTCAATCGATTTCGGGAATTTTTCTTTTCTTTTAAAGCTTTTCTTATTTCTGATTTTTCTAAAAATTTGATTATGTTTCTAATTCTTGGTTTGATATGAAAACTCTGTAAAGAAAAATAATATTTGGCTAAACTAAAGATCCAACTTTGTATGTGGCGTTTTTCACTTCAGTTTTCTTAATTCATAACCAATCACAATTATTTGTTGGTTGAGGTTTATTCATATGAAAGCAATCAAGGCATTTTTCAACAAGCATTGGCATATGTTTCTAATTATTTGTTGCTTTCATATGCATAAACCTCAACCAAGGCCAAGTTCGGCAAGCTACCAAAACTTTCAATTTCTAAAAACATTCTTATTCCGGCATTTTAGTTAATGTAAATCTTAATGATTTTGTAATTTATTTCTTTCAACAAAAATATTATTCAGTTCTTGCCATAAAAGAACTTCAATTCACTAATACAAATGGTAAAAATATGAAAACTGAAAATGAGCTGATTAAAAAAAATTAGTGTGTGAACACATTAAATAGTCTACGATAGAGTAAAAAATTAGTGTGTGAACATATTAATTGCTAAATAATTGTGAAGCTGACATATAAGCATTCTAAAGTTAAAATGATTGTGAAGCTGACACGTGTCATTGTGTCTGTGAACACATTTATTGCAAATGGTTCTCCTTTAATAAATAAGAGATTTTAAAAGATGTTCAATTAAATTATGAATGCGTGTCATATATGCATATGTGTTGTATATTGACATATGTGTTTTCTAATTTTTAATATTCCCTTCGTTTATTATGAATATGCACATCGATTAATAAAACAATCAAAATTATCAAATTATAATTCAAACAGTCAAAAAATCAAATGAAAATATAAAAGTACATATAACACAAAAACTAATAAATCTATAATATTAAAGCAGAATCCCTACTAGGATTACGCCCTTAATTTTTTAACTTATTTACGTTTCAATGCCATTATCATTTTTTATTATTTTAAATAAATTTCGGCCACAATAAATACAACCAATCAGAATCTTTTTATGATTAATCAAATATTTTAAAGATACTTTAGGATCCACTATATATGGAAAATAACAATATTAACTATATTTTGAAATAAAGTATCTACAAAGTTACGATTAAATATGATGCATAGGTTTTCCTAAAACTGAATACCCTATTTGTACTGGTTTCACCAAACGCTTTATTGACAAACCATAACATACACAAAATTTACCCAATGGCTGTTAATATGTTGGTCGAGTACTCACGTCAGCTATTCCATAATCTCAATTGATACCAGCTTTTGTATGATTAAGGATTGCGTATTAGATTTACTTAGGGATTTTTTTAAAAATATAATAAAATTTTTAATAACAAATAAATTATGTAAAAATTACTACATAATAAAGTTTATACTATTAAACTCTTAAAAACTAATTCTTTGAGTATAAATATGCAACTTTTTATATTATGTATTTATGTCTAACACATATTAATGTACAAACAACACAATTGTAAATAAGATTAAATTTTCTTATATAAAAATAATTAATCTTATAACATAACAAATATTTGTAATAAAAATAAAAAGAACAAATCCCGCGCTTTAAAAGCGCGGGTCAAAATCTAGTTTTATATTAAAACTGCACACGTTATCTGATTTGGAACTAATATAATTCGAATGAATTACACAAAATAACACTTTTCTCTCTTATGTCAAAAAAAAAAGAAGAACATTTTTCTCTCTTATAAACAGGAAAGAACACATTTCACTTGATGCACACAATTGCTGAAACCGAGGTGTGTTTTATACCATAGTTCCCTCCACATCTCACTTTAGATATTTGGCTTTAAATTGCTATATTATAAACGGAGCTTTGTTATATTAAATTGTTATATTAGTTAGAAAGGAATTGTCCTCCACCACCACTTTCTCTTCCACCTCCACTTTATCCACCACCACCTTCTCCTCAACTACCATTGTCTTTACCCTCACGTCTTCCACTTTCGTATCCACCACCTATTTCTCCATAGCAACCACAATCTCCATTTCGGTATCCACCGCCTCCTCCACCACGACCACCACCTCTGTATCCCCCACCTTCACGTTTTGCAAAAGTTGTGGTAAAATTATCTATGAAATTCAATAATCCCAAATATGCATCCTGAGACCACAAGTAGAATGTTTTTAACAAGAATGAATAGCCATCTCCACCACCATTGTATCCACTCACGTCTTTCATCTCCATATCCACCATCTCCTTATACACAACCTCCACTGCGGTATCCACCGCCACCTCCACCAAAGCCTTCACCTTCGTATACCCCACCCTCACGTCTTCCACCACAGCCTCCCCCATATCCACAACTGTCTCCATTGAGGTATCCACGACCACGTCCTCCACTGCCACCACTTTTTCCACGGGACTGAGCCTCATCACTGCATCAAGCTTCAAAAACTCACATCTCCTCTACATCTCCACCATAATCCCCAGATTTCCGCTCAATCTTTGAAAGCTCGCCGATCTCAGCTTCGGTCCAATTCGAACCTCCTTACCGTATTAATTGCTTTAATCACTGGAGCTGATTCATCGGGAAATTACGTCTCTGCGCTACTTCACTGAACTCTCCAAATCTCATACGTTCAAGGAAGAGGATTAAATAGATCGATAAAGAAAGAGGAATGAGTTTCGATTTTGGATTTTTAACAATATATATATATATCGAGAGAACAACATAATCAAAAGAGAAAACAAAAATCAAGGAAGAGTAAAATTTTGTACTTTCTCGGTGGTGGTTCAAGTAGATCTGGAAAGGTGAAGAAGGAAAAATAAATAAATAAAATCAGATGTATCTTTAGGCACGTAAAGTAACGAGAGGGAGAAAAATGGTTGAGGGGTATATTCGCTATTCATCATATATAAAGTGTGTGACAAACACAAAGCATCTACTCGAGTAAATAGAAAGATATAAAGTACGTGTGAGTGTAATTTTTTTCAAAAAATTCTTTCAAGTGTCAAGTATTAACAAACAGAGAGAGAATGTTTTATGTTGAAACAATTTCTTTCAAAAATTATATTTTTCAAAATCTATTGTTAGTAAATCAAAAGAGTAGATAGTTCAAAAAAATTAGACAGCTTCATGTGGAACTATCATTTCAAAACCAAGGAGAAGGTGGGAGGCAAGACTCAAAGAAAAAGTCCTGAAAACTTTCATTTAAGTAGATGGTTCAAACAAACAAGAAAATGCGAGACTGTGACACTGATCTGACAATAATTATAGCCTTACGGTGCCTTGTTTATTTATGAGTGTGGATATCATTTATTTATCACACCTGAGTTTTTAATGGTTTTAATTTTTAAGCTAACTTAGAACTTCTCAAAAAAGAGATTCAAGTGGATATCTAATGATTTAAAAAAAAAAAATAGGAGAAAAAATAACAATAAGTTCTCCAAAGACTCATAAGAACCTGGACAAGTGCCACATACATAATTTTTATTTTTCATTAATTTTGTTAAAAAAACCTAGAAATTCATATGGTTAGTCTTCATTGCCCCCATGCACCTCTGGTTGAAAATCAAATCTAACGACTATATTTTGCTATATAATATATTGTGCCCGCATACTATTATAGATGCTATATCCGCTCATGAGAGCCCTTCCTCCACTCGGCAGCATTCAATTAGTATAATTATTTAATTAAATTAAAATTTCATTATCAACTTACAATGTATTTAAAATAATGATATTTATGTTAAAATCATCATTTTGAAAACCTATTCAATAATCTATACTATTAAAATATAATCTCTCATATAATTATACTTTTTTGTTTTGTGAGATAATTATTACGACATGCCACTCCCTACATTTATGAGTATCATAATAAATTAATATCAACTAAACAATTAATTTAGAAAATATTCCAAAACTAAAAACAATTAAATCATGTATGATTTCTCTGCTTTATCACTTTATTTTCAAAACGTATCACTATATTTATTAAAGTGTATATCAAAATATGTAAAAAAATATCTTAACTAACAATCTAATAATTTGCATAAAATAATTTAACTTAACATATCAATAAAAAAAATTGGGAACTTGTCAGAACAAAATTATATTCTTCACCAAAATATTGTCAAATATTTTTTATCGTTAAAAATTATATCGAACTTTAAAAATTAAAAAAAACATTTAAAAATAATGAAGGATGGCTCTAAATAGAAAAATATATACTATTTTGATTTTTCATATATGTATAATTTATATAGAACGTATGATAAATTTAGGAATTTAATAATATTAACAAATTATATATGTTAACATATGCTATATATGAGTTATATATGGATCCTTAGGTTTATCTGTTCAACCATGGATCTGAGTCGGATATGAAAATACCGATCGACACTCAAACATTATAATAGAAGATATTCAAAATTATTCGTTTCTAATAAAAAATTATAGATCTAAACATGTTTTATCAAAAGATCAAGATAACTGTAAAACGCGGATCAAAATCTAATGTTGTTCTTATATAAAGTGACACATTTATTTTCATGAAAAGAACCCTGACAAAAACAATACGTGGGTACATGACCAAGCTCGAAGTACAGAACAAAGATATATACATTTTTCTGTAACCAAATCGGGGTTGATATTAGGTTTGGGCGTTCGGGTCTTTGGATCGGGTTCGGGCCGGTTCTTTTCGGATCCGTGTATTTCGGGTCCTAAACATTTGGACCCAATAGCTATTTGTAAATTTTCAGTTTGGTTCGGTTCTTCTTGGGTCCGGATTGGTTCTTCTCGGGTCTGGACCGCTTTGGATCTATAATTAAAATACCTATAAAATATTTGTAATTTTTGGGTCCGGGTCAAGTTCATGTATTTAGAATCTGAAAAGGCATGAAATACCCATACTCCATCAAATTTAGTCGATATTTATCATATATATCTAAAATTTTACAAAATAACTTGAATTAAACTATTAACAATTAAAATAAAAAAATTTCAAACTCTAAATTTTATATTTTAAAGCTTCATATTATTTAAAAATGTTACAAAATAATAACAAATATTGTTAACAAAAGATATTTTAACTCAATCATAAAATAATATATATATAAAATAGAGCACAAAAAATATAGTTTTGGATATACATGTTTTTAAGTCGAATACAAATCGGTTCTTATAGGGTTGGGTCTATTCTGGTTGGGTTTTTTCGGGTACGAGTCTATTCGGGTTGGTTCTTTTCAGTTCTGATTCTTTCTGGTAAAAAAATTTGGACTCAAAAAGTACTTGTAAATTTTCTGTTCGGTTCCGGATCGGGTATTTCTTGTCGGTTTCGGTTTGTATTTTGGATCAGGTTAAAGTGCGCATGCTTAGTTGATATTTACCGATGTAATGTCATGTGAAAACCATGTTTTTAACCTATATCACACATAACTGACAGCTTAATTACTATATCTCATATAAGCTCTCATTGGTAAAAAATGAGCGTAAATGGGTGGAAAAAGAAAAAGTAAAATGTTATAAACGTAATCAAAAGTCAAAAATGACAGCACCGAAGAACGAATAAATATAATAAGTGTGGAGCCCACTGTCACTATGCACGCACAGTAACTTCAACTTTTCCATTTCTATATAAATCGATCATTTCGATCGATTGTAAGACCATCTCAAAAAAAAACAATCTCTTCTCCCTTATAATAAAATCTCTCTCTATTCCAGTGTTATCTTCTTCGTACGGGTATAAAATTTTGTTCTGTTTAAATTCCCGCGATACAATAAAATTTCATTCCTTTTTATAACACGTTATCAGCACGATCGTTCTGCAATTCGATAAAATTTATTGTATCATATATACCCTGCTATAATGGTCGGTATACCGCCTGTACTATTATTTATATTATGTTATAATGGCCGGAATACCGCCTATATTATTTATTAATTTTTAATTAATTTATTGGTCGGCCGAGCCGCCTTATATTCTATTTATTGTTAACTGGACGGCCGAGCCGCCTTTATTTTCTGTTTGTTGTTAACTGGTCGGCTGAGCCGCCTTATATTTTGTTTATTGCTAATTGGTTGGCCGAGCCGCCATATAATTCATTTATTACTCTGCATTGACCGACTGAGCCGTCGCATGATTTGTTGCCATAATTTTTACCTTTACTAATTTTTATGAAATTTTATAGATTTGATTGACTGTTTAATACAATATTTTCGGATTAATTTTTGGTGCACTCGATTTAACCCCAACGGTCACAAAGAAATTTTTTCAAAAATTTCCCCTTTCTCCAACGGTCATGAACAGTAATTTTCATCTATAAATACAACTCATTTTCACTCTATTTCATCATCCAAAACATTTCATCTTCTCTCAAAAAGTTTCAAATCGCTCTCCTCCGATTTTTCATTTCAAGAAAGATGATTCGCACACTTTTGTTTTTATGTGCCATTTTTATTTGTGTTTCTATTTATGGTTTATTCGTTGGAGAATTTACTCCGAGTGAATTTAAGATGAATATCGGCTTAATTTTCTTTACATCACTTCTCCTTGTAATTGCTTGCATGATTAATGTAATCGGTTTTTAAATTATGAAGTTCTAATAAAATTATTATATTGTGTTTTAGAAATACAAATGGCAAACATCGAGAAACTCCAGTTCCCGGCTCTGAAAGTAACCGGCGAAAATTATGTCAGATGGGTCACAAATGTGAAACCTTATCTTGTAATGAAAAAAGATAACCGAAGCGATAGAAGTCGGTAACAAATCGCCACCCGAGCATATAGCCGAAGCGATTACCTTCCTGAAGAAGCATTTAGATGAGAATCTAACTCACGACTATGGAGACGTTGAGGACCCAGCCGTACTATGGCAAGCCTTGAAAGATAGGTTCGATAATCAAAAGGAAATCAATCTCCCTCACGCTCTTGAAGAGTGGAAAACCCTGAGGTTTCAGGATTTCCAAAGGGTTAGAGATTACAATTCCACTATCTTGAGGATAGTTGCACAATTAAAATATTGTGGTAACCCTGTCACCGAAGCAGAAATGCTTGACAAGACATATAATACTTTCCACAAAGAACACAACGTCTTATCCCGAATTTACAGAAAATGTGGGTACACCAAATTTTCTGAATTGATGGTAACACTCATGTTGGCTGAAAAGAACGATGAGTTACTAATCAAAAACCATAATTCCCGACCTACGGGAGCCAAGGCATTTCCCGAAGTGAATGCTACGGCGGTAGAATATTCGGGAAGGAGAAACCAGACCAACCGAGGTCGTGGTCGGCGTTTCAACAACAAACGTGGAAAGCCTTACTATCCTAAAAGTATTAGATCTAACAAATGGGTTAGATCTGAACAACCTCCTAAAGGCAAAGAAATCGAAGAGGATACCACAAAGAAAATTGAGACTGTATGTTACAGATGTGGATGTAAAGGACATTGGTCCCGTACCTGTCGTACTCCTCCACATTTGTGCAAGTTATATCAAGAGTCCATAAAAGGAAAGGCTAAAGAGGTGAACCTCACGGAAAATGTTGAAGGGACTTCATACCTTGAATCCTCCGACTTCGCTAATGAGCTGGACTAGATTACTCCTGAAGAGAATCGAAATGCCTATGATAAGAGTATTGAATAGTTTTCAGTATTACCATGTATAATTATTATATTTCATGTTTTAAACAAATAATGATGTTTTTAACATCATCTTATTGTATAATTATTATGTGTTTCTTTATATGAATGAATTTTATGTTTTTCTTTTATTAATATTTATGACAATTTCAGAAATGGATCAGAATGCTAATGAAGCAAAATCCAAGAAACGGATTCGTGAAATATGCATACCAGATAGTGGAACAACGCACACTATTCTGAGACAAAAGAGATATTTCTCTGATATAAAACCAACAAGAATTGTCGTCAATACAATATCAGGTCCTGCAGACGTGATTGAAGGAACTGGTAAAGCAAACTTTACTTTACCGAATGGAACAAAATTTTCCATAAATAATGCTCTATATTCTCCAAGTTCTAAAAGGAATTTGTTGAGTTTTAAAGACATATATCTTCACGGATATGATACTCAGTCTGCAACTGAGGATGGAAAGAAATACATGTATGTAACTTCTGAGAAATGTGGCAGAAAACACATATTGGAAAAGTTTCCAGAGCTTCCTTCGGGGTTACATCATACTTATATCGATGAGATCGAATCAAATCTTGTAGTAGAACGGAACCCAGAAGAGTTCACGTTATGGCATGATCGCCTTGGCCACCCAGGAACTACAATGATGCGTAAAATCATAGAAAGTTCACATGGTCATCCACTGAAAATCCAGGAGATTTCTCAAGGGAATAAAATGACATGTGTTGCATGTTCTCTAGGAAAATTGATCGTAAGGCCATCGCCAACCAAAATCGATAAAGAATCACCAAAGTTCCTTGAAAGAATTCAAGGCGATATATGTGGACCTATACACCCACCTTGTGGACCATTCCACTATTTTATGGTATTAATTGACGCATCCAGTAGATGGTCACACGTTTGTCTATTATCATCTCGAAATGTGGCATTTGCGAGATTTCTAACTCAGATAATCAAACTGCGAGCACAGTTTCCTGATTATACTATTAAAAGAGTTAGACTAGACAACGCTGGTGAATTCACATCCCAAGCATTCAATGACTATTGTATGGTAATGGGAATTGAAGTTGAACATTCGGTTGCTCATGTTCATACGCAAAATGGTTTGGCTGAATCTTTAATTAAGCGTCTGCAATTGATTGCAAGACCATTGATCATGAGATCAAAACTTCCAACCTCTGTATGGGGACATGCTATTTTGCATGCAGAAGCACTCATTCGGATCAGACCGAGTGCATACCATAAGTATTCCCCACTACAGTTAGCGTTTGGTCGAGAACCAAACATTTCCCACTTTAGAATCTTTGGTTGTGCGGTATATGTGCCTGTAGCACCACCACAACGTACAAAGATGGGACCACAAAGAAGATTGGGAATATATGTTGGTTTTGATTCCCCATCAATTATAAGATACCTAGAACCACAGACTGGTGACGTCTTTACAGCACGTTTTGCTGATTGTCATTTTGACGAAAATGTATTCCCAGTTCTAGGGGGAGAAAACAAAAATGTTGGAAGTGATATAAAATGGAGTGTACCATCATTGTTATATCTTGATCCTCCTACTAAAGAGTCAGAACTAGAAGTTCGACGAATTATGCATTTACAGAGTATAGCTAACCAGCTACCTGATGCATTTGTAGATACCAAGACGGTAACTAAATCTCATATACCAGCTGCAAATGCTCCTGCTCGTATCAAAATGCCAAATGAACAAGAAAAGGAGGATGACACACGAGAGCCAAAAACACGCCTGAAGCGTGGTAGACCTGTTGGTTCTAAGGATAAGAATCCTAGGAAACAGAAGAAAGCTGAAATATATGATGCACCCAAAATAGCAGAAAATATTTTGGAAGAAATAAATGATAAGGATTCTGATGAATCAGAGCATCATGAATCGAAAGATAATCATGAGATTTCTATTAATTACATCCATAATAAAAGGATATGGAATAGAAATGAACAAAATGACCTTGATGATGCTTTCTCATATATTGTGTCAAGTGAAATAAATGAAGAAATCGATGATCCAGAACCAAAATCTGTCTATGAATGTCAAAAGAGACATGATTGGGAACAATGGAAAAATGCAATACAAGCTGAACTTGATTCGCTTAATAAACGAAAAGTATTTGGATCTATTGTGCTCACACCTGCAGATGTGAGACCAGTTGGGTACAAATGGGTTTTCGTTCGAAAGCGAAATGAGAAAAATGAGATTACGAGATACAAAGCTCGTCTAGTGGCTCAAGGTTTTTCTCAAAGACCTGGAATCGATTATGAAGAAACGTATTCTCCAGTTATGGATGCAATCACGTTTAGATTCCTGATGAGTCTAGCAGCTGATAAAAATCTAGAGATGCGTCTCATGGATGTTGTTACAGCTTATCTATATGGATCATTAGATACTGATATCTACATGAAAGTTCCTGATGGATTTAAAATGCCAGAAGCATTAAGTTCCAAACCTAAAGAGTTATGTGCAATAAAATTGCAAAGATCATTATATGGGTTAAAGCAATCTGGACGTATGTGGTATAATCGTCTCAGTGATCATTTAACAAAAGAAGGATATGTGAATGATCCTATATGCCCATGTGTTTTCATCAAGAAAAAATATCCGGATTTGTAATAATCGCGGTATATGTTGATGATCTTAACATTATCGGAACTCAAAAGGAAATACAAAAGGCATCAGACTATCTCAAGGGAGAATTTGAGATGAAAGATCTTGGACAGACACAGTATTGTCTTGGCCTACAAATAGAACATTCACAAAATGGTATATTTGTGCATCAATCCACATACACTAAAAGAGTGTTGAAACGATTTAACATGGATAAATCAACTCCTCTTAGCACCCCGATGGTCGTTAGGTCACTTAATATTGAAAGTGATCCATTTCGACCACCTGAGAAAAAAGAAGAGATACTTGGTCCGGAAGTACCATATCTAAGTGCAATAGGAGCTTTGATGTACCTTCCAAATTGTACACGGCCTGATATATCATTCGCTGTTAATCTTCTAGCAAGATTTAGCTCATCTCCAACACAAAGACATTGGAATGGAATTAAACATGTCTTTCGTTACCTACAAGGGACTATTGATTTAGGCTTATTTTACCCTAAAGATTCAAATGGTCAAATGGTTGGTTTTGCAGATGCAGGATATCTTTCAGATCCACATAAAGCCCGATCGCAAACAGGATACGTTTTTACGATCGGAAGCACTGCTATATCTTGGCGTTCCCAGAAACAAACGCTCGTGGCTACTTCTTCAAATCATGCTGAGGTCATTGCACTCCATGAAGCAAGTAGAGAATGTGTATGGCTGAGATCAATGAGCCGACACATCTGTTCAAGCAGCGGGATTGGCGAAAATACGAAGCCAACTATTCTATATGAAGATAATGCAGCATGTGTTGCTCAAACAAAGGACGGATATATTAAAAGCGATAGAACGAAGCATATTCATCCAAAGTTCTTCTCATACACTCAAGAGCTCGTAAAGAAGAAAGAGATTGAAGTTAGATATGTCCAATCATGCGACAATGCAGCTGACATCTTCACAAAATCACTTCCGACTTCGGTATTCAGAAAACATGTCCGTAACATTGGAATGCGTCATCAGAAGGATCTATGACTGCACATTCGAGGGGGAGCTTACGTAGTTGTACTCTTTTCACCTTACTATGGTTTTTCCCATTGGGTTTTCCTAGAAAGGTTTTTAACGAGGCAACATAGACGTTAAGCAGGAAATGATAGTGACACTGGTCTCCAAGGGGGAGTGTTATGATCGTAATCAAAAGTAAAAAATGACAGCACCGAAGAACGAATAAATATAATAAGTGTGGAGCCCACTGTCACTATGCACGCACAGTAACTTCAACTTTTTCATTTCTATATAAATCGATCATTTCGATCGATTGTAAGACCATCTCAAAAAAACACAATCTCTTCTCCCTTATAATAAAATCTCTCTCTATTCCAGTGTTATCTTCTTCGTACGGGTATAAAATTTTGTTCTGTTTAAATTCCAGCGATACAATAAAATTTCATTTTTTTTATAACATAAAAGAAATTTTAGTTGGACCCAGTATTTCCAGAGCAACGTTTTTTTTTTTTTTTTTTTTTTTTTGCCAAGCAACGTTTTCCACCTCTTCTCAAAAGAAATTTATAACTTCAAATATAAAGTTTTTTGCTCCTCCAAACATGGAGTTTCACTTTTCAAAACTTCAAATTTGAAGTTTAATATTTTTATTTGCATTTTGGTCCTTACAATTATACATTATATTTATAATTCTTAAATATTCTTTTTGTTTATTTTTTAATCCTTAAAACTTTTATATCTCATAAATATTCAAATTTGTTTTATAAATTTAACTTTTACACATGAAATTTAATAAAAATTTTAAAACAAGATTTATAATATTTTAAAACTAGAATTAAACAACAAGAATATTACAAAAAACCATAATAAAAACTTATTAAAAAGACACATGAAGACATAATTATTACTCAAGTTTAAATATTATAACAACACTAATAGTCTGGTAAATTTGCTCCAGAACCTCTCAAATCTCCAAAATATTGCCCAAACAAATTTTGTGTAACCAAAGATGATTGTTGTTGTTGCTCTTGACGCCTTTTTCGTACGATTATTTCTTGTTCAGATCGAATGTATTCACGAATATTAACATCATCGATAGAAGCTAAGTTTTTTAGCAATATTTTATTTTCCTCTTTTACTTATTTAAAAGCTAACTTTTTACTTCATTTTGCAGTCGTAATTCAATCATCCCATGATTTTTTCCCTGCTTGTTGTACTTTTGTTTAAAACATCAAGGATTTTTTCGTTTGATGATATCAAACTATCAGCGGGTATATTATGAGGATATCCGATTTCAACAATTTTTTGCTTGTAATCTACAAATAAAAAACAAAGAGAATCATTTCTTACTTCGAAATGCACTAGTTGATCATATATGAGAGTATTACGGAAATACTTTTATGGAATAATGTACTATTTACTTGCAGTTTAATATTTAATTATGTACTTTTATTTATAATTTTATATTTTAGTGTAAGATTTTTTAATTAATATTTCTGTAATATTTATATATATGTACTAGTTATTTATAGAAGTTTTATGAATTTACATCAACTATGACATATATAAGGATTATAGTGTAAAATATAAATAATTTTGAAGTTAGGTTTTAAGTTTTACTTTTGGAGAAGAACACATTGAAACTTCAAATATAGAGTTTTGAAAACTTCAAAATAGAGTTTTTTTTTGGAAATGCTCTAAGTGGAAGTAAGTTAATATTTACTCCAATTTACTCTATCTGTTTTACTCCTAGTTACTCTATTTTGTTTACCAATCACATTCTATAGCGTGTGATCGGTAAAGGGCAGCGAAACTCAAAGTAAATAAAATAGATGGAATAGGAGGAAAAGTAAAATAATAAATACAGTAGACTAGTGAGATAAAAATAAATAAATAAAAGGAAATGAACAGAGAAAAGCGGGAGATGACTTTTTCTTGGGTTCACCCCCTAGGGTGAACCTTTAGGTTCACCAACCAATAGAAAATTGTCATTTTAGATTTAGTATCTTTTAATTAAGGAAACAAAATAACTTGCCAAATTATATTATGCTTTTAAAATAAAAAATAAAAAATTAAATAAATAAAAATAACAATAGTTCTAAAAAAAGATTATTTAAAAAAAATATTTATTTTAAGATTTAGAGTTTAGTGTTTAAGATTTATAATTTAGAATTTATCCAAATGGTTAGTGTTTTTCCAAGGGTTTAGGGTTTACCTAAGGGTTTGGGGTTTACCCAAGGGTTTAAGGTTTACCCAAAGGTTTAAGGTTTTCCCAAGGGTTTAGGGTTTAGGATTAGAGTTTAGGGTTTAGTGTTTTGTTGACAACATGTTTAGTGTTTTTCCAAGGGTTTAGGGGTTTACCCAAGGATTTAGGGTTTAGCCAAGAATTTAGGGTTTAGGATTTGAGTTTAGGGTTTAGTATTAGGGTTTAGGGTTTAGTGTTTTGTTGACAACATTATTTTTTTTTTGAATTCGTTTTTTATATATTATTTTTATTTATTTTTAAATTTTATTTTGAAAAAATAATATAATTTGCCAAGTTATTTGGTTTCCTTAATTAAAAGATACTAGATTTAAAATAATAATTTTTTATTGGTTGGTGAATCTTTAGGTTCACCCTAGGGGGTGAACCCAAGAATAACTCGCAATATACCCCATAAAAGGAAGTAGACATTTCACTAACCGGTAATAGCAGGTGTAATTATCGTCACTTGCGGGGCAAAAGCGTGACTACTGGCTAGACCTGGGCATCCGGGTCTTCGGATCGGGTTCGGATCGGGTATTGTCGGGTCCGGATCTTTCGGGTCCTAGCAATTTAGACCCTTATAGGTACCTATAACTTTTCGGATCGGTTCCGGATTGGGTCTTGTCGGGTCTGGGTCGGTTCGGGTCTATAATTTCAATACCCGTACAATACCCAAAATTTTCGGGTATATTTCGGATCCGGGTCGGTTCGGGTATTTAGGACCCGAAATAGACCCGAAGTACCCGAACTGGACCCGAAAACTCTAAAAATACCCGAAGAACCGCAAAAATACCCAAAAATTTATCCATCAGACCCGAAAACCCAAAACATACCCGAATTTTACCCGAATACCCAAATTATATTTTCTAAAAATCTAAAATTTCACCAAAAACCTACAATTATACCCGAAAATCCAAACCCGAAACTTTAAAAAAAATCCAAAATACCAAAAATATACCCAATCACCCAAATATACCTAGTATATACAATTATTTGCGGATACTTCAGGTACCCGAACGGGTCTCGGATAGGACCCGAACCCGAACCGAGACCCGCGGGTCCAAAAAAAAAGACCTAATAGTACTTAGCATGGACCCGGACCCGGACCCGAACCTGTATTTTTGGGTCGGTTCCGGTTCGGGTCTTCGGGTCCGGGTAAAATGCCCAGGCCTACTACTGGCAAACAAATCAAAATACAATAAATCAGTAGTATCTTTTAGACTTTTACTATATCATAACTTTAAAGTCATGCAATGCAACATCTCTCTCTCCTCTTCCTCAGACAAAAAGGCTCTTCCACTTCCTATGGAATCACAAAGTGTACACACACGTTATATGCTTATATAGCTTATATCTATAGAAGGACAAAGGCTTTAAACTCCTTTTAAACTGCTTGAACAAAAAGCAAAGCAATTCTCTCTGTTTTTTTTTTTCTTTCCGCAGATTAAAAGAAAAACCATAAGCAGACATTTCTTCTTCTCTGTTTTCCAGCTTTTGTCTTCGGAGTTTGGTTTCTGAAGAAGACAAAATTTTCTACCTTTTTAAGAGTTCGAGATCCATTATCCATAAGTACTATATAAGTGGAGATCATTCATAAATAATTTAAGAAGTCTTCTCGGGTTTTGTGAGCCTTGGATTCTTAAGTTTGGTGATGATGGATATGGAGGTTAAGCAGATATTAAAGAGTCTATGTTTCAGCTATGGATGGTCTTATGCTGTCTATTGGCGCTCTGACCCCATTAATCCCATGTAACTTCTCCCTCTTTTGCATGCTTCTTTCTTGAATTAGATTTCCATAAAACTAGTTTTTTTGTTCTTCCCATTTTTATCTCATTGATTTGTCTTAGGTTGATTTCATTTTTGCATACTTTGAGATGTTACTGTTAATTAATTTTCTTGGATGGAAAATTATGATATCATTTTCAGGTTACTGAGAGTTGAAGAAACACACAATGATGAACAATCAGCCACACTCGTTGATGATATGATTCTTAAGACTCATGTCTTAGGCCAAGGGTAAGAAGCTCAAATATTCATTCAATGTATATTAATATATTTATGTATCTTCATTAGTCTTATCTTTTTGTTTGTTTACTCCAGTATCGTGGGGGAAGCTGCTTTAACCGGAATCCACCAATGGCTGTTCTCAGGCACACTGTTTCAGGTTTTGTTCACCTTCTTCACACTTATGTTTGATTCTCTTATGTCCAAATATTATGAATAATAAGGATGTTTGATATTTATCTTTGTTTGATTGTTCTTCTGCAGTGTGAGCATGAGTTTCAGAATCAGTTTCTATCTGGCTTTAAGGTAAATTTTTAATTAGGGTTCATATGATGTATTTAAAATCAGATTCTTATATATGGATGGTAAATGTACAGAGTATCGCAATCATTCCAGTAGGATCAAGCGGCGTTGTTCAGTTAGGGTCTACTCAAAAGGTTTTTGCATATAAAAATAAAAAAAATGTTTTCCAATGAAATTTATATTGCTTGCTGTGGAAGTCAAGGACTAATTAGTGTTTTTTTTTGTTGCATGTATCTCTATGTTGAGATTGTTGAGAGCCGAGAGATGTTGGAAGAAACAGAAAGAGCTCTGCAGGAGAAGCATTCTTTGAAAGTAAAGGATCAGTCGGTGGATCTTGATACTTTGTTTGAGTCTCTAATTCCACTGGTAGACTGTGAGATTGTCCCTGAATCTTTTCAAGGACTCAGCTTCGATGACATCTTCACAGAAGAAGACACTAATCCTCCTTCTTTGCTCTTCGATAAACCAGCCTCTGAAGCATCCCCAAAACCTTCTTCTTCAGACATTAATGGAGATGATGATTCTGTGTTCGACATTCTCAACTCTTACTCTTTGGACGATCTTTACCAGCTGCTGGCTGATGATTCGCCAGAACAGAATTGCCCATCGGGAGGTGATAAGGAATGCTCTATGGTGATCCAAGGAAACGACAAGGATCTTTTGGGGATCCATTCCTATGATTTTCCGCAGAAAGGACAGTTATTCTCTGAGCTCATAAGCACTAGCCTCAGCAACAGCACTAGTTGTACTTCTCTCACAAATGTTCAACAAGAAGACTCTTATTGTGGCCTGAATCAGAGCAAAAGACGGAAACTAGAATCATCAACAATCTCAAGCTTCTTCTTTCCGCAGGCGGAGACACTAACACTTCTTAATCCTCCCCTGTTGATTGATGAAGACGTTGCAGGGAATTGGAAGAAACCTCAAGAAGAAGGAGTGAAGAAGAAGAAAAGATCAAAGGCAGGAGAAAGCAGGAAACCGAGGCCTAAAGACAGGCAGATGATACAAGACCGTATCAAGGAGCTACGAGGGATGATTCCAAATGGAGCAAAGGTAAAACACACTTCTTAATTAACCAAATGATTAGCATTGAGATCACAAAATGAATTTGAATCTTTCTTGTTTGTGTACAGTGTAGCATTGATACGTTGCTTGATCTGACGATAAGACACATGGTGTTCATGCAAAGCATCGCCAAGTACGCTGACAAACTCAAACAACCATACTTTGCCAAGGTGAGTCTCTTAAACAAATCTACTATTTGTTTTTCCTTTTTTTTTTTCTGGGCAAACCTTCATATCAAGTAAAGAAACATAGTCTCTCCCCCCCAAAAGGGAGGAGTAAAACTAGGCATGGGCGTTCGGGTATCCGTTGGCGTTCGGGTCGGGTTTTTCGGATTTCGGTTCTTTTTTGTAACACCATCTAGGTCCCATTCTAGTAAATTTATAAGTATGAGTCGAGTTCGGATATAACACATCGGGTTCGGGTCAGTTTTGTATCACGTCATAGAACCCATAAAGTAACCATATATCATTCGGATTCGGGTTATATCAGATCGGTTCGGATATACCCGAAATAAAATCTAAAATTTAAAAGCAAAACATAAGAAATATATACTTATGTATATATAATTAAGTATTTAAAGTAGTTATTTAAATTTTAAATACTTATTGTTAGATACCATATCAAAATAAATATGAAATTGAATATTTGAAGTATATATTCATGTTTCATATAATTATATTGTATATTAGTTTGAACATTCGGAACGGTTTCTTCAGATATCTTTTCGGATTTTTTGGTTTTTTTGGCTTTTCGGGTTACCCGTTCGGGTTCGGTTAATAACACTTCGGGTTTGGATATGTTTTGTACCACCTTACAAGATCCATTCGGGTATTTTTTACATTTCGGACCGGGTACGGATCGGGTTTTTCGGTTCGGGTTCGGTTCGGATTTCGGATTATGGATTTTATGTCCAGGCCTAAGTAAAACAAATATATATATTTTTGTTCTTTTGATAATGATTAAATTGGCAATGTATGTGGCAGCTGGTGAAAGAGAAGGAGAGAACATGGGCGTTGGAAGTTGGAGATGATGATGAGTCGGTGGTATGTCCGATCATCGTGGAGGATTTGAAGCCGCAAGGACAAATGCAGATAGAGATGGTGTGCCAGGAAAATGGGGATGAATTTCTTGAGATTGCACATGTGGTGAGAGGTCTAGGTTTGAACATTTTGAAAGGAGTCATGGAAACGACACAGGGAAGGATATGGGCACACTTGATCGTCGAGGCAAAGCCACACATCACTAGGCTTCAACTCTTCTACTCGCTTGTTCACCTCTTTCAACAACAAAATCCACCACACTCCTCCTCCTTTGACCACCAAACATGACGTATAGGACTCACTTACTACTCATTATGTATGCTTTTGTTGATTTCTTACATCTGATTTTATTTTTCTTCCATATTTGTTTAGTGAATGGCAAAGAAAGCTGTTGATAGTTTAGTAGTTCCATCCCAAAACGTTTGTAGTAAGAAACATGAAATTAAAGATTTTTGGCTTTAAAGCGATGATTGAGTTTTTGAGTGTGTGTGTTTATGTAAGACAAAGGCCCATAGACATATAATTAAAAGAGGACCAGTACTGAATACTCTAATGGTAAAAGCAATTGAACCAATGCAAATCACACATATAATGGATCAAGTGCAGACTAAGTGGGAGAAAAACAGATCAAAAAGTCTATTTCAGTTTAGAATGATAAAAACAGTTTAAATAAAGTAGATTATATTATATATATATATATATATATAGTGGTCTGGTGGTAAAAAGCTCACGGCTGTGAGTTCCGCTGAGTCTCGGCCAACGTCAAAAATAGGGTGAAAAAGACGGTCTCCTGGATGCATTCGATGGGTTTCCCAGCTTAGCTCCAGTGGACGGTCATTAGACGCTAGTCGGATCTCTTTCGAGAGCATCCATATACTAGGATCATCAAAATTATATATATTTTTAAATAATAAAAATTACAAAAAAACAAAACATATAATATATAAATACAATACAAAAATAGTTATAAATGAAAAAGTAATAAATGTTACTATAACCATTATTCTATAATTTTAAAATAAAAATATAAAAAAATAGTCATTAGTACATCTATCTTTCATTAATATACATATTTAACCATAATACTATATATTTACATAATACATATTATAACTGAAAACACATGCATCATATAAACAATTTAAATAAATGTAAACTTTATATAAGAAAAATAAAAATAGAGATAAATAGACAATGATTTTTTTTTTGTATTGTCAAAGTTGTAAATAAAAGAAAATGAAAATATACTATTTATTGAAGAAGATTAAATATATTAATGATTTATGACAAAATTATTTATTGGTTCAAAAACAAAAATGGGTGAACATCAGCAAATGTCTGAATGGTGTTTCAGATGCAGTTCTCCTACATATCAGATCATCTGTTTTTCTATTCTTTTTTTTTTCTTTTTTGCTAAAATTTGGAGATCATCTGTTTTTCTCTCACTCTTATATTCATAACCTAAGTATGTTCACGCAGCTTTGAGTAGAAGAATACAATGACCTTGTGGACATGTATTCTTTTGGCATGTGCATGTTTTTTTGTGTCAAACAGCATGTGCATTTTCTGTTTTTGTTTTGACCAAATGGAGAAACACCTCGGTTAAGTCTGGTCGTTTTGATTCCCCACTTATATAGTAGCCACGGGATTTAGGTTATGCTTGTTGCCTTCTTTCAAAGTTTTCATTTCTCACCGCTTCTGTTTACGTAAGCAAACATGATTAAATAGCGAAAATTTTACATGTAGACATACTTTTCACTTTTCTATTTACACATAGACATACTTTCAACATGTCAATTACTCTATACTTATAAATTTTCTAAAAAGTCTTTATGACTTAAAAAAATTGAGAACATGTGGTTTGGTTACATTTTCAACCTCTTGTTTCGTCTTATCCATTATCTCTTACACTTTATTTTTTTCTTTCTCTTTTCTTCTGCATCTCAAAAAAAAAAATTTCATGGTTGATGCTTACAAGATTCTTCAACAAACCAGACAAAATCAACTTTGATTTCATTATATTAATTCTCATTTCAACTTCAGCATGTTCATCTTTTTTCTTCTGCAGTGGCATATTTTTTGTCGCAAATTCTGATCTAGTCGTTTATTGTTAACTATGAATTCGATAAATCTGCAGTTGAAAGATATCAACTCTCTACACTTTTCACTACCTTCTAATTTTACTCCTAGTGTTTCAAATCCTAATTTTCTTATTAATCAGGATCCTCTTTTTTTGTTTAGTTGTCAAAGAATCTTTTGGACCAAATAATCGTTGGTCGCACGACTCTTTGCAACAAACAAGTTTCCCAGAAAATGGTTGACCACATCCACTCTAACTTGAGCCATGACCACAACCATCATAACCCTAACCTCATTCTATCCACAACTATCCCAGAAACAAGCTGTCTACTCCACATCCACTCTACCTTTGAGACATGATCACAACCATCTTAATCCTGACCTCTTCCATGACCACTTCCATCCTAACCCATCCATTCACCACATCCATCGTAATCCCATCCATAACCATACCTCTGTCTCCCACAACCACATGTATCTGACCACAAAACAATTGTGTTAGCCTGCTTAATTTACTGAACGATTGGGTTTAACATACTTTAATTTAACGGTTTCAAACAAATCCCACTACTCAATAAACTTACCAATTAATTGAAATAGAAAAAGACTAACTAGTGTTTAATTTTTGCTTAACTAGATTTTAACTCTCACTAGAGATTTCCCCGGGCTACGCCCGGGTTTTTTTCCTATATATTTAAATTTAATTTAGATTATTTTATAATTTGTATTTGAGCATGTACTTTTTATAGTTAGACTAATTACACTATAAATTATTAGAAAATTTTATATTTTTGTATTGTTTTTGGTGACTATAATTTTAAAATTATTGAAATTCAATTTTTGTTTTCAATATCAGATAAAACACAAAGGCTGGTGAGCATGTTGAATATTTTTTTTATTAATCTTATTTAAAATTCAATTATTTTTTCTCGTTTATTAGAGTTTCAATGAAAATGTGGTTAAATTAATATATAACCAAACTTTGTTTTAACATTAAAATCATCAAATGTTGATCGATTTGAGCTGATACACTTTGTTGGTTCGATTCGAGTTGTGTTCTTCTCGACTCAGAAGCTCATAGGTTAAGAACCAGTTCTTGTGAGTTTCTTCTTTATATATATCTTTATCATATCTCTCGTCTTCGATGGAGATCTATCATTTGCTAGCTTTTTTCCGCACTATGCGAGGATTATACATACTATATATTATACAATTTCATTTAATTGTATAGAAATAAGATTTTTTAGAATGTGTCTACCAAACACATATTCTTGTTTTTAATATAATTATGTGTTGGATAATTATATGTTTTATATGTATAATTTCAAACACAATATATATTATATCTATTTTAAACATGTAAATTATTTTCTGAAGCTAAATAACTTGTTGAAGTTCTATGTCTTTTTTGAAGTTGGATAGAAAATATCAGTGTCACTGAGTTGGATATTGCAAGAAACAATTATAAATAGAAAAATACATAAATATCAGTAAACATTCCAATCAAACCTGAGCCAATAACGTTTTCAAATTGCAACAACCTATAGTCACAATTAAAAATAAATCATACAAAAAGAACACATTCATATGAACACTTCTTCCTTAGGTAGCACGAAAGCTTCATCAGACATTATCTTCTCACTCCGAAACCGAAATTGGAATCAGAAGCTTGTAAAAACTTTCAGAATCTTGCTTCCGAAACACTTAATAATCTCTTTAAACACATGTTGGAAGCTTACACTTCCGTTTTGGGAATAACATTTCGGTTTTTAAAACCCAATGTCATAAATAAGTAGGAAAATATAAAATTATGTTATTACGTTTTTATTTTATTATATTAAATCCCAAAGTTAAAAGTATTGAAATAGAAAAAACATATGCAGATATTAAAATATTACTATAAATTATCTTTGTGAGCAATAGTTTTTAAGAGATATTATATTGTGTGTCAATTATTTATGAAATATTAAGCCAATAAATTTGACTAATTATATATTCTGTTATTATGAATTATCACAATTATACTATGAAGTCAGAAAATTGATGTAAAATTACTAAAAAATGAATAAGTGATTTTTGTTTTAATTTGAGTTATTTAATTTTTAGTCCTATATTTTATAAAATTATCCATATATTATATATATATATATATGTATATATTTGAATGTATGTTTTCAATATGTATCTGCTTCCTATTTGTTTGTTTTTTAAATTGCTTCTGCATATGATTCATTTTAATGATTTATAATCCGTTCATGTATTTTTCGTATTTATATTGGGTTCAATTCAGATACTGTTGGATATATCCAAACTATGTATTAAATATATTCAATATATATAACATTGATATCTTACTTTTCCATCATCTTATATATGTACTATTAACATATTTGTGCTCGAACTAACCCAAATATCCAAAAATAAATTTAATTTCAAATTATCAAAATACTTAATATATCAACAAAAGACACATAATATTTGAAATTGAGGAAATAAATATATTCAAGGGTGAAATCTTATATTATTTTTGGATATGTTTGGATTGACTTTGGATATCGGACATTATCTAATTGGGTTCAATATTCTAATTTCTTCCAACTTAATATCCGTTCAGTATTTTTATAGATCCAACCGGATTTAAGTTATAGTATTTTGAATCGGCGGATTTGGGGACGGATTTTATACCCAGCTCTAATATAGATGACATGTTATTTTCTAACAATTTGATTGATTCAATTAATTTTCTTAGGTGGATAACTTAAAAAGTATTCAAATGAATCGCGGAAAGCAAACTTATGTTGTTATATTATATTTATTTATGTATATATAATCTATGTATAATGATAGTGTAATACAGAAAGATACATTATTATTTATTTTTTGTAACTTCAGAAAGATACATTATTAAAATTTGAAATTGGTCGAATTTGAAATTTGTTGTGTATTAATATCCAAATGAAATAGTCAGCAAAATGAATAAAATGGCAATTAAATATTTATAAATCTATTTTTTATCTTGTTTAGTTGAATTCTCATGAAAAGAAATCGCTAGGTTAACAAATGTTTCAAATAATATTTTTATTAGGACTCTAGAGAACTATATTTTTTGAGTTTTCTTTGGTCAAAACTGAAAAATTTAAATAGGAACTGAAAAGTTCATGACGATCAAAATTTAGTTCATTATCTTAACTTTGTCACGAAAACAAAAATTTACGCTTTTGCATATTTCCCAATGTTCTCATAGACTTTCAAAGAATATATTAGCTTAGTCTAAATCAGTAAATTGTTTTTTTTGGTTGCGAAAATAATGTATCAGAGACTTGAAAGTTGAACTCATATTATTGTAACTGTACATAAGAGTTTGAATCTCCAATAGACACCAATAGATATTGATATCGACCTTCATAATTTGTTTGATCTAAAGAGTCTCTATCCAAGTTATAGCAGAAGATTATAAAAACTTTGAGAAATATTGTTTTTTCTCTTCAGTGATTTAAAGACCTTCACAAGAATTGTCAAAACCAAAAGGATAGAGAGAGGTTACCGGGTCTGAGCTGCAGCCTCAGTAGCAGCAAAGAGATGCTCCTCTTTAGATCTGCCTCTGCCTCCAGAACTTGTTGATCTGTTTATGGGTTATGATGTCTCCCTCAACCTCTCTTGATTCATATCTTGGAGATGGTGGAAGCAATGGAGGATGAGGCACCAATCACTTCAAACTCAAATTCTCATACTCATCCATTATCTGCTTTTTCATATTCCCACCAAGAACTTCAGCATCACCAGATACAACCAAAAGATGGCACATAGATGCTAGTGAATCAAACCCTCAAACTAAAGAGATACACCTAAGATTTCTACCAAATAATTATCATCGCCACGCCTACTCTTCCTATTTATCTTGTACGTTAAGACAAACTATAAACTTAATTAACTGTAGAAGAAAAAGGCAAGTAGCTGTAACTTCTCATCGTCATTCAATGATAATGCAAGGATAATGCTATCCATGGCTATATGAAACATCTCTCATCAGATCCACCACTTGGTTTTGTTGTCCTCTTTTGCATCTTCTAAGTATCTCAGCCTCGAGTACTTCTCTCCAATGTTTTTGTATATCTACATTATCAGAATCACTAACACAGCTCAATATTTGCAAATTAAATTCTTCCACGTAAGCTTATGTTGTAACCATATATGATGTATCACTTCGACAATGGCAGGTTCCATGTCACAACACTGTCCTTTGGCTACAAATATGAATAAGCAAAAAATGAGTTGGACAGTTAGTTATTTTCACATACAGAGGCAAACACATATCATCTGCCACAGAAATTTACAGCTCAAAAATCAAAAGGGATGTGTTGTAGTGTAAGGATCCTACCTGAAAAGTAAGATTCCCATCCTCTAAATCTTCAACGACTGCAACCAATAAAAGTTAGCTTAGGGCCCGAAAAAATTCTAGAACGCCCATCAAAGAGAAGTTCAGTGACTGCAATGAGTGTACTACGATCTGCCAACCCAGATACAACACAACGCATCAAACGCATGTCCTCTTCCACAGAGGTCTGCATTCATCCATATTACCTTAAAGTGATCAGATTTCGTGGGTTTATGCTTCCATAGAAACCTGGTTTCTTGTTGATGAGCGTCGAAGAAGTTGAACGCCCATCTCCTTCTATCTTTATGGATAGTCTCTGTTGATTACGTCGACAACAGAATATTATCTTTGAGTAGAAAAGATGTATACACTGATAAAGAGTTTATGTATTCATCTCATCTTCTTTTTTGCACATAAACTTTGAGATCAACGTTTGTCTTGGGCTTTCAGGCGAATCGAAATCGGAGCTTTCATCTGAAGATGAATCCAACTCATCAAAAGGGTCCATTACTGTAAACTGATTCTTCTCCCTCATTGCTAATATATAGTAGTCATATGTTCTCATCCCCTTCAAGTATTTGAGCACTACTTGTTTAACGAAATCTAAAGCATAGCAACTCTGCTAGCTTTATAGCTTGGAGACAGTAAGGGTTACCTTTCTTATGAAAACGACATGGAAGAGGAAAAGCTGCCGCAAGGATGTTGGACCATAGGCCGTTAACAAAACCAATATAACATGTAAGAAAACAAAACATTACAAACTTCATAAGCGAAGAGAAGTTGCATCAGATCTTATGAGACATAAGCAAGTGTGAAGAGCATACAAATATTGTAGCAAGAGCTCATCTAGGGAACTTTACATGAAGCCTTCGCTTCAATTTTGTTTCCATCCCTTTCTTGTCCACAAAACACCTGAAAAATATGTCAATGGTTGTTCCACTTCCACCTTCTATCATTAGCTGTTGCAACAAAAGCCAGTTGATATCGTGACTTGAATGAGCTAAAGGTTTCTGTTTCAAGTATTTGAGAGAGAGAGAGAGAGAGAGAGAGAGAGAGAGGCGGCAATACACACACCATAAGCAAGACAAATGGTATAGTTCCTTTTCCCAACGTAGTTATTGATCCACTGATTACACCAAATACACAAAGAGAAAGCTTATGGGTGAACAAACAAACAAAATAATAGTTTTAGATTTAGATGTTAAACCACCAAACCTTACCCTTCAATGGTGATCAAATCCTTCAATACGCGATTACATGTCCTGCAATGTTTACTACTGAGTTTAACATAAATAAAAGCACAAAGAAATCGCCTATAGAAGTCCTAACTTGCATAATAAAAATGGCTCTGAAAAAGGCAAACCTCTACATCACAAAGTCAGCAATAAGAGATATAATCTTCCTCCTATTTAAGGTCTAGTGTAACAGCATCATCTTAAATGGCAAGTGGAAACGGGTCTGATAGAACTCCTCAAAATCTTCCTCTCTAACCTCCTGAAAAACCTCACAAACACTTGGATCAAAACAACGTTGAGCACAACATAACAACGCTGATTCTAATCATTGGAAGAGAACAAAAAAAAAATCAAAAGTCAAACCTTGACATCCTTCGTCTTCTTCAGTTCAAGTTCTTCCTCTGTGTGGATCTTCTTCTTTGTTCGGTCTCCTAATTTCAGATAACAAACATTAGATTCTTCGGGTTGTACGGCCCAACAATTCAAAATTAATCAATAGTCATTTAAAGTAGAAGACGATAAGATTTGGGAGAATTGTTGAACATCACTCGCTGAGAATTAGTGATCTGATCTTCCTGAATTTGAGAAGTACCCATGATTCGATCAGCTAGAAAAAGAATAAGAAGGAATTAAATTTCTTCATATGATAATCACAACCTAGTCAAAAAATATTGTTACCCTTGTAGTTGAATCCAACGTTCTTGTTCGGGTTTTTTAGACAGGGATGGAGGTAATCTGGGAGGTTGGCGCTGTTGAGCTGATATCATGGCGGTTGAAAGTTGAAGTAAAACAGAGGCACATATCAAGAATAAAACTGAGGGAATCGAAAGAATTTCATGGCGGTTCAAAGTTACAGTACAGGATGGAGCTTTATGACTGATTAAATGGGGTTATATGTAGTTAAAGGCGAGGAAAGAGGAGCTGATGCGTCGAACCAAAGGTGATAGGATTCATAATCATTATGGGCCAACGCATGGGCTAATGAGAGACATCGACTAAAACAAATAAGAAACAGGTCATGACTAAAGATGCTGACATGTCACGTTTTTAATGGTAGATTTTCTGAGCCTACGTGGAGACCCTCTCCATTGAGCATATTTGGCTTTTAGTATTGTTAGATTCCAAGAGAGGTATTTAAGAAACAAAAAATACAAAAAGTAGACTTGTACACCTTCGGCATAAAGTACTTAAACATGTTAAAGACCCACCAAAAAGTAACCCGAACCGTAGGGGGTGATTGGTAGTTGCTGTAGGTGCTGTCCACAACTCTATTTAGTTCTCCAGTACCAAATTTAGAGAAATCAAGTTTTAATTTTTTTTTTAAACTATAGTTCTTGAAATAACCTACAGCTGTACAAGCGCTCTGCAGAGCCAAATATCCAAAGCAAATTTTTAGTGATTTCCATAAAATTCTACAGCAATAAAATCTAAAGCCACAACAAAAAATCTACAGATTTTTTTCTACAACGAAAATTTTAAAGCTACAGTCATTACCAATCGGACCCATAATGCTCGCTTAGATAGCTTTTGTGGGGAGTTGCAGATTTGGAAATACATTATCGTATTATGAAATTTAAGAAAACGACAAGATATGGAGGACTCAGAGGTAT